>NC_058084.1:12696635-13049310 GCF_014858855.1 Bufo gargarizans | reverse complement strand
CCTCCAGACAAACAGAATATTATCAGCAGGTAACATGTCCATGGCTGTGTGAAGGGGGGCGGGCAGGAAAATTGAGCTCTGACCCTAAAAATAATTTTGGATCTACTTTAAAGGGGTTGTCCAAGTTATATTTATTGATGACCTATCCTCAGGATAGGTCATCAATATCAGATCGGCGGGGGCCCGACACCCGGCACCCAGTTTGAAGAGGAGGCGCGCGCCGTGCCAGCACTGCCTCCTTTTCACTGCTTACCTTCTAGCCATTGGATCTGCAGTGGTGAGCAGGTGTATTTACACCCAAGCCGTCCCTTTAATTTCAATAGGACGGCTTGGGTGTAATTACACCTGCTCACCACTGCAGATGCAATGGCTAGAAGGTAAACAGTGAAGAGGAGGCAGCGCTGGCACGGCGCGCGCCTCCTCTTCAAACAGCTGATCGGCGGGGGTGCCGGGTGTCGGACCCCCGCCGATTTGATATTGATGACCTATCCTGAGGATAGGTCATAAATAAATACAACTTCGAAAACCCCTTTAAGTAAGTAGAAAAAAATACACTGATGAGCAAAAGGGTAACAATGTTTTGAACTTTTGACTTTCAGGCTTCATACCTCACCATCCACTACAGCTTTGAACATGAGACTACGATAATTTTATAGATCTTGGTTATCTCATACATAAATTGGACCTGCAACTATTTAGCATATAATTAGTTATACAGAGTTTGGTCATGTAACTGCATTGTTACTGTTTTTCTCCTAAAATTAAAAAATGTAATTATTTTTATTATTTTGTTAGTATTTTGTAAATCTACCTTTGGCTTTCCATACTGCCTGAATCCTTATGGGCATGCTCTCCATCAGATTCAAGCATGTCTCAACCGAAATCTGTTCCCAGGTCGCTTCTACATGTTCCCAACGTTGATGCATACTGGTCGACTCACTTGGGTACAAATACAACTTTTTCTTTAACTCTACCCACAAGTGTTCAATTGGGTTGAGATGTGGGGACTGTGGGGGCTGATCCAACACCTCTACTTCATTGTCATTGAACCATTTCTTCACCAATCTCAGTTATGAGACCCCCATCGATCTTGGTCAAGTATCCAATGCCTTTGGCTGTGAAACAACCCCATATCATCAGACTTCCTCCACCGAACTTGACAGTTCCTTGAATTTGTCGATCTGTTAGCCCTATTTTCCCTTGTTTCTTCCATACTCATTTGCACCCATTAGAGCCCAGTCTATTGACTTTTGTTTCATTGCTCCAAATCACACATTTCCAATCTTCTACTGTCCACTGTTCGTACTTTTTTGCAAACTCGAGTCGACACTTCTTATGATGATATTGAAGTCGAGGCTTCTTCACCTTATTCCAGACTTGTGTAATGTGCATTGCATGGAGCTTGCATGGATGTCTGTGATTTTACTTTTATGAAGCATATGAGCCGCCTCCACTGCTGTGTTTGTCGCTCCAGAACTGATAGACCTTGTAATGAGCTGACTTGTTGACTCTGATATTTTGCCTGGATGTCCACCTCTTGGCTTTGGAATGGATGGACAGACTCCATTTCGTATTCTTCCAACTGCCATGGACCTCACATGTGTCACGGACGGTGTACAGGAAACAAGGCAAAGCAACATGCATAAATGACTCGCTGGATCCAAAAGCTAAGGAACAAAAGGGAGACCCCTGCAGAAGACCTGGCACTTTCCCTGGCTGCTCAGCCTATGCAAAGATCCGAATGGTGGAAGTTTGCATATCCACGTACCTTGACTATATAACCCCTGAGCACCCTACAATAGTGAGGGGACACGACCACCGGCTCCCTACACAAGATACGGAGGGAGTCAGGGTCACCTGGGATCCAGCAAACAGAAAATAACAGATAAATGTTCAACACTTAACTTTGTACCAGACAGGAGAACAAGGTCAGCATGCACACACACTCCAGGAAGAAGTATAAGCCGCCCAGAAAAGCATTCTGGGGAGGAATTTAAAGGGAAGCAATTAGTCCAACACATGACAGCTGAGAGAGGCTAACGAGATGAGGAACTGAATACCACAACAAAGAAACTCAAGGAGGAGTTTCTGAAAGGCCTCTGTCAGAGCTTCTCAGCTGTCTGGTTGTGACAACATGAGGCAGTTTGGCAATTTTCTTGGCTGAGATACCACCATCGATTTGCCGAATGATGCTGTTTCTCTTTTCTAGGGAAATCTTCTTCATGGGAATGTGAGAACAGGTTGTAATTTGTAGTCTACAAGAAGAAAAAAATTCTTCCACCACCAGGAGCAAAACAGTAACAATGCAGTTACATGAGAAGAATCTGCGGAACTAATCACATGCTAAATAGTTCTAAGTCAAATTTATATATGAGATAGCCAAGATGATTGTCTATAAAATAAAGGTAGTCTCATGTTCAAAGCTGGATTTAGCCCAGTTCCACATCATTATCTTGATGTATGATGGTCAGCTAGTCAGAGTACAAAGCTTCTATTGTGAGTCTGATCTCTGCTCCTGACTCAATCCTCCACCAAGCAGCCACCAGCCCTTGGTCTCTGACTTTATGTTGACCAACTGTTTCTGTGTCAGTTGTCGATGATATAGGATAATCTGGTGATACAATCTGTGTGTTGACCACCAGGGTAGCAATTCTCCTGCCCCAAACTCTTAAAACCTGAGGGGCTTAGAAACCCATCTTCACCTACTTAACTGGTTATTTGTAAGTTAGTAGAGAGGGCTCTCATGTTTTAACTATATCAGAGAGAGACCACAAAGAGCGCCTCCTACTCTAGAGGACTGTTGGTGCATTGTATAAAAAAAAGTCACTCAGCCCAGTGTGCTCCTGTGGAGGTGCTACAGGGAAGTGAAACACACACTGCACAGATTACAACTGATCTGAATTTGCTTTCTATAGGTTGGACATGGATGCTGAAAGCCCTAACAAAGACAGTCACATTTTGCAGGTGGTTTCAAAATATGTTAATGTTGCCACAATCTCTTTGCATAGAACATGCTGTTTAGTCCAATGGTGATGCTTACTAACCAACACGAGAGTCCACTGTGGTCCCTACTGGGTATATGATCCCATTGAAGTAAACTACTGAAGAAAAAGGTTCCAAAGTATATGCCTAATGGAAACAGCCACTCCTCCAAAGGCAGCCATACCTGATAGTTATGGGTATCCCAATGGTCATCTGCTATCACCTGCAGAAGATTTGGTCAGACCTTAATTTCTGCAGTAAATGTTATGGCTTACTATGTACTACTTGGATGGTCTGCCAGAGTTGGAGACTATCTTTCCATTCTGGCTCAAGAAAGGGGGAGTTCCAAGTTTGGGATCTGTTTTATGGTGTTGAATTGATATTCCCTAATAGGATGTCCTCCAGAGACTACAAAGGGCCAAAAGGGAACCATTCAGAGAGTTAGATACTACCAGCATGGTATAACTTTACTTTAGGTCTTTTCTGATATATCATGACATACTTAGAAGGCCTTATTGTTTTAACAAGTATCTCTAAGCAGAATTTACCTTTTTTAAACCAGTCATACTGCCTTGTACGGTTGATCCCGCTGATTAAAATGATGCCTATCTTGTGAAAATAAGTTGCAGCATTCCAGAAAAAAAAGATGTTTACTCTACATCCAAGTGAGGGCTTCGGTGCACCAATGGGTGGGGCCTAGCCCCTCTGTGCACCTACGCTTCTAGTGCTGGCCACGCCCCTCAGTGCTCTGAAGCTCTAATTTCCATCATGAACAAAAGTATTTTTTTCTCAGGAAATCCACAACCGATTTTCCCAAGACAGGTATCATTTTAATTAGCAGGATCAACCTTATCATTTACTATGGATTTATAAGGCTAATCCTGTTGACAGATGCTGTTTAATATGACCTTTAAGATAGATCCAACTTAAAGCACCCAAATGGTTTGTAGACGTGACTCTAGTTGTCCACTATGATTTACAAGGTGCTTGCCACTGACGTGGGTGATTAGGACAATGTGAAGTTCCGCTACTATTTTGGGGCTGTTATATGACACTTGTCACACATAGCAGTGTTAGGGGTCTACATTCAGCGTTAAATTAAAGTAAGATGTTTTGAGGACATCCCTTGCTTTGAAGATGAGATGAAACTATTTATTTTGTCTCTACCTAAGTATATCCTGGATGATAAAACCTGGGATGTGTGGAACGTTACTCGGGACGGTGCTTGCCTTTTTTGATCATTGTGACATTTAAGCCCCTTGGATGTAATTAAGTTCTATATCTCTCTATCATGTAATACTACCACACCACAGGAGTAATGGTAGGCTGGCCATGGCTATACAGGCTTAACTGGTGTTAAACATATTTAATGGGTCTGGCCCTCTGACTGATTCCTCATGTGAAGACATCTACCTTAGGCAAAGTCAAACCACTGGGTAATACTGTATATTAGTGTTGAGCGCGAATATTCAAATATCGATTTTTTTTTAGCGAATATCGGCACTTCGCTAATTCGCGAATATTTCAAATATAGTGCTATAAATTCTTTTTTTTTTTTTTTTTTTATATTTTTATCTTTCCCACTTCCCTAAAGTAGTTCTTACCTGCCCTTAGGATTCCTGGCTTCCTGGCTGCTCTAGTCAGTGCCCGTTGCCACTTCTGCCGACTTCCGTGCTCATGGAGCGTCCCCATCACCATGGGAACGTCTCCATACTAGAATGTACTGTCGGATTTGAGAATTACGTTGAAATCGCAATTCGATTAATTCAAGTTATAATAATCGAATTGCGATTTCAACTTGGACCTTGCTTTTACTATGGTTGGCTTTGCTAGAATTAGCGAATATGACGAATGTATTCGTCATATTCCTCAAAACGAAGATTTGTCAACTTCGCTAATTCTAGCAATCAAATAGGAAAGTTGACTATAGAGACAGCTAAGTTTAATTCGCTATGCGAATTACTTAGCTTTTTTTTTATAAATAGAATAATTATAATAATTATCAAGTATTATAATTATTCTATTTTTTTTTTTAAAAAAAGCAAAGTAATATAATCGCATAGCGAATTAAACTTAGCTGTCTCTATAGTCAACTTTCCTATTTGATTGCTAGAATTAGCGAAGTTGATGAATATGGAGCTAAAACGAAGATGGAGAATACTTTGTTATCTTCGTTTTGTGGAATATGACGAATACATTCGTCATATTCGCTGATTCTACCAAGCCAACCATAGTAAACCTGCGCTAGCTCAGTCCCACCCACTTGACCGAGGCTGAGCTGCAGAAACGTCATGTTGCCAATGGATGTGATATCACAGGCCAAGGAAGAGGCCACAGTGCTCCACTAATCGTTGAAGGTGCCAGAATTGAGTCCCCCATTGACTTGATATTGATACCCTATCATCTCCTGGTCAGTACTGACATATTGTTTTCTTCTCACATAGGTGAAAATTTTTAATGAACCCATGCCCCTGTAAGGACTTGTGGAAACCATGCGGATCACCATGGGGTGGCGAATATTTTGCTTATCACTCCTGATCTTGGTCCTGGTTTTTGGAGGAGGAAACTCACAGGCACAGAGAGCCGGTAAGGTGTTCCACTACATACAATGAGCATGGCTGACAACTACCCGGAGCTACAGTATGCCTAGTGCTGGATATTATGGGAAAGCAGAAAAAGATATCAAGACTAATCCACTGTCCCCTCAGGTCCTGCACTAGACACATACCTGTATAAGCAGAACTCTCTACTGAAATCAATGGAAGTTATGGGAGCAGCCAAGAGTTGCTGTTTCTGTAATTCCCTTAGACGACAATAGATAGAGGTAAATTTAAGGGGTTGTAAACAATTAGAAAAACATGATTTGGCACCAAATTATAAGTGGGTTGTGTCAGCTCTACTGAAGTTTAAGGAGTTACCCACTTTATTTTATATTGGTTACCTCTCCTCTTTATAGGCCATCAGCATCTGATTGGTGGGGGTCTGACTCTCGACACCCCCGCCGATCAGCTGTTTGAAGAGAAAGCACAGCTTGTGCGAGCGCTGCCTTCTCTTCTTTTCACAGCGGTGAGCAGGTGTACTTACAACATAGTCGTCCTCATTCACTTCAATGGGACAATTCCTTCCAATTCAAGTGAAGAAGACAGAGCCATCCTATTGAAGTGAATGGGACGGCGTAGTTGTCATTGCACCTGCTCTTTACTGCAGATCCAATGGCGAGCAGGTAAACGGTGAAGAGAGGGCAGCACTCGAATGCTGCTTTCTCTTCAAACAGCTGATCGGCGGGGGTGCTGGGAGTCGGACCCCACCAATCAGATACTGATGACCTATCCTGAGGATAAGTCATCAATATAAAAAAAGTGGACAACCCCTTTATAAAGGATGAGACTTCTTTGAACAATAATATAACTGGTATATTTCTTCTCGCTATGTCAAAAATATAACTGCCTTAATACTGTTTCCTATGTGCAGGAATATAACTATTATAATACTGATCCTATGTATAAGAATTTAACTACTATAATACTGCCTCCTATGTACAAGAATATAACTACTATAATACTGCCTCCTATGTACAAGAATATAACTACTATAATGCTACTCCTATGTACAAGAATATAACTACTACAATACTGCCCCTATGTACAAGAATATAACTGCTATAATACTGCTCCTATGTACAAGACTATAACTGCTATAATACTGCCTCCTATATACAAAAATATAACTACTATAATACTGCTCCTATGTACAAGACTATAACTACTATAATACTGCTCCTATGTACAAGAATATAACTACTATAATACTGCTCTTATGTACAAGACTATAACTACTATAATACTGCTCCTATGTACAAGACTATAACTACTATAATACTGCTCTTATGTACAAGAATATAACTACTATAATACTGCCTCCTATGTACAAGAATATAACTACTATAATACTGCCTCCTATGTACAAGAATATAACTGCTATAATACTGGCTCCTATATACAAGAATATAACTACTATAATACTGCTCCTATGTACAAGACTATAACTGCTATAATACTGCCTCCTATATACAAGAATATAACTACTATAATACTGCTCCTATGTACAAGACTATAACTACTATAATACTGCTCCTATGTACAAGAATATAACTACTATAATACTGCTCTTATGTACAAGACTATAACTACTATAATACTGCTCCTATGTACAAGACTATAACTACTATAATACTGCTCTTATGTACAAGAATATAACTACTATAATACTGCTGCTATGTACAAGAATATAACTACTATAATACTGCCTCCTATGTACAATAATATAACTACTATAATGCTACTCCTATGTACAAGAATATAACTACTATAATACCGCCTCCTCTGTACAATAATATAACTACTATAATGCTACTCCTATGTACAAGAATATAACTACTACAATACTGCCTCCTATGTACAAGAATATAACTACTATAATACTGCCCCTATGTACAAGAATATAAATACTATAATACTGCCACCTATGTACAAGAATATAACTACTATAATACTGCTCCTATGTACAGGAATATAACTACTATAATACTGCTCCTATGTATAAGAATATAACTACTATAATACCGCTCCTATGTACAAGAATATAACTACTATAATACTGCTCCTATGTACAAGAATATAACTACTATAATACTGCTCCTATGTACAAGAATATAACTACTATAATACTGCTCCTATGTACAAGAATATAACTACTATAATACTGCCTCCTATGTACAAGACTATAACTGCTATAATACTGCCTCCTATATACAAGAATATAACTACTATAATACTGCTCCTATGTACAAGACTATAACTACTATAATACTGCTCCTATGTACAAGAATATAACTACTATAATACTGCTCCTATGTACAAGAATATAACTACTTTAATACTGCTCCTATGTACAAGAATATAACTACTATAATACTGCTCCTATGTACAAGAATATAACTACTATAATACTGCTCCTATGTACAAGAATATAACTACTATAATACTGCTCCTACGTACAAGAATATCACTACTATAATACTGCTTCTATGTACAAGAATATCACTACTATAATACTGCTCCTATGTACAAGAATATAACTACTATAATACTGCCTCCTATGTACAGGAATATAACTACTATAATACTGCCTCCTATGTACAGGAATATAACTACTATAATACTGCTCCTATGTACAAGAATATAACTACTATAATACTGCTCCTATGTACAAGAATATAACTACTATAATACTGCCTCCTATATACAAGAATATAACTACTATAATACTGCCTCCTATGTACATGAATATAACCTTTGCCCTGGTGCCTATGGGGGCTGGTGGGGGGGGGGGGCAACAGCCCAGGTGCCACAGCAGGATGGTAGTATTACACATAGTATCTGATATTTTGGGAGCCCCTGATGCAGATTTTGCATCGGGCTCAGAACTTGATCAAACTCCTTTGGGCTCACATATATCATATCTTTTGTCCTTGCCATGTCTCTATAGTCTTTAAATCCTGCCAAATGCTAAGTTTCCCCCACAACAAATCAAAACATGCGGGATTCTTTCACGTTACCTTGTTTTCGGCAGAGGTCAGCGGAGATCTGACATCCACCACCGGCCTTGTCAATCTTCTTTCTAAGAGAAGGAAACAAAAGAGGCACAAGAACAAAAACGCGCAGGAATGGGGGGGACATGGGAGAGCAATTCCCTAAAGAGATGCAAAGTCGATACATTGTATTTCCTGCAGAGCTTGGGGGTTTTGTATGGAAAGAACCTGAAATAAATGTTACTTACTGCAACCAAATAATGAGAACAATATTAAGGCTACTTTCACATTAGCGTTTTTACTGGATGCGGCAGGGTTCAGCAAAAACGCTTCCGTTACTGATAAAATAACCATCTGCATCTGTTATGAACGGATCCGGTTGTATTATCTGTAACATCGCCGAGACGGAGCTGTCATGAACTACACTGAAAGTGAATGGGGGACGGATCCATTTTCTATTGTGTCAGATTGTGTCAGAGAAAATGGATCCGTCCCATTGACTTGCACTGTGGGTCATGACGGATCCGCCTTGCATCGCATCCCAGGATGGAAAGCAAACCGCAGCACGCTGCTCTCCGGTATGAGAACGGACTGTAATGCATTTAGGAGCACTCCGTTCTGTTCATTTACGTTTTGTCCCCATTGACAATGAAAGGGGAGAAAAGCGTTTTTTTTTCCGGTATTGAGACCCTATCACGGATTTTAATACCGGAAAATATTAACGCTAGTGTGAAAGTAGCCTAATACTAATAGTAATATTGGAGTTAAGAACGAGATATATAAATAATATGATATAATTAAAATATGATTTAAAGAGTATAAAAATAATGAACTAACAATACATAATAATTAAGGGCGAGCGAATCGAGCTTCGGATCTCAATTTAAATCCTTCCACTTTGTTTCAATGCTGTACGGAGGCCTGAACAGTGCCCCAATTGCCCTTGAAAGTTGTGTATGATGCGTTGAGCTCCCCTAGGAATCAGTTCACACATGTCTAGCTTTTAATAATAATAATGATAACAACACAAAAAAAGATTTAGACTTCTGACTCAACCCTCTCAAAAAATATAGACCTCCAAACCAGACCCCATAAATTCAGACTCAATCCCTCTAAACTAATACAGACCCCATACACTTAATGTACTCAGCTCACTCCTTACTCACCATTTTGCCTTCTTGCTGCTCTCCCATGAAGTTTGAGGACCTGCTGAGGTCATGTGACCATGAGCAGGTCCTTTGGGTCTTTGGAAAAAGCAGCCTTGTTGTAGTTTTTTGTCATGCTTTGCAGCACACAATGCAATACAACCACAATGCACTTCAAATGCTGTATTTGGGTTAGGGATCATTAGGATCATTGCATTGTGCATCATGCCTTGAGGCATCAAACCGCTCATACTGTAATGGGCTATTGAACCCTCCGATTGATTTTCCTACACTGTGCTTGGGCAGGAGGAAAAGTATAATCATTTTGCCATAGCACAGGTCAGGCAGCAGTGCCACTTGTTTCTGTGGTCATTAAAAAAGAAAAAAAATGTTTTTTAAAAAACAATGTTAAAAAAGTAAAACAAAAAGTACATCCATTTATCCTATCCTCTCCTGTCATCCTCACTCACTTCCCCTCCTCTCATTTCACCATCCACCACATAATGGTGGATGGATTTCCCAATTTTAAGGTGACTGCTAGTAGGTTAAGACATTAATTGTTGAGATTCCCCAAAAAAATCTTTGCATACTCTTCTAAAATAATATATTTTTAGCTATTTTTTTTATTGCTGATGTTTTTAAGTGTCAAATTATCCAAAGAAACACACTTTGAATAATACAAATTATAATAATACAGTAATAATAATCTCACAATCGAATTTCTTTTTTAGGTTGTAAGAATGTCCATTATGATTTGGTCTTCATCTTGGACACATCCTCCAGTGTAGGCAAAGAAGATTTTGAAAAAGTCCGTCAATGGGTTTCAAACTTGGTGGACACTTTTGAGATTGAGCCAGATAAGACAAGAGTGGGAGTTGTAAGATACAGCGGCAAACCATACACGGAATTCGACCTGGGGAGATATCAGACTCGAGATGATGTGAAAGAAGCCGCCAGGAACATTAAGTACTACGGTGGAAACACCAATACGGGAGACGCTCTTAGATACATCACAACATATAGTTTTTCTGAGGAGGCTGGTGGAAGACCCAGAGAACGAGCCATTAAAAAAGTTGCTATCCTTTTGACCGATGGAAGAAGTCAAGACTTGGTATTAGAACCTGCAACGGCAGCTCACAAAGCTGGGATTAGGATTTTTGCTGTAGGTGTTGGGGAAGCTCTTAAAGAAGAGCTGGAAGAGATTGCATCGGAACCTAAGTCGGCTCATGTCTTCCATGTCTCTGACTACAACGCCATCGATAAAATCCGAGGGATATTGAGGAGAAGACTTTGTGAAAGTAGGTAACTTATTCTTGAAACTTTTGGTTCCTAGAGCTGAGCGAATATTATGATCTCATATTTTATGGTGAGATTTGTGTTGTTTAATATGCCGATTTATAGACATTCACAAAGATTCAACTTTTTTTAATGGACACATATTGGACAATGGTTGACTGCATGATTAGGGCTAGTTTTGCCCTGAATACAAAAACAAAAGGTCCAGTTTTACTGCTGCCATATACATAGATGTCATTAAAATTGATATTTGCTTAAGAAATTCTCAGAACAGTTAAAATAATAAAAAGGAGTAATACCTTACTGATTCCCTGCCTCTCCCATTCCGATGCTTCCTGGGTCCCTCGTTGGTTTCATTTATTACTGGTCCCTCAAAATATGGAAGTTTGACCACTCAGACATTTCTAATGGCTGGACAAAACCCCTTTAAAGGGAACCTGTCATCAACTTTATGTTGATTGTACTGAGGGCAGTATATAGTAGTGACAGAAATGCTGATTTTAGCGGTATGTCACACATCAAGTGGTTGCCGAGAATCGGTTTGTTTCAGACCTGAACATAAACACTATGGGATTATTTTTTACATCAGAGATCCAGGAATCTCAAATCAACTTTCTGGATTTAACCATCTTCAGGGACAGGATGGGCAATATTGGCACACGGCTTTTCCGCAAGGAGACTGCAACAAACAGCCTCCTTAGTTGGGACAGTTGCCACCCCCTGCCCCTGAAGAGGGGAATTCCAAAAGGGCAATACCTTCGGGTAAGGCGTAACTGCTCCAGTATGTCGGATTTCAGAACGGCATCCAGTGATCTACGAACCAGATTTAGGAGTAGGGGGTACCCACAACATGTACTAACTAAAGCGTACCAGCATTCACTGGCACAAAACCGGGATGCCCTCCTTACCCCTAGGTCGGGATCGGCTGGAATGGACCAGTTGCGCATCATAGCCACATATGATGAAGCACACAACACAGTGCGTGACTTGCTGACGACCTACTGGGGTATTCTTAAATCAGACCCAGATATTGGGGATATGATAGGCGATGTACCTCTAATCACGTACAGACGTGGACGTAGTTTGAGAGATCGCCTGGTGCACAGCTTTTTTCAGGGCCCGACTACATCCACATGGCTGAGTACCAGCCTCAAAGGGACCTTCCGCTGTGGCAGCTGCGTGGCTTGCCCTGCAATCCAGACTGGCGCTACATTTATCTGTAGCGTCACCGAACAGAGATTTACTATCAGATCATTTGTCAATTGCAAAACAAGAGGCCTGGTATATTTGGCCACTTGTGTTTGCGGAAAGCAATATGTGGGTAAAACCACAAGAGAATTCCGTAGAAGAATAGCAGAACATCTAAATGACATCCGCAAAGGGGCGGATACCCCGATTGCTAGACACATATCGACCATGCACAACGGTGATGTGGATGTCATCAAATTTCAGGCTGTGGAGGTGGTCAGAAGATCGCCAAGAGGAGGCGACTTTGATAGGCGGTTATTGCAAAAAGAGACACAGTGGATTTACCGCCTATGTGCGCTCCAGCCCCAGGGACTAAATGAGTATAATTCCTTTGTGTGTTTTCTCTAGATCCCTGGAGCTGAGGTGCAACGGGGGAACATTAGGGGTGATGACATACTGCCCACGATCCGTGTGTCTCAGCGGCATGGACTACTAATGACTCTATGTCATTAGATCACCTAGGCAATTGAGGGGGCTAGGAGATACCAGGGGTGTGATAGTGTAATTATTGGTTGTGGATTACTTATACCACATTATACCATACACTGCCCCTTTAAATCAGCCTGATCACAGTATTGCCGTCTAGTAAAAATGCTGCTGGGTCTTTCCTGACCCTCCTGTATTGTCTCCACCACCACCGATTGATGTCCTCAATTAATTAAATAAAATAAACAAAATTAAATAAAATACAATGTAGTTCATACCACTTCATGATCCCTGTCCCGATCGGAGCTATACAAACGTTGCCAGGGTAGTAAGTCGCCGTATATATTTACTCTAACTTTAATGTAGAATGTTATTACATTCATCTGGGCCGGTCTCATCGAGGGGGCGGCACAATGGGGGCGGGATGGATGATGCGGCGATGCCGTGCCTCCTGCGTCCTCATTGGCCGTTCTGCAGGCGGGGCTCAGTTGAGGGGAGGAGGACTCTCCTCATATTCTGTGCACCTGAGCGGCCGCGTTCGGCCACCTCGTACTTACAGCTGCAGCCTCTGTAATGGAGGCTCAGCAGCTTTGAATATTTATCCTGCGAACCACAGATACACGCTCCTGACGAGCCTTATGGCGAAACGCGTTGAGTGTGGTGTGGGGATGAATCAATGTTCATTTGTATCTGCTTTGCGCTCACACTGCAGTTGAGGTCTGCGGTTCTCAGCCCTCTGCAGTTAGATGAGCAACAGCAATCCAGATCTGCCTGTTTCACCCAGCTTAGCTTAGATCCAGTGATTCGTGTCTGCAGGGCCGATTCTTAGACATCCGTTTCACATGAACGGATGGATTCAATTGAGATCGGCTTCTGCAGGCAGATGTTTATCACTGGATTAGTCTATCCATAACTTTAGTCGAGGGATCCATGAGCTGGCAGTGATTCAGAGCACACTGACCGCACCTTAGTGCTTACTTCTGTGGAATCAATTAGCACGGCCCCATGGCCCTCTGCTTTCACTTGCAGTATAGCACTAGCCTGCGGCATTTCTAGTGACCCCATCCGCAGCTGCATTTACCGTGTATGCGGCTTATAGGTCCTCATATCGACCCTATACTGAATGGATGGTGTCCTAGAATTTTAATATAGGTTAGTCCCCCTTCCCTTTTGTTTTTCTGATTAATAAAGTAACAGTTTTAACAGAAATGTAGCGTTCCAAACGACAGTGATTTGATTTTGATAGGTGGAACGTATACCATATATCAGTTATACCAGTGAAGTTGCCGAGAACCAGCATCATAATCATTGCAGCCCGGGCCTTGAAAAGAGTCAAATCTACCTGAGAAGAGTCATAGTTATTCTTAATCTCCTGCTCTCCCGTCCATCTGCTGATGATTGGCAGTTCTCTTCTAGAGAGAAAGAGAGAAAACTAGGTAGAAGACTGTCAGCCATCAGCAGGTGGGCAGGAGAGCAGGAATTTATGAATAACCATGACTCTTCTCAGGTGGCCGTGACTCTTTCCAGACCCAGTCTGCAATGTTTGTGATGTTGGTTCTTGGCAACTACTTACTTTTAACGTTTAAATTACAGACTCACCTGTCTCTACTTTATTCTGCCGTTAGTATGGGCAGCATAAAGGTGATGACAGGTTCCCTTTAAGCACATGGAGCAATAAATGTGTAACAGACATTGGGAGTGGACCCACTGTGCTAACTGACCAGTTGGCTTTGGTCTTTTCCTAAGGGAATTATCCTGGAAGTCCCCTGGTTCACACCCTTAAACCCCCTATACAAGGATCAGGCCGTCGCAGCAGGAGAGCCTCCAGGCTGCTACCTCCTGGAAAAGTCCCTATGTAGTTGGCAGCTGACCCGCTGGGGTCAGAGGCACTAGTGCAAAGAAACAAAGGATCAGATCATACTGTCACCGCCAGACATCTGAGTAGCTCTGACAGACGTTCTTCAGAACCTCCTGCTTGAGGTTCTTTTGTTTTGCTTTTGTTTTGTCATCTCGTTTCCCTCTCTCAGCTGTCATCTAGTTGCACTGATTGCATCCCTTTAAATCCCCTCCCATACTGCATCATTTTGCGGTTTATACAACTTCCTGGAGTGTGTGCATGCTGGATGCTACAACTGATGCTTCTACAGATAAGTCTGTTCATTTATTTGTGTTTTCCTGTTTGCTTGATCCTAGGTGACCCTGACTCCCTCCGTATTAAGTGTAGGGAGCCGGTGGTCGTGTCCCCTCACTATTATAGAGTGTTCAGGTGTCATACAGTCGAGGAACGAGGGTATGCAATTATCTACCATAGAGATTTTTGCATAGGCTGAGCAGTAAGGGAGAGAGCTAGGGCTGTTACAGGGCTTACCCTTTGGTTCCTTAGTTTTGGATCAAGTCAGTCGGATATTCATTTGTGTCTTCTAGTTTTCTGTAACACCTTTCGTGACACATACTAGTAGTCAGAAACAGGCTGAGGTCAGGGCAGGCAGAGTATGTGCATATCCGTTAAACAATCAGAGGTCAGGGCAGGAAGCAGAGAGTCAATAACATAACAAGGCAGAAGTCAGGGCAGGCAGTGGAGAGTAAGAGTCGATAAAACGGTACATGGGCAGGCTAACAGAAAACCACTCCTTAACTGGAAACTAGCAAGCTAGAAAACTGAAGGGGTGGCCATAAATACCCAAAGGTGACCAGCCATTGGATAATTGAAACAATTATTAACTAACCCTTTAAGAGCTGTGAGATGCACGGGTGCCCTAAGGAAGACAGGAAGCCTTGCAGCTTGGTGCTGGCTACCGCCTTAAATGTAAGAAATAGGAGTACAGAGGCAGTAAGGAAAGCATAGAAAAGTGGGGATAGGTGAGTAATGTGGCATCTGTGCCCACCCTGGGTAGTGGGATAGCAAAGGGGCACAAAGCGCCTCCATGAGAGAATGATTCATCAAAGCCTAAATTGTAGTAATTATGGTAACAAAAACAATTGGCCCTGACTAATAAAAATATAGGTCATCTGTTCGCAAATTTATTGCCCAAATTTTCTTGGTTACATTCAGTGTTATCATTGACGTTATTGGTGTATTCTGGTTGTTACAAACTATCCCCTATCTGGGAACCCCACCAATCATGAGAATTGACTGGAACACATGCTCAGTTGCACATTAGATTATCGACGGTTGAACCCACCAATGTTGACCTGACCGGCCGATTATCTAATGTGTGTGGGCAAGTTTAATTTCATCCCTTTGCTCTGGAAGGAGATAAACAACCACCAGATGTGTCTGGCAGGGGCTTTTTCCTCTATTTCCATTGAAAACACATTCCAAACTGGGCATGCATGTATGTGGGGGAGTTGGGGGGAAGAGTTGTTGGCTAAATGGGATTACTTATTGAACTGTGAAATTTTTTGACAATTTCAGTTGGGTGTTTTTTTGTTTTATAAGTTTGGTTATGGTTGTCTCACAATGACTACTAATCGAGCTAAACTGAAAAGGTCTACAGCCCCGAGAAAGCCTCTGTCTGTGCATCGCATTGTGAGACAAATGATGGATTGAGTTGTCTGTGGTCATGACGGGTCCCACCAGCTGAGGAGCAAAAGTGCACAAGTTCTTTGACCCCTTCATCATTCAAATGCTTTGACATTGGTGTATTCTGCCCTAGATGTGACAATTTTGGATGTCCTACAATTTAGTTTTCCCTTGATACAAGTTCAGCTGAGGCTTTACCAACTTTTTCAGTCTTTTACGAATCCATGACTATACTTCCCTCAGGACAATTGGTTGTCAACTCTTGAGTCCAAGTTGAGTTTCATTGTTGGTGGCATCTCGTATGTTGCATGTTTCTGGAAACTTTAGGATTTCTGCAATCCTCAAATCACTGTGAATTTATTTTAGCAAATGTGCTGTTGTTAGGTCACTGTTCTCTCCTTGGTTCATGCTTACAGAGGACACATGGACGCATTTAAGGTCACCTCAGCTGTGACAAAATGTCACATGTTGAAGTTGTCTGGTTACTACTGGGTGACCATGTGTAACCATTGACAGGGCCAGATGAGATGACTATGTAGGAACCTGGTCCTGTCAATCACGAAGAGGAAGGAGGAGGAGCAAAGGTGTACAGAGTGGCTGCCCTAAAGACACTTTACTTTTTTATTTATTTTTTAAGTAGTAAAGCGCAAGAAAAACCATATCAATTTGGCATCGTTGTAATTGTACTGACCTGCAGAGCCAAGGTAACATGTCACTTTCAGCACACAGTGAACACCGCAAAAACAAAGCCCCATAAAAATCATGGCAGAATTTTTATTTATTTTTTATTTTACCCCACAATGATTTTTTCCCACTTTCCAGTACATAATATAGTAAACAAAAAACACAACTTATCCTGCAAAAAAAAAAAAAAAAAGCTAAGACAGCTACGTGAACGGAACAGTAAAAAAAGTTTTTGGACAAACAAAAATGAGAAAAAAATAAAAATGTTTAAGGGTGGATTTCCTTTTCTGTGTCTGTTTTTGTGTCCCTCAGAATAGTCAGGTCAGAGGTCAGAAGGTCGCTGGACATCTCTCTGACCTTCTCATGTCACATGCTTAATAGTAGGGTCATCCACTAGGAATTCTGTTATTTTACCCACTGACGGCACAAAAAATGTGTCTCCAAAATCCCAGAATGTATTATTTATCATATAAAATGTACCCTGCAGATGTGACTGTGGATCTGCACGGTGAAGAGAACTTTCCTGTATGACCGGAGCTACACTTTTACTTGTTGACCCTTTGTATACTGTAAATGCTATCGTTTTCCTTTATCAGCCCACGCTCGATACTATGTATCATTTTTACACTAATATTTTTTTTTAAAGTTGCTTCACTGTCAACATGGTCTAGTCAAGAAGCCAAAAGCCAGACGCCTGCTGCAGGCGGAGGAGCACAGAGGTGGAGCTATTCCGCAAGTTCGTGTCCCATTGCTCATGATTGATGGGGCTACGCTTACACAGACTCCGCTACGCCCTGACTTGTCAGACAAAATAACGACCAGACAAAATATTCTGTCTCAACTAGTAAAAGTCACTCTGGTTATTGTGTGTGTAATAGACATTACCTGTTACTTCCATTTACATCAAACAGCGCCTTTCAGCAGGGTCAGCCCTATTGAATAGTCATTCTGCCTGGTAGGGTTGATTCTGCTGATTAAAATTATACCTGTCTTGTGAGAATCCATTGCTGCTTGTGAGAATCCATTGCTGCTTTCCCAACAATACACTTTTGTTATTTATGCAAATCAATGCTTTATGCAAATTAGGGCTTCTGTGCACCAAGGGACCCCTCAATGCACCTCAGCTTTTCAGTGCTGACCACACCCCCTTATTTGCATAAAGAATAGAAGTGTTTTTTCCCCCCTCCTTTGGAAAGTGATTTGCAAGACAGGTATCATTTTAACAAGCAGGATCAACCCTACCAGATAATATTCTTCAAATGGGTCGATCCTGCTCTTCAAGTCTAGGTGCCCAAGCTATAGTAGGGGGTGACCATATGTAGAAGTATCTCCGTTGTATATAAGATCTTTAGGGGTGTTCACAGCTCTCATAGGGCCCCATAGCAAAACTTAGATTGCCCCACCCCAATGGTTTTTATGACAAAATATAAATTGTGGATGACATTTTTCAATAAAAAAAAAAAAACTGGAAGAGGAGCTTCATGAATACGGCACTCTTTCTGAACCCCACATTGCTCAATGTATTTACATCGGACAACTGGCATAAATACTGTACATTGGTAAATCTCCTCTTACGCCAATTAATCCTCCGATGCCCTGAGATACATTATAAAAGTGACTGCCTGCAGCCACCACTAGAGGGAGCTCAGTGCATAGGAATGTATACATTTACTATTGAACTAAATGGAAACTGTAAAAATCTCCACGCTATGAGGAAATGGCAGCTAAAGGAAATGGCAAGGATTTATGTTGCAGAAGAGGTTCAGCAACGGGTTCCCTGGGGCCCCATAGCAGGCACATGATCAGTCTACTTAATAGGTCCTCCTTTGGAGGTGTTATATCTCTCCAGAAAGGGGGTACATTAGATTTTTTTCATCTTTAATATTATCAATCATTATCGCTTTAGAATAGTCCATCAGTATCAAATTGGGGACTCCTATTACCACCACTGATGGTCAGACCGAGGGATCCCCTTCACTGTTTACCAGTGACGGCGCCAATTTATTTGGTAGTGGCTGTGCCTGGTATTGCAGCTCAGTCTCATTCACTTGAGAATGGAAGTGATCTGCAGAGCGAGCACTGAGACTTGTACATAGTGGAGGGGAATGGAGGGCTAACTGGATAACCACGGGCCCTTGAGTCGGCTGATCGGTGGGGGTGCCGACTCCCACCATCTGATATTGCCCAATACTATTTAATATCAAATAGTCCTGTAAAATATCGGAGTCCTGAACATTCCGTTTTGCGGAGGCCTCTCCAGTCACCTCATGGGGCTTGGTGGAAGTGATCTACAACACACCATAAATACCCGAAGCTATTAATGACTTAACAAGTCGTCGTATCCAGACGGTGGATATGCTCTCTTTATTTTGGAAGGCTCCACCGTGTCGGGGCTTGAATTCCTGCCATCTCTATCAGGTTACAGGCTGCTCATTGGGACGAGATGCCTGTTATTTATGACCACAGATTCCAGTGATGTCTGCGGAGGTATTATAGGGAACATCTCTGAAATGCACACGGCTCAGTTTTATCAAAGAAACGCAAAGTCAAAAATAACAGAAGAGATTAGGATATTATAAAAATATAAGTAAAGGGGTGGGGAGCATCTAAGGTGACATCTGGTCAGGACACTGGTTCTATACATGTAATGGGACTGGATCAGGACAAGATTTCATGGAGGTTAGGGTCCAAAGGAAAAACCAGAAGCTTCTGAACCCAATGCAAAATCGGTTACCGGGACCTTCGCCTACCATGTTGATAAGATTGGTGTGACAGAGGAGCATTTTTGGCCCCCTCAGACTCCAGGGCTCTGGTACAACTGATAACTCTGCACCTCCTTGTTAAGATCCCGTATATAAGGGCTTGTCTCATCACAGATATTGATGGCATTTTGCTCGGACATGCCATCAATGTCAGACAGGTATAGGTCCCACTTTTAGGACGCCCTCCTATGTCCAGAATGGGACGCCCTCCATTCCAGTTCCAAAAATAGCCGAGCGCTGGATCAGCTATTTCCAGCAGCCCCATAGCAGTGAACTAATAGGTGGCCCTGTATACGCGGGGAGCCCTACATTCACCTCTATGGGACTGAGCTCTCTCGCTTGGCTATTTTTGGCAATGGAGAGCACCCATACATGCGCAGTGTGCTCCTTACTTCACTTCAGATAGAAGTGGGTCCCAAAGGTATGACCCATACCTATCTGACTTTGGTGGCATATCATAGCAATAGGCCACCAATGTCTGAGATGGGCCAATCCCTTTAATCCCTTGAGGAACCAAACTTTTTTGTTTTTCATTTGAATTCATTGTACTGCGTTATTTAATTTTTTTATTTTTGTTTAGATTAGCTTTGGCAGAACATGACGATTTTGTGTGGGACTGGCCAACTATCCTACACGTATGATGGTGTCCCGATTCTACCAGTATCTTGGGCGGGGATTGGGGTGCTAAGGATCAGGTTGGATTTCAACATGCCTAATCCTTTGTTTTCAAGGTACATAGGACACTATCAGAGGAGTCTAGATGGGACAGAGGAGTCTGGAGGGAATGGAGATGTCTGTCAACAGCTTATTCCCCTACCCCCATTCAGAATACATGTACACTTTGCCGAGCCTATGCATATTAGGGAGAGCAGAGGAATAGTTGTTGGCTGAATGACCATTGGACTGACAGTCATCTATGGTGTACGGGCACCTTTATTGGTCAACATAATAACAATGGCAGAAAATTGCTGTCTAGAGGTGTAGGGGCCCCAACATATTTGCTCCAACTTCCTTTTCAAGATCCTTGGGTTACGTCTCAATGCGCAGAACATGCATAATGGGAATCTCAGCACCGAGCGCCATAAAATAAAGGGATGCTACAACCAACCTGGACTGAGCTCCCCCCTCCCAGGGACCACTAGCAATTACATGGTCCATATTTATGGTATGTACACCTTATATGCTAAGCACCTATCAGAGGCACAACTTTAAGATCCTGGGCCCTAGTGCAAAATCTGTAAGAGTCCCTTACCCATGACATGCTTTCTAAAATACAGGTGTCTAATTGTATGGCAGAGGAGTCTATGGGCCCCCTCAGAACCACCTATAGCTATGCCCCTGCTCCCACCATTGATAAACTTAATGTGTCCGCACATGAGTTTCACAGCCTAAATTTAAATGAGTTTTATGGGGAGAATCTTTAAAATAAATGGGCCAGAAATTGTAAAAAAAATTACAAGGAGTCATTGCTCACCTCCACTGGTCCCCAGCAAATCACTGGTCCTAGCAGAGGCTCGCCTCCACTGATCCCCCAGCAAATCACTGATCCTCTGATCCCCAGAAAATCACTGGTCCCAGCAGAGGCTCACCTCCACTGATCCCCCAGAAAATCACTGGTCCCAGCAGAGGCTCACCTCCACTGATCCCCCAGAAAATGAATGGTCCCAGTAGAGGCTCACCTCCACTGATTCCCCAGCAAATCATTGGTCCCAGCAGAGGCTCACCTCCACTGATTCCCCAGCAAATCATTGGTCCCAGCAGAGGCTCACCTCCACCAGTTATTTGCTGGGCATGCCTTGCCTAACATTTCCAGCATGTCGACCCAGAACAGGAAGTGCAGCGGGCGCTGATCAGTGGAGGTGAGTAATGATTCTTTGTTGTTTTTTTTTTTTTACTGGGAAAGATCTTCAGATAAACATTATGAGAGATGTACTTATATTATAAATATATATATGAACCGGTCAGGACAGGGCCCACTAAAAAGCCTCCTAACAAGCCACCTTACCCATACAGGACCAGAGGTATTTTCACCCTCTGTGCTTCATCCTCGATACCACAGAATAGATCCACAGGTGGTATATTTACTTTCATGTATCAGAATGGGTTTATTTTGCCGGCAAGCACATGAATTTCTGCAAGCTCCATTCAGATGATGGGGGCATTGGCAGATATTCTGCCGTGTGTGATTTGACCCTAGAGATTTATTATTTTGAAAGGTTTCCTTTAAGCACCTGACAGCTTCACATTGAGCCGTACCTCCATTATCTCCACAACTGTTGTCACCGTCTCATAAGCCAGCGATGAAGAGCACAACCCTTGATAATCCCCTTCGCTTCCGTGTCAGGCAGCTGCCAGCTCTACGACAGCCGTCCAATTACCAGCACTTCATGTTCAGACGATATTGCCGTCCGGCCCTTTCTGCAGATTGGATAATCTTTTATGAAGTGTTTAAGTGCTCCGGTTTGTTATCAGTCCAGACAGACAGATTACACGGAGGGGACTCGCCTGTGACAAGCCAATATTAAACAAGTCCAAATATCAAGTGACTCCAAAGATAATGCCTGTGAAATATGACGTTTCCTGCCAGTCGAGGTAGCGTGCGCTTCAGGGACGCCTGTGCATGAAGGTGGTCACCATGTAGCTGGGAAGAGTATGGCCCTGTCCTATCCATTCCTATAAGCTCCCCCTCTTTGCTCCCCCTCTTTTTTCCCTACAAAGTCATCAGTAAAAAGGAGAGGATAATAAAAATGAGAAATCAGATATCAAAAAATACGATAGGACGCTTTAAAGGGGTAGTCTCATCTGAGACATTGGTGGCATATTGCTAGGATGTGCTACCAATGTCAGACAGGTGTGTTTCCCCGCTCCTATTTCCAGAACAAGCCCCCAAAAGTAAAGGAGAGCAAAACTTGCCTGCGCAGCATGCTCTCTATTCATTTTTATGGGAGTGCTGGCTCAGCTATATTTAGAAGACCTATATAAATAAACAGAGAGCGCACTGCGCAAGCGCGGCCGCTGCTGCATTAATTTCTATAGGACTGCTGGCGATAGATGAGCCTTTGCGCGGCGATTTTCCGCTGTCCCAAGAAATGAATAAAGGCTGTTCTCCGCTCACTTCGGGGGTCCTGTTCTAGAGATATCCCACCAATTTGCCACCAATGTCTTAAATGAAACAACCCCTTTATAATAGAACAAATGAGAAGTTTTTAACTGCAGAGCCTGTTCTGGGGTCTTTGTATAAAGGGCCTGATTGTATCTGTGTTTATTGAGGGATCTGGTCTGTATTAGTTTAGGTGTCTGGTGTGGGTGTTAGTTTAAGGGTTATGGTTTGGGTTCTGTATGAGTTTACGGGGCCTGGTCTGGAGTCTGGATTGGGGAGGTCTGATCTTGATCTATATTAGTTTAAGGGCCGGGCCTGGTCTAGGGTTTGTATTGGGGAGGTCTGATCTTGATCTATATTAGTTTAAAGGGCCTGGCCTAGGGTCTGTATTTTGGAGGCCTGATCTTAATCTGTATTGGTTTAGGGGCCTGGTCTAGGGTCTTTATTGGGGAGGTCTGATCTTGATCTGTAATAGTTTAAGGGCCTGGTCTAGGGTCTGTATTGGGGAGGTCTGATCTTGATCTATATTAGTTTAAAGGGCCTGGCCTAGGGTCTGTATTTTGGAGGCCTGATCTTAATCTGTATTAGTTTAGGGGCCTGGTCTAGGGTCTTTATTGGGGAGGTCTGATCTTGATCTGTAATAGTTTAAGGGCCTGTTCTAGGGTCTGTATTTGGGAGGTCTGATCTTGATCGGTATTAGTTTAGGGGCCTGGTCTAGGGTTGGTATTTGGGAGGTCTGATCTTAATTGGTATTAGTTTAAGGGCCTGGTCTAGGGTCTGTATTTGGGAGGTCTGATCTTGATCGGTATTAGTTTAGGGGCCTGGTCTAGGGTCGGTATTTGGGAGGTCTGATCTTGATCGGTATTAGTTTAAGGGCCTGGTCTAGGGTCTGTATTTGGGAGGTCTGATGTTGAACTGCATTAGTTTAAGGGGCAGGGCTAAGGTCTGTGTTTGTTTTACAGGAGTCTGGACTTGGTGTTGTTTTTATTTAGGGGGGTGTCTGTATTATTGATCCAAGACATCTGGTCTGCAGGCTGCATTTAGGGTTGTAGTCTTGGGTCTGTAATAGTTCAAGGGGTCTGGTCTAAGTGTGTCCTAGTTTAAAGGGCCTGGACTGGGCTGATCTGGGGTCTGTATTTGTTTTACAGGAGTCTCGCCTTGGTTTTGTGTTTTTTAAGGTGGTCTGTATTATCTACTTAGGAAGTCTTGTGTAGTAGTTTAAGATATTTGGCCTGGGGTCTTTATTTAGCCAGCCTGGTCAAGAGCTGTATTAGCTTAAAGATCTGGTTTGAGGTTTGTATTTAGGGGTCTGGTCTGAGGTCTGTAATAATTTAAAATATTCGGTCTGGATCTGTACCATGTGTATTATCTTACAGATCTGGTTTGGGGTCTGTATTAAAGGGTTTGGGGCCTGTGATAGTTTAAGATGTCTGAGGGTGGTCAGGGGTCTGTATTATTTATACAGTAAGTCTGGTCCGCGGTCTCTTCTTTAGATGTTTCATCGGAGGTCTGTATTCATTTCGGGGTATGATGCCTTAGGCCCTATATAAATAGTTGGGGAATATGGTAAAGAATCTTGCATGCCACTAAATACGTTGAAAATACAAAAACAGCTGAGAAAACATAGGAAATCTGATGGACCCATGATGTTGAAGGTTGACCATGTGAGAGCGGGCACCATAGTAATATTGGCACTAGGGCAGCTCAACACGTGTCCCTGTCATTCGGATTCTTTTTCCTTTCTGTAATAGTATTGCAAGTCTTTGAAGTATAAAAGCCAAACTCCAAGTCCCTTCCACTCACTGTGCCCCTCTCGGTGGACTTCTACCTCTTTAGTATTGTGGTTGCTCCCGTAAGAGTCCTCTGCTGCATATGAGGGAACCACTGCTACATGTGACATGTAAACCGAGGGGCCCCGGGCACTGTATGTGTCTGTTTTGCATCAGGACATAAATGACACCTTTGTTTTTTAGTAGTCTTTATTTATCATTTTAAAAGAGAAAAACAAAACATATAAAATAGTTCACAACACAAGTATCACGCGTATCATAGAGACATTGCCACAGCTTGCTTGATACAATAGAGAGAACGCCATAAAATACAGACAGTATTTCTCTGCTTAGCCTATAAATTCGCTGTTGCATCTTAATAACTGCAAGATGTTCTTTATTACCATTCACTCACACATACACACCACCGCAGCACTACAGCCCCCCATCCTGATTTAGATCACCGCTGTCCTAGCGGCCAGCCATGGACCCCAAATCTTCTCAAATCTCTCTGGATTCCCCCTGGTAATGTAAGTCAGCTTGTACATTGGCAAGGCGGCTTCAATAAGCTGCACCCAGTGTCGGACTGAGGGAACCCTCGGGGGCTTCCAGTTCAGCAGGATATCCTTCCTAGCATAAAACATTAGAAAACGATACAATATCCTAGAGCAGGGATGCTCAACCTGCGGCACTCCAGCTGTTGCAAAACTACAACTCCCAGCATACCCACAGCAGGGCATTGTGGGAGTTGTAGTTTTACAACAGCTGGAGGGCCGCAGGTTGAGCATTCCATTTCACTAGGGCACTGGACAACGGGGATGTCTTCCGGTTCAGTAGTACCAAATAAAAGGAATGATACTGGCTTGTGTAATATTATTTGTCTAGCAATTTTTTCAACCTCTCCGTACTCTATCTTGATCTTGCCTCTTCCAAATTGTTCAGCGCAGGCATGTCTTAATTTGAAATATCTATAAAGACTGATCCGGGGCAGGTGAAATTCATTCTTTAAATCTACAGAGTCTCTCTGAGTATAGTTGGGGCTCTGGTAGCCTTGAATTCCTCCACAATGGCAGTACAGGAGACCAAGCCTCCCCTGTCACCCCACACCGAGGCATACTGATTCCACACTTTAATCACTGCTGTCCTATTAGAAGTAAGACACCTAACTGAATAATTGCCTGCTCTGTAGGGAAAGTTCGGCAAAACCTTGTAAGACCCGCTCTGTAGGGAAAGTTCATCAAAGCCTCGTAAGACCCCAGGAGTGCCGCTTCCAACACTGTTGCAGGATTATTGGCATCCGCTCTCACCCACCAACTTGCATATGTCAATTTGACTGCACAATAGTATTTATAGATGTCTGGTAAGGCCATACCCCCCTGATACATGGCGCTTTGAGAGTGTCTTTAACTAGTCGCTGTCTCATATTGGCCCAAAGGGGGTTAGCATCTTGTCAATCACCAAAAAGTGGGATTTCTGAGGGGCCATTGGTGTCGCCCTATACAGATAAAGCAGCTTGGGTAGAATTATCATTTTGAAGATATTTATACGCCCCACAAGGGACAGAGGAAGGATCTCCCATGCCTTCAGTTTCCATTGTTGGTAAGATGTTGAGGGGGAAAAATTGGTGAATGTCCTTATGCACTATTATCCCTAAGTATTTAAACTGGTCCTCAACCAATGGTTTCGATTGAGGTGAGACAACCCGTTTATCCTCCCTATCCACCAAATAGAGAGCAGATTTAGCCCAATTGACCTTCAGACCAGAGAACCTACCATACTCATTAACCACCTCCAGAAGTGCCTCCATCAACTTCTCGGTATCTCCTAGATAGACTAGCATGTCGTCCACATATAGAGACAACTTCTCGGTGATCCCTGCAATATTCCATCCCTCTATACTGTTGGAGTTATTTAACAAACTGGACAAGGGTTCCATCACCAATGCGAAAAGCAGCGGGGATAGGGGACACCCCTGACGTGTGTCTCTAGTCTCTATGAAGGGGGAATGATTTAGATAAGTTCCCATTCACTCGAACTCGAGCTGTGGGTTGTGTATACATTTAGACGCAGCCATTTCAGAAAATTTCCTGGAAACCCAAATCTGTTTAAAACTTCCCACAAGAAGACCCATTCCACTGAACCAAAGGCCTTCTCATTATCTAACAAGGCTATAGCTCTGTTTCCTACATTTTCATGTGTAATTTGCAAATTGGTATAGAGGCGCCTAAGATTAATATTGGTGGATTTCCCTGGCATAAAACCAGATTGCTCTGGCTCCACTATGGATAGAATAACCCCTGCCAGCCGTAAAGCCAAGACCTTAGCCAAAATCTTAGCGTCTAGATTTATAAGAGAGATAGGCCGATATGAGCTACACTGATCAGGAGGCTTCCCCGCTTTACAGATCACCACTATAGTAGCCTCAAAAAATGAGGGTGGCAACTCAGATGCCTCCAGAGCATATTCAAACAGCAAACTTAACCGAGCACCGAGTTCCTCATCGTATAACTTATACCACTCAGCGGGAAAGCCATCCGGACCAGGAGTCTTATGAGAGGCCATTGAGCCTATTGCCCTCTGAATCTCAGTTACAGTGGCAATGGCTGAATTGCTCACTCCCCTCATCACCGCCTCATACGCCTCCCATTCCGTTAATGGATTAGAAGATCCCTCATTAGCTTTCAAATACTCCTCCAGTTCCTTTCTACAAGTAGCTTCCACCGGGAGCACCTGTAACCACATAGGGTTAAGTCTCCATGTCTTGACTGGGCCCGCCAAAGGCTGGGACAGTAGCACCTGTAATGGGGCATGATCTGATATGCCTCTTGGTAAATAGCTAACTTCTCTTACCATGAGCAGAGAATCGGGATTTCCAAATGCCAAGTTTATACGTGACATAGTGTTACTAGAGGCCGAATAACACGAGAACTGCCTGGCGCTGGGGTTTCTCCATCTCCACAAGTCTTCTAAATTATGCGCTATCGCCCAGTTATATAGAGATGGGTTGTGTCTACTTGGAGGCTTGAGCCTGTCAAGTTGATTATCCAAGACTGCATTAAAGTCCCATAATATAATAAAGGGAGATTGGGGCAGTTGTGAGACCCTAATCATGATCTTATCCAGTATGGACCTAGAAAAAGGGGGAGGTACATATAGACCCACTATAATCATATGACTGCCCCGTACCATACTGTACAGGATCACCTATCTACCATGAGGATCTGTCGAGACTGTGTGCAATTGTAATGGCGTTCTCTTACTGACAAGGATGAATACTCCCCGCGCTGTATTCGTATATAGTCGCATGGTGGGTCTGCCCCACCCAAAGGTGTCGAAAAGACAGCACCTTACGGTCTCTTAGATGCGTCTCCTGTAAAATAATCAAATCGGAGTTGTAAGTCTTTAATTAGTTGAACACCAAAGCTCTTTTGACCTTGCAATTTAAGCCCCTCACCTTCCATGAAACTATCTTAAGCATTGCCATAATGAGAACAAAAACTTGTATCTCTTAATGAAGAAGCCTACAGCGCCGCGGTGACATTCACACTTCCATTCACACCAATCTAGACCTAACCAATAACTTCCCTTACCCCCTCCCTGCCGACACATCCTCAACCTGCCTGGGCCTCTGATCCCAATTTCATACAAAAGTCAAAAGCTAACCTGACACTGGAACTAGAGGCAGGTCGTCAGCACATATCAACCGCTGACTGAAAAGTAACCCCTAGCCTTCAACTGCTCCCCTACAATATTGCACTTTACTAAGGAAGCTGGTAGCAGAGTGTCACTCGGATAGGTTCCCCTGCCACTAATCTCTATCCTCCCATCACTTACGTCTAAGAAAAGGAAAACTCAACTTCCTGAGTCTAGTGAAAAGGAAAAAACATAAGCAAAGTGATGTCTCTTCAAGAACCATATTTGCATCCCCAACTCTAACACCTTTCCCCACCTCATATATATCTTGTAGCAGTTTCACAACGAAAGATGGGGGACACCCCGATCGTAGAATACAGTTATATTAAGCAGACGCTGCCGAGTATCCAGCCAATTCAAAGCTTCTTCAGGCGTCTGAAAGAAACGAGTTGTCCCGTCTACTTGCACTCGAAGCGTGGTCGGGTAGAGCATTGCGTATTGTATGCCTAGTTCCCTCAGTTTGGCCCGGACATGTGTAAATTGTCTCCTCTTCTTCTGTACCTCAGTAGTAAAATCAGGATAGAAGGATATCTTAGTGTTCTCGTATGAAACAACAGTACCCTTTTTTCCTAGCTGCCGCCAGAATGTTATCTCAGTCTCTGTAGTTTAGGATTTTCATTATAAATGGTCTCGGCGGAGAACCTGGAGGCAGAGGCCTAGTCGGGACTCTGTGAGCCCTTTCAATTACAAAATATTGAGAGAGATGCAACGAGGAGAGCACCGACTTAGGCTTCATGCACACAACCGTTGTGTGTTTTGTGGTCCGCAAATTGCGGATCTGCAAAACACGGATGGCATCCGTGTACGTTCCGCAGTTTGCGGAATGGCACGGACAGCCGTTAATATAACTGCCTATTGCCTTGTCTGCAAAACAGACAAGAATAGAACAGGTTATATTTATTTTGCGGACCACGCATCTTTTGCGGCCCCATTGAAGTGAATAAGTCCGCATCCAAGCCACAAATACTGCGACTCGGATGCGGACCAAAGTAACGGTCGTGTGCATGAGGCCTTAATCAGATTCTCAGCGAAAGCCTCAGGGTCAGTATGTGGCAGGCGCAGCACTATGAAGTGCCTTTTGCGCTGTGGCATTAGAAGAATTTTGGTATCTCTGACTTTTAGTCTAAACAGACTGTCTGTTACTCTGTAATTCCTCTATCGCCGTTCTATGGAAACAGTAGATTTAAAGAGGACACCAAATGCTTCAAATAACTTATTTATTAACTTTTCTTCATATATAACACTGCCGCCTCCGCAACAGATAGTCCATGTACATAACACGTGTTGAAAATATATCACAAGATGGCGGTATGCATATAAGATGGTGGTTCAACTGTTCAATATCTTGTCATTCAACATAAAATGGTGGATATATTTCTCTCTTCAGTATCTGTACTCTCACTTTAAGTTATTTAAGCACTTTATGATCTCTCTGAGAGGTATATCTGAGGTCTAACTAATAGTTCACTTGCAGTATGCAGTTAGCAGTGACTATTTGCAGATTGGTTGAGTATGATCTGGTATGGTTGTATGCAATTTGTATGGTTGCAATTGTAGTTTGGTGGAACTGTAAATAAACACATATATATCTAGTTCAGTATACAGTTCTAAACACAATACTAACAACATGAACATTATATAACTGTTTTAAATACCTATATTGGCCTCTTGTTCCCATAAAACTCAGCTTTCAGTGCCGTGAATGTCTCTTCAGCTCATGTCTCTGGTGAATAATGATTCTAGCAGCAGGAGCTGGGGAAATTCCCAGACAGGCTGTCTGTGAGGCTGACAGTGAAATAACCCGGTCTTCAGATGCATAAACGGTAAATAACTGAGGGCTCCCACTTCCCCTCCTACACCTACATATGACTGGGGAGTTGCATAAGAGGCCTCACAGCCACATTGGCAAGGCTATGGTGTCTGCGTCTCTCCTACCGGTAGGGATAGTGTCTCACTCCTGTGGGGGCCGTGGGGTGACTCTAGTACTTCTCCGCAGGGAGTATGTGCCAGCCGCGGGGTGTCCCCTGCCTCACCACACCAGCGATCTGCGCCGCGCAGCTCTCTTCTCTCCCTCCGAGATGGCGGTTCCCGAGTCTCTCAGGCTCGGTACTGCACGCGTTCCTCTCCCCCAGCAGCAGCACACTTGCAGCTCAAGTATGTCCAGGGGTGTCCAGGGGTCTCTGCCAGGTGGGGAAGGCAATCGTCAGATTATTAGGTCTCGTTCTCATCACCGTTTCTCCTTTCCGTTCTCCAGCTCTGTTGAGGAGCAGGAGAACGGAAAGCACGGATTCTGCAGATAACTGACACCTAAGTGAGCTTAACGGAGCCTAAAAACCCCATAGACTATAATGGGGTCCGTTTGGTGTCCGCTCAGAATAGGACTTTCGTCTCCGCTCAAAAATTGTGTTCTAAGCGGACACCGAATGGACCCAATTATAGTTTATGGGGTCATTAGGCTCCGTTACGCTCACTTAGGTCTCAGTTATCTGCAGAATCCATCCTTTCCGTTCTCCTGCTCCTCAACGGAGCTGGAGAACGGAAAGGAGAAACGGTGATGTGAACGAGGCCTAAGAAAGGCCCCATTCACATGTCCGCAATGTTATTCCGCATTTTGCGGAACGGATTTGCGGGCCTATTCATTTCTATGGGGACGCATTTCCGTTCCCGAAAAAAATAGAACATGTCCTATTCTTGTCCGCAATTGCAGACAAGAATAGGCATATTCTATTAGTGCCGGCTATGTGCGGTCCGCAAAATGCGGAGTGCACATTGCCGTGTTCGTGTTTTGCAAAACACGTTACGAACGTGTGAATGAACCCTTAAGGGAGATGGGGAAATCAGGATACTCTGCAGGATTCTTAGGAGAGCTCTCTCTAATGCCGCCTCACGCCATGCTTGCCAGGAGACGCCCCCCATAAATGACAACTTTGTTCCCTGTGCTGAAGCTGCTCTGGTGTCCTCAGTAGAAGTCCTACAGGGCTTGTGTCCATCATAAACTACAAGTGGCCATAAAATGTACAAGACCTGATCCGTGCAGGACACGGGCCAATAAATGAGCGAATAACATGAATAAAGGAGCAAGTTAGAAGTCAGCAGCCGTCCCCTCCGTTATAATAGGCAGGCAGTAAATTATCCAGAACCCCCTCCCAGTACAATGTGAGGAAGACTACAAATAAGAAGGACTGCAGAGGTAAAGGAGACCCTAGATAGATAGATAGATAGATAGATATATGATAGATAGATAGATAGATAGATATGAGATAGATAGATAGATAGATAGATATGAGATAGGAGATAGATAGATAGATAGATAGATAGATAGATAGATAGATAGATAGATATTAGATAGATAGATAGATAGATAGATAGATAGATAGATAGATATGAAAGATGGCAAGAAACTTTTCATTTACTCTGTGTTTTTTTCTTTTGATCTTTGTGTTTTTCTGTCGTATTTTATGATCTTAACCTAGTGTCACAAGGAACAAAGCCAAGTTAACGACCTCAGCTCTGCTACCTCAGTGTAGTCTTCCCGTCAGTCCATGCCCTGCAGACCTCGTCTTTCATTAACCCTTCGTATCATCAGCAGCTATCACATTTCATTCTCATTCAGCGGCTAAGAATATTCTTTAGTGGAAGCGACACGAGTTCCCCCAGCGAGCGGGAGACGGTGCGGTTTGGCCAGAGTTATTTTTATTTGAAATTACGGTTCTAGTGTTACACGGAGTCTCGCAGCGGAGAGCGTGGAGGGAGCTTCTTGGCAGGAAAATCACAGCATTGAGTAGACAGAAGATGAAAAAAGACAATTTACTTCTAAGGGGCGAGATGTTACCTCCTGACCTCAGCGAAGGCTCCTCGGCTTCCACGTTAATAGTTTAGGCTCTTATACGAGATTTCTCCTGCCGCCTCCTTATGACATATCAGGGACCAGGCTTGGGCTGGCCCACAGGGGTACAGGTGAATCCCCCGGTGGGCCCCTGGTCTTCCACCCCCCGCATAAGTGGCACATGATACAGTAGACTTTCTGCACTACATATAGATCGGAGGCATACAGCACTCCAGTCTATGTTCATGTAATTCTCTGTAAAATATTTAGCAAACTACCGTATTTTTTGCACTATAGTGGCCCCCAGCAGTAAAAATGCCCCCATAGTGGCCCCCAGCAGTAATAATGTCCCCCATAGTGGCCACCAGCAGTAATAATGTCCCCATAGTGGCCCCCAGCAGTAATAATGCCCTAATAGTGGCCCCCAGCAGTAATAATGTCCCCCATAGTGGCCCCCAGCAGTAATAATGCCCCCCATAGTGGCCCCCAGCAGTAATAAAGCCCCCATAGTGGCTCACAGCAGTAATAATGCCCCCATAGTGGCCCCCAGCAGTAATAATGTCCCCCATAGTGGCCCCCAGCAGTAATAATGCCCCCATAGTGGCCCCAGCAGTAATAAAGTCCCCATAGTGGCCCCCAGCAGTAATAATGCCCCCATAGTGGCCCCCAGCAGTAATAATGTCCCCCATAGTGGCCCCCAGCAGTAATAATGCCCCCCATAGTGGCCCCCAGCAGTAATAATGCCCCCATAGTGGCCCCCAGCAGTAATAATGTCCCCCATAGTGGCCCCCAGCAGTAATAATGCCCCCCATAGTGGCCCCCAGCAGTAATAAAGCCCCCATAGTGGCTCCCAGCAGTAATAATGCCCCCATAGTGGCCCCAGAGGCCCCCAGCAGTAATAATGACCCCTATAGTGGCCCCCAGCAGTAATAAAGCCCCCATAGTGGCCCCCAGCAGTAATAATGTCCTCCATAGTGGCCCCAATATCCCCCTAAACTGGTCCTAAACTGTAATCGTTATTTTTTTTGTTGCTGAAAAAAAAAAATACTTACTGTACCTCATCCACTTTCACTTGCAGAGGAAGTCGCTCTTCTCTTGATTCTTAAGGACTTGCTGAAGGACCTGCGCTCAAGCATAATGACGTCACCACTTGCTCCCTGCATGATCATGTGGTGACATCATAACACTTGAGCGCAGGTCCTTTGACAGGTCCTTTAGCATCAAGAGGAGTGACCGTCTTTACCCGTGCAAGTGGATACGGTGAGTAATTTTTTTAACCCCTAAAAGGCCCTTTAGCACAAGTGTTTCCCTGCAGTAGCCCTTGGGATTGGTAGAAGTTGATGGACCCCATTATTACGTGAGAATGGACATTATGCATAAAAAATGTATCAGAGGTACAAAATTAGAAAAAATGTGAACACTTTTTTATTGGCAACAGGAACCAAGAACCTCCACTGATCCTGATAACCACTGAAACCCCACCAGTACTGAGAACCACTGATTCCCCACTGGTCCTGAGAACCACTGAACCCCCACCAGTACTGAGAACCACTGATTCCCCACTGGTCCTGAGAACCACTGAAACTTCTATCATAAAAAACACTGAACCCCTACTGGTCATGAGAACTATAAATTTTTTCCTGAGGACCATTGAACCCTATCAATCCTGAGGACCATTGAATACCCACTGATCCTTAGAACCACTGAACTACTGTTTCTAGGGACCATTGAATCCCAACTGATCATTAGTAGTGATGAGCGGCAGGGGCAATATTCGAATTTGCGATATTTCGCAAAAATATTTGGGTGAATATTCGTCATAAATTAGCAAATTCGAGAATTCGCCATTATATTCTTGATTGCGAAAATCGGCAATGTAATATTTGCGCAATGCGTGCGAAATACAGACGTGGGTCACTTTTGCTAATTTCCAGCTGCTAGAAGTTTCCTGAGACTGGAGAAAATGGTTGGCACGGCAGAACATTACAATAGCTTTATATGCAGATAGAGTGCTCCAATATATTTGCGATTGCGCAAATCGGCACTAATGATGTGAATATTTTGGCGCAATACGTGAAACTTCACATTTCAGCAGGTCTGACTACTTAGTTATTACTGATTGGTGCACTAAGTATTGTTGTGACATCACAGCTCTATGTCTGTAGCATGTATGTATGGACTGCAGAACCTATCACACTACCTAACACCCTGTAGTGAAACCATTGAACTTGACCATATCTTGAGGCCCACTGAACCCCCATTGATCCTGAGAACCATTGAACTCCCATCAAACCTGAGAATCACTGAACCCCCTCACTGAACGCCCACCTATCAGATGTTGGAGATATCTGGTTGGGATGTTTTAGCAGTGTTAAGGGTCTTGAGGGTCATTGAAGCCGGCATGTTGATCATGTCATGTTCTCCCTGGTGTGGAAGCTGTGAGTAGCAGGAATGTGTGGCATACATGGGATGACACCGATCCTCTCATGTGTCACCTTATCTGTGCCTCCTCGGAGCAGAGAAGATCACTTGTTACAACCTGTTTACGTTGTAATCACTTCATGTAATGTAAGGTGCCATGGGCTAGTGACCGGCAGCAATTATTGACTATACATGGATGATCGATTCAAAAATGCCTAATGGGGTGGAAAATGCCTCAAGATCCAGTAGACTGGGCACAATAAACCCAATGCAATGAAGAAACGCCCACTAATATGTAAGATGGCACCTGGGGTTGTCAATGATTCGAAAAACATGGCTGCTTTCTACCACATAACATCATCAAACCTTACTAGGCTCGTGTCTGGTATTGCACCTCAGCTCCTTTGAGGTGATGCAGTTGAGCTGCAGTACCGCACACAACCTGTGGAAGGCGGCAGCTATGTTTTTTCTAATCTTGAGGAAAAAAACTTTAACTCCTTCACCCCCTGTTTTTCATTTTTGCATTTTCTTTTTCACTCCCTGCCTTTCTGGAGCCATAACTTTTTTATTTTTCCATTCACATACATGTAAGTTTTAGATTCTAGTGACACCATTTAATATTGCCTATAGTACGATGCAGTGGGAAGCTGGAAAAAATGACCAATGGGGTGGAATTGGAAAAAAAAAATGGGTTTATGGGTTTCGCTTGTACGGCGTTCCCTATGTGGTAAAATTGGCGTTACCTTAATTCTCCAAGTCAGTACGATTACAGCAACTTGCATTTACATTTTTTTCTTTACATCGCCATATAACCAGGCCTTTTTTTCTGGCGAAACGCCCCGGAACGGCGTTCCGCCACCTATTTTGACTCGCCCCGCCCCCCTCATGGGCGTCCGCCCGCCGCCGCAAACAAAATAACCCAGTTGTGAACAAGAGAAAATCCTCTGTGATTCTGCGGTCCTCTCCGGTCTCCGTACTCACAAACTCAGTAGCAGGCAGGCCGGGCGGCAGCGCAACTCACTGACGTCACCGCCTGCTCCTCCTGCTTCATTCATAAAGTGGGAGGAGCAGGCGCGTGACGTCAGTGAGTTGCAGAGACAGAGGGAGAGGATCGCAGACTCGCAGAGGATTTCTCTTGTTGTTTAATGGATAATGCTTATTTTTGCCTACATAATGCGGCATTAATCTGTTATTAAATTAATAATGCCTCAATATTACAGTGACAGTGAGCGGGGCCCGGTGTAATACAGTGACTGCACCGGGCCCCGCTGCTATTACAAGTTCAAGTTCAACACCAGATGCCGGCCCCCAGACCCTGTATTGGGGATTTACTTCACAGGGACACTGACTGTTACGGGGGGATCTGTGGATGACACATATATAGCATAAGGTGCTATATGTAAGTTTCACCCACAGATCCCCCCCACAACAGTGTCACCCACAGATCCCCCCCCCCCCCACAACAGTGTCATCCACAGATCCCCACAGCCACAACAGTGTCATCCACAGATCCCCACAGCCACAACAGTGCCATCCACAGAGCCCCCCATACATTTACTTTTATAGCCCCCCCCTCCAAGTTTTACTTGCATCCCTGTTTTCTAAAGGGGCGGTTTTAGGGGGCAGTCCTAGGGGTGGGTAGGGGCGTGGCCAGGGGAGGGGGGGGGTGAGTTCCACCACCTTTTCTTTGAGAAAAAAAGCCCTGCATATAACCTTGTAGTTATGTGTACGGATCTATGTGAGGACAATTTTTTTTTGTGGGGCTTTTTGGGGTGTGTATGACTGTTTGATTACTTTTTAAAAAAAATTTGAGGGAAGTGAAGCGACCAAAAACGGCAAATCGTTCATTTATTTTATTTTTTTCCATTTTGCTTGCGGTATGGGATAAGTATTTTTGTTTTAATAGTATGTGAGTTTTCACACACGGCAATGCCTGTGATGTTTGTTGGGGAAAAGGGGGGTATTTGAATTTTTATATATTTTTTATTGTTTTTATATATATATTTTTGCACTTATTTTAATAGTCCCCTTAGGGAACTTGAACAATCATTAGATTGCCTCTCTCATAAACCCTAATGCATTAGTATTGGAGTCTATGAGGATCACACTGTGTTCCTATGGAGCCCTGCTACAGGCAGAGTCTTCATAGGAACCTGTCTGTAGCAGCCTCGGATCATTCAGGAGGACGCTTCCGGGCTTTTGAGCTCCCAGATGCATTAGCAATGGGTGCCTGCAGTGCTCGTGAGCGGGTACCATCTTTAAAGTCATGTACGGCCCTGGGTGGGAAGGGGTTAAATGGCGGTCACCCTTGTGACCTTTGGACATGGACATACAAGAAGTGAGGAACTGTCCATAATTAGAAAAACATGGCTGTTTTCTTCCAGCACCGCACCTGTCTGTGGGTTGGGTATGGCACTGCAGATCTGCTTCCTTGAAGTGAATATACACAGGTGTGACACTATGTTTGGACCATAACAGCCATGTTTGGCTCATCATGGACAACCTCTTTGGACTTTGAGACACCTATGAGAATCTTTCACTGACCTTATTGCCATCGCAACCAACCAAAGCTCAATTTTCCAGGCTGTACTGTTATAGGTTGCTATGGTAACGAGGCCTAGTCACCTGTAGGAGGCCTTGTTTTTGTAGATTTTGCACAAATGAAAAACTCTTACTCACTTTTACCATTCCTTCTAGAGAAGCAGGAGAACTTGTGGAGTAAACCACAAGATTGCTAAGAGTCGTAATTATTGTGTACGATGATTGGCTTGTGATGGCGGAGGCACAATTACAGGTTTGTCTTCCTTCTTCTCAAGTGTTTTCTCTTTTTGACTACAAAGGCAGGAAATGTCTGAGGGAGCGATAACTGCAGATTGTGTCAAGTACATGAACTCCATGATGGTGCTACATGAGATGGTGGGTGCACTGCTGGCATGGTAGACATCCGGGACCATTTTTAAGATTAGTACAGGAGGTTCTGTTGTTTGGGGCCCAGACCAAAAAGGGGCCAATCTGCAGCCCATTATTCACCCCACAGAAATAGCATAAAAGTCCTACATCGAACAAGTGCAATGATGTCACACAGTCTACTTATCAGATCAGTCTGTGATTGGACGGTGATGTCACACTGAGTGCAGTGATGTCACACAGTCTACTTATCAGATCAGTCTGTGATTAGACGGTGATGTCACACTGAGTGCAGTGATGTCACACAGTCTACTTATCAGATCAGTCTGTGATTGGACGGTGATGTCACACTGAGTACAGTGATGTCACACAGTCTACTTATCAGATCAGTCTGTGATTGGACGGTGATGTCACACTGAGTGCAGTGATGTCACACAGTCTACTTATCAGATCAGTCTGTGATTGGACGGTGATGTCACACTGAGTGCAGTGAGGTCACACAGTCTATGTAGCAGGTCAGTCTGTGATTGGATGGTGATGTCACAATGAGTGCAGTGAGGTCACAGTCTATGTAGCAGGTCAGTCTGTGATTGGATGGTGATGTCACAATAAGCGCAGTGAGGTCACATAGTCTATATTGCTGATATCAACCATGGGAGCTGCTTATGTGTAGGACTAGTACAGCCCTCCCAAGTGTCCCTCTTTTTGAGTTAAGTCCCTCTGTCCCTCTTTGCTCTTTAAATGTCCCTCTTTTTGATCTGAGGTATAGATTTGCCACATAACATTACAAGTACAATTACAATATTGACCCAGAAGGTTTTTGTCTGGCTCTTCTCTGTATATTTGAGCCTGTCTTGCATAATTTTTCATTATTTGATGCTATTTGGATTTTAGACATTCCTATATTCCGATAATTTTTGGCTATAGTGTAAAAGAAAACTGTTGAAGTGTATAAAGGTGCAGGAAAAACGGGTCTTTCGCACAATAAACCTTATGTGTCCCTCTTTGACCATACAAAAACTTGGGAGGTATGGGCTAGTAGGAGAGTCATTGTCTCACTGTCAGACATCCCCTTTAACCATTTAGACACTGGTTTGTCATGTCTGTCCATGTGCTGTGTCTCCTACTCATTTGAATGGAGCCACAATACCGGACACACCTCATAGTTGGTCATTTTCCAGACCAGAGAATTTCCTGACAGTTTATCTTGAAGATCTGAACCTATCAGTTTACATACGAATTAATAAACTTTACAACCAAGAACTTTTTGTTCCTCCTTTACTTGCAGTCGGATAGATACAGTTCTGTCATTAACTGTGTATATCTGTACCTAGGAAAGCTGGGTGTGAAAATCAGTATGGCCACTATTACAATATCTCACCTAAGGTTTCCATTACAGCTCCTCCAGCTCCTCCTGCCATTACAGCTCCTTCAAAGGATGGGCTTGTAAAACTCATCGGTGGCTTATCTTTAGGATAGGACACCGATGTCTGATCAGCAGTGGCCTGAGTCTCGTGGCTCGCACCAATTGTTAGAATTGATGGCACAGCAGTGCCAAAAAGCTGCATGTCACTTCATCTCCTGCACTAATGGGAACCCAGCTTCATAGCCTTTCATTCCAAAAAGCACTTTGCCAGTTATTTTAAAGGAGTATTCCTATTTTTATTTTTAATTTATTTGTTTATATAAAAGAAAATCAGTTTTCTGATATACATGTTTGTTTTTTTTTATTCTGCAAGCATACCTTTCTTTTATCAGGCAGCTAACCCCTACGGTCAGTAACATGGTATAGCCCATGTATCAATGCTGTGTAATGTATCTGTGGTCTAACTGAAACATGGCATCCGTCATGTGACACTACTCACATCATATAATCCCTGACATTCAGTAAGCAGCAGCGTTACATACATTCATGTCAAGTAAACAGGACTAGTATTGGAATCATGATTTTTATTGTGGTTATTATAGTAACTACATTTCTGTGTGTATTTACATGGTGGCCTGTCTGTAGGGGATTTTTACAAATGGCCCCCTGTCTGTAGGTGATGTTGTAAAATGTCTGCCTGTCTCTAGGTGATGTCATTTTGTTAATAAAGTTTAGTGTAGAAAAAAAACTAGCAAACAACACACAGAGTTCTGTTTGTACACAGACACTGACATAGTGAGATATTTCTATAGGTAGTAATACTATATATATGTTCAACTTTTAGATATCTGCGCAGTTAATTGAAAGCCAGGTCACATGATACTTATGAGGGTTAGTTTAGAGCGGTGTTCAGACATTTAAGAAAGCTTGTTGAAAGGCTGCAGGGCAGCCAATCAACAAGCTTTTAAGCTGTTGGCACTTAGAAGCCATCACAACCATGCCTACTAATGGCATGGCTGTGATTGGCCGGTGCATCATGTGACCCAGCCTCTATACAAGCTGGATCACGTGTAGCACCGCCCATCAGCTCAGAGTAGTGCAGGGACAGGAAGCAGCTGAAGTAAGGGAGAGTGTTAGGAATCTCATCTGGCTATTTATTCTGTAGGTGACCTATAATGATTTTTTTTGTAGGTGCAATACACCAGCTTTGCACCCCTGACACAGAAATATAATAGTTAATCTGTCCGTTAGTTCGGCCGGTGATATATACCCAATTTATGTGTGAGGTACACCTGCACTGCATCCGTGACAGGGAAATTAATATAGTTAATCCGTCTGTTAGTTCGGTGGGTGACCTCAAAGAATGAGGAGAGCATCAAGTAAGGGACGTGGCTCTGGTCGTGGTGGTGTTGGTGGAGCTTCTGTTGCAGGGAGAGGACGTGGTCGAACTGTGGCAGCTACACTCCCAAATGAAACACCTTCCTCGGGTACGCGTAGGTGACAGAACCTTCAGCGTTATTTTGTAGGCCCGAATGCCAGTGTACGAATGGTGAGGCCAGAACAAGTAGAGGCGGTAGTAGATTTGTCGGCTGACAGTGCCTCCAGTTCCTTAACATTGTCTCCCACCCAGTCCCCTGCTGAAAGCGCAGAGTTGGCACCTGCAGCCCATGGGCATCTGTCACCTCACCGCTTTGCAAATCAGCCAAGCAGTCTGAGTCCCAAGTCATGCAGCAGTCTCTTCTGCTTTTTGATGACTCTGCTGGCAGAGTTCCCATGGGCCATACACCTAGCCCTGCCCCACAAGTGGAAGAGATTGAGTGCACTGATGCCCAACCACTAATGTTTCAGGATGAGGTTATGGGAGGAGCACTGCAACACGTCTCTGATGATGATGAAACACATGTGCCAACTGCTGTCCCGGCAAGGAGGGTAGGGATTGAAAAGTGGGTGGAAGATAATGTGAAGGATGATTAGGTCCTAGACCCCACATAGAATCAAGGTCATGCGAGTGACGTTTGCAGTTCAGAGGAAGAGGCGGTGGTTACACAGTGCCAGCCACACAGCAAAAGATGGAGCAGGGTGCAAAAGCAGAGAGTCCGTCCCCGAGCCAGTACGCCTGCTACTGCCCAACGCACACAGGGACTGAGCGCACCAAAGCCTGCTCCAAGGAGTTTGCTGGCGTGGCAGTTCTTCAGACAATGTGCTGACGACAAGACTCGGTGCAATTGGAGCCTGAAGCGAGGCATAAATGTTCTTAACCTGAGCATCACCTGCATGACCAGGCATCTAAATGCAAAGCACGAGCTGCAGTGGAGTACACATCTCAAAAACCATGAAAGATCTCAGGCTCCTCCTGCTCCCTTTTCTCCTGCAGTCTCGGCCTCTTCCTCCCCCTCTGGAGTGACAGTGGCACCTGCCACTCCGCAAACAGAGGATGTGGCAGCAACACCACCACCTCCACTACTGTCACCAAGCATCTCCACACTGTCCCATAGAAGTGTTCAGCTGTCCATCTCCCAAACACTGGAGAGAAAGAGGAAGTACCCCCCTACCCATCTGCCATCCCTGTCCCTGAATGCCAGCATTTCAAAATTCCTGGCCTTTGAAATGCTGTCATTCCGACTGGGGGAGATGGAGACTTTTAAAAACCTTATGGCGGTGGCTGTGCAACAGTACGCGTTTCCCAGCCACCACTACTTCTCCAGGCGAGCCATCCTTGCCCTGCACATCCAAGTGGCGGACAAAATCTGGTTGATAGCAGTTTGGCGCATGTCCTTCCACCACCGAGGATTGCAGGACGTTTCTCGTTGCCTCCTCCTCATACTCCGCTTTCTCCTCTACTGCCTCCTCATCCGGTCAGCGTAACACCTTCACCAACAACTTCAGCACAGCCAGCGGGAAAACTACAGCAGGCTGTTTTGAAACTCTGTTTGGGGGATAAACTCCACACCGTGCAGAAGCTGTGGACGGGCATGGAACAACAGACCGATGAGTGGTTGGTGCCGCTGAGCCTCAAGCCTGGCCTGGTGGTGAGCGATAATGGGCGAAATCTCGAAGCAGCTCTGGGCCTAGCCGGTTTGACGCACATCCCTTGCCTGGCACATGTGCTGAATTTGGTGGTGCAGAGGTTCCTGAAAAATTACCCCGATGTGTCAGAGCTGCTGCCGAAAGTGCGGACAGTCTGTGCGCGCTTTCGGCATTCTCTCCCTGCTGCTGCTTGCCTGTCTGCGCTGCAGCGTAACTTCGCCTTCCCGCTCACCGCCTCATATGTGACATATCCACAAGGTGTAACTCCACCTTGAACATGCTGGAGAGACTGTGCAAGCAGCAGCAGGAGATAGTGGAGTTTCAGCATCTCTTCACCACCGAGTGGGCCTCCATGCGGGATGTGTGTGCCGTGTTTTGCTGTTTTGAGTACTCCACCAACATGGCCAGTGCCGATGACGCCGTCATCAGTGTTACTATCCCACTTCTATATCTCCTTAAAAAAAATCTTCGGGCGATGATGGAAGAGGATGTGGCGCAGAAGGAAAAGGAGGAGAAAGAGGGATCATTTCCACGGTTATCAGGCCAGTCATTCATAAGTGGCTTGGAGGGTGGGTTCCTGCACCAACAGAGGCCAGGTACACAACTGTCCAGCCAGGGCACAGTTCTGGAGGATGAGGAGGAGGAGGATGATGATGAGGAGGAACCGTGTTCATAGAAGGGTGGCATCCAAAGCAGCTCATGGGCATCACTGGAGCGTGGCTGGGGGGATACAGAGTACACAAACGATACACCTCCAACAGGGGACAGCTTGTCGTTGCCTCTGGGCAGCCTGGCACACGTGAGCGACTACATGCTGCAATGACTGCACAACGACCGCCGAGTTGCCCACATTCTAACCAGTGCTGATTACTGGGTGGCCACGCTGCTGGATCCCCGCTACAAGGACAACGTGCAGTCCTAAATTCAGTCACTGGAGTGTGATCCGAAGATGCGCGAGTACAAGCGCATGCTGGTAGATGTGCTGCTTGTGGCATTCCCACCTGACAGCAGGGGCTCAGTGGAAGCACAAGGCAAAGGCATAGAAGGAGGAAGCACCTCAGAAGGCAGGGTTAGCATGGCCGAAATGTGGAAAAGCTTTGTCAGCACGCCACAACAACCATCAGCACCAGCTGATACGGAACATCTTAGCAGGAAGCAGCATTTCACCAACATGGTGGAGCAGTATGTGTGCACATGCCTACATGTACTGACGGGTCTGCCCCATTCAACCTCTGGGTCTCCAAATTGGGCACATGGCCTGAGCTTGCCCTTTACGCCTTGGAGGTGCTGGCCTGCCCTGCGGCCAGTGTATTGTCCAAACGTGTTTTTAGCACAGCAGGGGGGATCACAGACAAGCGCAGCCGCCTGTCCACAGCCAATGTGGACAAGCTCACGTTCATTAAAATGAACCAGGCATGGGTCCCACAGGACTTGTCCGTACCTTGTGCAGAATAGACATGTATACCGGCCGCACCCAGCCATGGTTATACTCCAGTGCACTTTCTCTTTGCGTTCTATAAAAAATAAATAAATTAAAAAAAGCTATCTCTTCATTTTCCACCGCCGCTTCCACCTACACCGCCAGGTCTACCGCCTCCTCAACCTCCTACTCCTTTTTGACCTCCGCCTCCTAGTTCAAGATAATTTATTTTTATTTTTTATTCTATTCTATGTTATTTTAAGTTATTTCCTTATCCACATTTGTTTGCAGGGCAATTGTCCTCCTCTTACCCCCTTTTTGCTTCCTTTTGCAGCCCTCTAGCCCTTACTATGACTATTTTACAGCCATTTTAGTGCACATCCCTAGTGAGGGTCACATGACGGCAAACATATGACTGCTGCTGTGTTTAGTTCTGTCCAGCTCTTTTATAGATGCATTTTAAAGCACTAAAATGGGCCGTACCATTTTCTTTTTTCTTTAGGAAAGGCTAGTGTATTGATATAATAAAGGTCTACAAACAAAAATTTACATAGACGTATATTAAAACATTTTTTTAACATTCTATTATCTAAATAAATGTAATTATTAAAAATGGAATACCCCTTTAAGTCCCATGAAAGGCCTGGGTATATGTAACTGTACAACGGTTGAAGCATCTATGGGGGATGCAGAGGCAGCAATCATTGGACCCAAGACCACCACCGATCCTAGTTATGTCACCACAGTCTTTTTTCATTATGTGGCCCCTTTAAAGAGTCGCTGTACTTTCACACAATTTCATTTAATAGAGAATGGTGTAACTAGCAATTTAGTAAATCACTTCATTTAAAAAATCTGCCTGCATCCAGTAGGTGGGGTCTCATTTCCACCTAGAGAGGAAGTGGGAGCGTGTCAGAGCTAGCTGAGATCCTGAGCCTGATAACAGAACTGTTTCTACTGAATTCACTGGAGCCTCCTGCCTTTCTGTAAGGGCTCAAAAGGATGGCCGAACGGGTGTGGAACCATTCATTTCAATGTCCGCATCCATAGTTCCGTTCCGCGGCCCCGCAAAAAAGATAGAGCATGTCCTATTCTTGTCTGCAATTGTGGACAAGAATAGTAATTTTTTATCATAGTGCCAGCTATGTACGGTCCGCAAAATGCAGAATGCACACAGGCTGGTAGCCGTGTTTTGCGGATCCGCAATTTGCGGACCGCAAAACACTAAAACTGTCTGAATGGGCCTTAAGTCTGATCTATCCCTCCTGTTCATCCTGTTCTCTGAGCTCTGGAGCTGAAAACAAACATAGTGGGAAGTAAGAGAAAGGAGGTTAAAGCAGTACAGTGCAGGCAGAAGGGAGATACCCCCTGCTTGTGAGAGAACTGCATCTAGCTGTGCAGCTGGAACAGGGAATATGACTGAAAAAAGACACATACCTTAACAGCTATGATTATACAAAGAAGCACAGCTGTTATGAACAAGTAGAGGAGGTGGAAATCCAGGGGTGGAAATCTAAGTTGGGTTCCTTTAGATACAGTTAATCTGTAAATCTGAGACATTCATTTTTAGTTCGAACCAACTCCATTAGCAAAGTAAACTTTCCCTGTGACCCCCCACAATCTCTGAAAATGTCTTGGAAATAAATAATTAAAATGTAAACGTGAGGCAGTCGAGCCATTCAATGGAATTAAAATACATGTCTAAATCCCCGGGTCGTGTGCAAGAGGTAGATACATGACTTTCCGCTGGGCTCTTCTGAGAAAACACAAATGAAAGATGGGGTTTAACACTGTGGAATGCTATGGAGATTTCCTGTCTGCTGCCTGTTGAGGGGTTGGCGTCATATCTTCCGTCAGCTGGGACCTGGCGTCACTGATGCATCCCTAATGTTAACACTGAAGCTGAACATCCCCTGAAGAATATCACTCGGGGGGTTGGCTAGAACCTAGGTTTTGCTCTATTAGACATCTAATGAAGACCCGGAAGCTGAGCAGATTATTTCTGCTGTTTTGCTAAAGGTCACGCTTTTGTTGTGTACGTCTTCCCCTGATGACAATCAATAAAGCACTTGGCAGCAGTCAGTTGTGTACAGACGCGGGTCCCACGCCTCATTACTTATGCTGGGCTGGGAGGAAAGTTTTGCTCCACCAGGCTGCAAAATGAAATTCATGAAATGAAGTTGAAGAAGAAACTAGAAATAAGTGGAGAGGATGTGGAATACTTTGCCACTCTAAATGTAAAAGAGTTTGTGCAGCAGGACCACATTCAATGGAGCCTACAGGCAGTGACCATGGCCTAGAGAGGCCAATTATTTTTCTTTTTATTTTAGAAAACCTTTTCCATCTTCTCCTTTCCTTTCATCATCCTTTTCCTTCTTCACTGCCTTCTTCCTTTCATTCTCTTCTTTTCTCTCTTCTTTCCTCCATCTCCTCCTGCTTTCTCCAGTCCCTCCCATCTTCCCCTCTTTTTCTGTTTCTTCTTCTTCTGCCATTCTCTTTTCCATCACCCTCTGCTTCTCTCCATCTTCTTATTCCTCACCTTTCCTTTTTTCTCCTTATCTTCACATCTTCACCACGTTCTCCTTGTTCCATCTTTCCTTCTATCTTTTCATTCTCCTTGTCAACCTTGATTTTCTTTACGTCTCCATCTTCCACTTCTCTACTCTATCTCATTAGTTTGTCCTTCTTCTCCTTCCTCTCATCTTCCTTCTCTCCTCAAACTTCTCATTCTTTACTTCCTTTTCCTGTCCATTTCTTCTTCTGCTCTTTCTCCATTCTTTCATCCTCTTGTTTTCTTCCTCATTTCCCTCCTTCTCTTATTTCTCTCTCTTTTCTGTTTCTCACTTACCACCTTAAAGATTTACCTCTTCTCTCCTTATCTCTTTTTTCTTATCTCTTTCTCCTTTTAGCTCCCCTTTCTTCTCTCCTACAGTACTCCCGAAACCCTACCTTCTCAACCTATCCCTTCTTTTGCCCTCCTTGTTCTCCTTTTTCCCTTGCACTACTTCTCTTTCTTGCATACTCCATATTCTGTCGCCGTCTCCTGTTCTTTATGCACATTGTACCTCTACCTCTCTTTGTCTTTCTTCTGTTTCTTTCCCCATCTCTACTTCTCCTTCTTACTTTTTTCCTCTTTCTCTCTCTCTTTAGCTTGTACTTACTCTCCACCTTTTCTCTTCCTCTTCCAAATCTTCCTTCTCCTTCTGATGTCTTCCTTCTCTTTGCGGTCCATTTACTTATCTTCTTCTCTCTTTGCTACCATCTTTTCTGTCCCTATGACCTTGTCCCCCCCCTCTTCCTTTTTCCATCCACCTAACCTTTTTCCATCTTTGTCTTGACCCCTTTTTCTCCTTCTGTCCTCCTCTTTCTCCATCTTGACCTCAGGCTTCTCGACTTTCTCTTCTTCCTTCTATTTATCTTCTTCTCCCCTCTTTTTCTCAGTCTTGTCCTTCTCCTTCCCTTTTTTATTGCTACCGCATCCACCCACATCCATCTTCTCTTTTTTCCTCACCTTCTTCTTCCACATTTGTATAACTTTTATCATTATTAACATTATCCTTCCTCTTCAAAGTAACGTTTGACACCTGTTGAACTTCATCTCTTGCTGAATATATTTCTTCAAAATGTCCTGTCTTCTGTTTGGGTCTTTTGGGGTCTTTGTTCTTTTTCCATTCTGGTCATTATTATCCAATCCCAATCATTGGCCAAATCTTCTAATGATTTTCATATTTCATTATTATGTATATGTTGCATGTTTTATAAAACAGAGAGACCTTCAATTTAACTTTCAGGGCACACAGAGGTTCTTGCTTATCGTGTGCCTCACAATCCAGTTTTGTGGGAACATTTAAAAAAAACAATCTAGTTCCTGTGTATCCTAACTCTGCTGTATATTCAGATTCTGAACACTGTTGGACCTAATCCTTATCACACAGCTCATGCGTTTGTTACAATGTGTCAGTGTAGGTAAAAGCAAACAGCAACATTTTATAGAAGAAACTAGAAGAATGCTCTATAACACTTGGGTTTACTACAAAAAATGACATAATCCAATATCTCTCCTGTCCTGGATTATAGGTTGATAGCATCTCCCTACACTGATACATTGTAACAATGCCATAGGCTGTGTGAGCAGGACTTGGTTGCAGAGGGCTTCAGGTTTATCCTGTCATTACTCCTTACCACATTTGGCAGGAAAATGTCACAATATTGTAATTTGATAACCATGGTGCCAGTTATGATGTGATAAGTTTTATATATAACAGTGCCCATACACCTTCATATGAGGGCATATATATTTTTAATGGGAAGATATGGAAAGAGAAAACCATTTCCAGATAGCTCTCCCAAATTCAATGTGGCTCATCCTTTTCTCCCTCGACTTCATCTGTTGGGGAACATTTGTAGTTCCCCATATACATTGCCAGCTGGGCCATTAGAAAATGGCAGGTTCAAGCAACAATAGACCTTCATATATGGGTACTTTAGTGCATAAAGAGAAAGGTTTACTAAGACTGGCAGTTAATAAGGCTGCAATGTACTTACCTGACGCTCCCATTGTGACCTTGCTGTGGCATCGTGTGGGTGATGCAGCAGGGCTAGTCACCTATCAGTGTGCAGGGATGTCGGACCTTTCAGGTTCAGTACCGGCGTCCCATGCATACTTATGTCTGTGTTACCTGACCTATCAGGTTCCATGCTTCCTTCTAGCGGGAGATTTTAACAGGTGACGCCTGACCACAGTTGCCTGTGATTGACCTGCTGTGCCTCTATCTCTCTCATTAGGTTGTCCTTCTTTTTCTTCTTTTCCTTCCTCTCATCTTCCTTCTATCCTCAAACTGTGATTGACTAGTGTTTTTGTAACTTCTTAGATCCCTGGAAATCAGACTTTTGGGATTTCCCCTGACTTGGTCCTGACTGACGATACTTTGACGTACCCTACTTGCACTGACCCAGTCTGGTCTTGATTATGTGTTTTTCTTTTGTTCTGATTCTAATGTTTATCTCTGGTTTGGATTCTGGCCTGGTTTTGGTCCCACTTTTGGATTCTCATTTGGACTCTGCAGTGCTCATCTGGTTTTGACCTTTTCTGACATTCCCTTCCCCCCTCTGGTTGGGCCACGTGCACTTAGTTGTTAAAAGGGACCATCACCTAGTTGGGACCCGTTGTATAGGATGAATCATCCAAGTAGGCAGGGACAGTGGTGCGGACTAGCAAAAAGTCTGCTGTAGTAAGCAGTGACCGACTTTACCAAGACGCAAAGCAAGGAAATGCTTGTGGCACCAAAGACCAAGGGGCATCTCTGCTGGCCACAAGTGGAAAATAAAACGAACTAAAGGGGCTGACATACACTGACGAGCAAAAGGGTAACAATGTTTTGAACTTTTGACTTTCAGGCTCCATATCTCACGATCCACTACACCTTTGAAAATAATCTTCAAAGGAGAGAAACAAAAGCGAGCGGCACTCACCAATTTGTAGAAAAGGTTTTACATACATACACTACACCTTTGAACGTTAGACTACCATCATTTTATAGACATTCGTCTTGGCTATCTCATACATAAATTAGAATTGCAACTATTTAGCATATGATTAGTTATGCAAATTGTCATGTAACTGCATTGTTACTGTTTTGCTCCTAAAATTCTTTATTTTTTTATATTTTGTTAGCATTTTGTAAATCCACCTTTTGGCTTTCAACACTGCCTGAATCTTTCTGGGCATTTTCTCGATCAGATTCCAACATATCTCGACCGAAATATGTTCCGAGGTCTTTTCTACATGTTCCCAACATTGGTGCATACTGGTCGACTCACTTGGGTAGGAATACAGCTTTTTCTTCATCTCTACCCACAAGTGTTTGATTGGATTGAGGTCTGGGGACTGTGGGGGCCAATCCAGCACCTCTACTTCATTGCCATTAAACCATTTCTTCGCCAAACTCGACGTATGCGTCGGGTCGTTGTCCTGCTGTTACACTATGTTGTCCTTTCCATGTCCATAGTACTCAAATGTACGAAGTAACTCGTCTTGTAGGATACTAGGATACTCACATATAGCTCAGTATTGTGACCACCATCGATCCTGGTCAAGTATCCAATGCCTTTGGCTTTGAAACAACCCCATATAGTCAGGCTTCCTCCACCGAACATTACAGTTCCTTCAATTTCTCGATCCAGAGCCCAGTCTATTGACTTTTGTCTCATCGTTCCAAATCACCCGTTTCCAATCTTCTGCTGTCCACTGTTCATACTTTTTGGCAAACTCGGGCCAAGACTTCTTATGATGATATTGAAGTCGAGGCTTCTTCACCTTTTTACATGACAATAATCTGCATAACTAATCATATGCTAAATACAGTAGTTGTAAGTCCAATTTATGTATGAGATAGCCAAGATGATTGTCTATAAAAGGATAGTAGTCTCATGTTCAAAGCTGTAGTGGAGGATGAGATATGGAGCCTGAAAGTCAAAAGTTCAAAACATTGTTACCCCTTTGCTCATTAGTGTATCACCTATGCAGAATTGCAAAGTTAGGGGTGTCCTTCTCAGCTGTAGAGTAGCAGCAAAATTGCCAAGGTGCACCGCTAAGTTGAGAGTAGGGCTTGGTGGTGTGATGGGGCCAGGGGTGCACCTAGCCTTTCTGCTGCCTGAGGTGAAAACTGAAATGACGACCCCCCCCAATTCCAATTTCTTAACTTAATCCCTTTGCCACAATAAAAACGCTCATTGCCCATGGCCCTTCTGCTGTCCCCTCTTTCCCCTACCTGATGCTGCCTGAGGCGGTTGCCTCACCTAGCCTCATTGGTGGTGAACCCCTGGATGGGATAATTTTGCCTGAGGCCCCAAAAATACCAAATCCACCCCTGCACCAAATGTATTAGGAAGCAAGAAGTGTAAAAGGCCGCAAATGATAGCTTAAATATGGCATGCATCATATTTTGTGACTTGTTTACTCCACATTTGAAGCATAAAACTTTTGATCAATCTGTGCCCCAAGTCTGTGGTTTTATCTTGAAAAAAAAAAAAAGTTAAGTAAAATTATCTGATGATAGCTGCATAAACACACATTCCTGTCGAAGGCTCACTCTTATCTTTTCGTGGCCGTGACGTGGTATTTTGTAGCTGCTTTCTCTCAACTTCATACATTGCTACAAAATACAAAACCAAATCCACACAAAATTGCTGCAGTGATCAGACCTGGTCACAAAAAATGCAGACGTGTTATGTCACCGACTCCACCGGTTTCACAGATGATCTTTAAAATGAGACGCAACGAAAATGAAACCTAGCCTGAGTAATCTTGTAATCCTAATCAAGAACCATCTGTCATAGAGGACGAATATATATATAAAAACTATACATACAAGCTGATTTTGGGGCAATAAAATTGCAGATTCTCTTTAAAAGCTTTTTAAATTTTATGCAAATAAATGCTCCCAGTCAGACCAGCTGGTGGAGAAATGTCTACAGAAGGCATTGTCTGTAAGACCCACTATGTCAACTTGATCTCTGTGAGGAGAACCAGTACCACCCGAGTGCTACATCAAAGGCATCTCACCCAGCCAAACAGTACCCTGCTCTGTACAGTACTGTCTAGGGCCAAGAACTAGGATCAAGTCTGTGGTTTGGCTGGTGTCCCTAGTCAAGTTCAAGTGAGCAGGACAATGACTTAAACTGTGGCAACCTCTAGGTTGCGCCTAAAGGTTATGGCCACCTATGGTAGGAATTTCTAGTCATTTCATTTTACTTATTTAGGGCTAAAAATTATTTTTTAAAGTGGTCCTTATTTACCACTGGCTACAGTTTATGTTCTAAAGCCTTTGCTTTTAGTGTATCTGCAGACCATTTATTTCTACCTCACACTAAACCCGTCAGGGAGCTGGTCTGACGGCTCTATGTGTAGCCCTTATCTCTAAACTCCTAACAGCTCATAAACACTAATATAGCTAAATTCTTATCAAACTGCTAAGATTATGGCCTAAAAGAGTGTTTATGAGTAGTCTATGCTGGCCATAGACTTCTATTATGATGGAATGCCTCTTATAGGCTTCCGTGGTGCATGCCGTCATAGAATTCTGTTATGTCCCGTGGTAGCAGAATCCAGAATGGGATTCTTAGATAACCTGAACCTGTACCCCAAACTTAAAAACACAAGTTCGCTCAACACTATTAATGAGCTGTCAGGAGTTCAGAGATAAGAGCCCAGAAGTTTTTGGACAGTCCGTAAAAATAGGCAACTTTTTTCCTCTGTCCGTAAAAAAAAAAGATCTGTCTGTGATTTATTTAGAGGCTGGTGCTAGTTGATTAGGTTATTTTGCTGGTAATTATCATCATTTTACAGCTCACAGTAAATGTTGATGATGAGGTCATGTCAGAATACTGTGCTACAGACATGTATTACTTATAATCGTTATCATTCATTATGGTTTTCTAATTGGACTGTAAAAAAAATTGGTCTGTCCCTGATTTTGGGATATATTGTCTATAAAAAATAAAAATTCTGGTTGGCAACCCTGTAAGGGCCACATATTGAGCCATCAGAGCAGCTCCCTGACAGATTCAGTGTGAGGCAGAGAGCAAATATCTGTAAATGTGAAAGCTGTAGAGGAAAAACTGCTGGAAATTTTTTATAAAGACCAACTGAAAAAATGTGTAGCCCAAATCAGTAAAATGCAATGTTAAAGAGGACCTTTCACCTAAAAAAAAAATGTAAACTAAGAACATAGCTTTACTTACATGCCCCCATTAAGTGTTGATCGTTTTTTCTTTTTTCAAATAGTGCCCCCGTTTGTCCGCTATGCCCCCCCGGAATAATTCCCGCCGTCTATGGTAATGAGCCAGCCTCAAATGGGCTGGCTTTAAAAGTTCTCCTCGGCGTGCCTTCTCTCTTCTCCCTGGCACGGAGCGCATCCAATCAGCGCGCTCCGCTCTTAGCCAGGGAGAAGACGCTCCAGTTCTCGCGAGACTTCAGAGAACTGGAGCGATTTCGTCTATCCGGCTAAGAGCGGAGCGCGCTGATTGGATGCGCTCCGTGCCAGGGAGAAGAGAGAAGGCACGCCGAGGAGAACTTTTAAAGCCAGCCCATTTGAGGCTGGCTCATTACCATAGACGGCGGGAATTATTCCGGGGGGGCATAGCGGACAAACGGGGGCACTATTTGAAAAAAGAAAAAACGATCAACACTTAATGGGGGCATGTAAGTAAAGCTATGTTCTTAGTTTACATTTTTTTTTTAGGTGAAAGGTCCTCTTTAAATCAAAATTGCCCCAAAGGTGTCTGTAGACCCAGTTTTCTTTCTCCTGGACAATTTGCATACTTTTTTTTTTCCTACAGTAAGTAGCATTGCCTGTGAGGTCTCTGTAAGAAGAATCCGTACCCCTTAGGAGCTTATAGCGAGGGAGGTGTGTCTGCTCTCCAGAATGCTTTTAAAAAGTCACAAAAATTAAGAATCAGCAATATTTTGGGCCCATGTGTGCAAAAATGTTGGAATAGTTAGCATTTTTGTACCACGGCAATTTTGAAAATTGGGTGAGAAAATGAGTGTCGTCAGTTATGTTAATTGGTTCTACTCCTGATTTATCAACTGAGACTTTTTTTAAAGTTGCAAAACTTGTCTCAATCTCACTGCTGTAAAGGGATGATGTAGAAGGTGGAGGGACATCTGAAGAAATAAGTGCCAGGGGGGAATTTATCAAAGGTCTGTGCCACTTTTTTGTGCACAGAAAAGTCACAAATTTTGCTACGTCACATATGTCAGCGCTATATAAGTGCATAAAATAAATACATTTATAAATAAACTCAAGATCAGTACAGGATAAGTAATGTAATGTATGTACATAGGGACTGCACCAGCAGAATAGTGAGTGCAGCTCTGGAGTATGATACAGGCTGTAACTCAGGATCAGCACAGCATAAGTAATGTAATGCACACAGTGACTGCACCAGCAGAATAGTGAGTGCAGCTCTGGAGTATAATACAGGATGTAACTCAGGATCAGTACAGGATAAGTAATGTATGTACACAGTGACTGCACTAGCAGAATAGTGAGTGCAGCTCTGGAGTATAATACAGGATGTAACGCAGGATCAGTACAGGATAAGTAATGTATGTACTATAGAAAGGCACAAGGGACAATCATAGATGGGACCATTATAGATGGAAGATATCTGTCACCGAGGTTCCTTGCCTCGGTGAAGTAGGAGCCAGTAGTGCATATGTCCGCAGCAGTTGCTAATGGACACTTTGATAGTTAGCATAGCTGTGAAAAGCTAATCCGGGCCGGCTCTTACTGGGAGCAGCCAAAGTGCAGAGTGGGTGGCTGTTCCCCATTGTCCAGGCCGGGTTTTGACAGGCTTACAAAAAGTCAGCCAGCAGGGTCAGGGGTGTGATTGCCTGGCTGATGGTGGAGCTCTGTGTTTTTGGAGCCGAGTGAAAACCGGAGGGTCTCTGCTGAGAGACAAAGGACAAAGCAAGGTCCCCATCCACTCCATGGGGAGTACGGTACTGTGCCCTAAAACTTCCTATGTGATTGTTCAGATTCAAGACTGAATTGTTTTTCTTTAAGTGTCGGCTAAAGTAAGCTGATCACTACCGCCTGTTGAACTGTGGTGTGCCAACAATAAAAGACATTTATTACTTTGATTTCCACCACTAAAAAGCTACTGTGTATTTATCTGAAGGCTAACAATTGGTGGAGGATGAGGGCACACCCAAGATTGCTTGAAGCAGCAACAAGTTAAATGTCAGAAGCTGTTTTTTCCCCCTCTGGTTGGAGTCTTAAAGGGCCAGTAGCCTAACTTACTGAATGGACTTTTTTGTTGAAAGGAAGTTTTTCCATTGATGTCCTGGGTGAAAGCAGCAGCGGAGCTTCAACAAGAGTCAATGAAAATGGAAGATCTTTTCAAGCAGATGGTGCAGAGAAATCTACAGCAGCAACAGGCATTGGAGCAGCAGCGACAGGCCTTGAAGCAGCAGCAAGGGGCTCATGCAGAGGCAGACTGCAGATGACTTAATAGGCTTGGTAGAGAGGAACTATGCCGTAGAGCCGACCCTAGCTGCCTCAGGATCCTTGAACTCCCCCTACTGGAAGGCACAGGTTGACTCTGAAGTGCAGAAAAAGGGACTAAACCCCCCCCCCCCCAGAGAGGTCATCTGCTGGAGGTGCCATGGCCTGGGACATATGGCAGCCCAATGTCCCATTAGCCCAGAACAAATGGACTGTTCTGTGGGGGAGTAAAGCAGGGTGGACATGGTGCCTGGCTGGGGGTAGTCAATGGGGCACCTCAAGAGCCAGGGGCAGACGAAAGGTACCCTCACTTTGTAATGAATGAAAACTTGTTGTACCGGGTGAGTAAAATCTGGGAACAATTAGTTGAACAGCTCGTGGTTCCTAAAGCATACCGACGCATGGTAATGGACTTGGCACATAGTCATGTATTAGGGGGAACTTAGGGACCGATAAAACTCTTGAAAGGGTTTTGCAGAGGTTTTATTGGCCCGGGTGCTACAGAGAAATTCAGGATTACTGCCAATCCAGCCCTACGTGCCAAGTAACCTCTCCAGTCGCAAACTTCCGCAGCCCTCTAATACCATTACAAATTATCAAGATACCATTTGAGAGAATTGCGATGAATTTAGTCGGGCCTTTGGTAAAATCCACAAGGGGGCACCCATATATATTAGTGGTAATGGATTATGCTACTCGATACCCTGAGGCGGTGCCCTTGAGGAAAGCTACCTCTAAAGTTATAGCCAGAGAACTGTTTCAGATTTTTTCCAGAACAGGGCTGCCCATGGAGATCTTGACTGACCAGGGGACCCCGTTCATGTCCAGGGTCATGCAGGATCTCTGTAAAGTATTAAAAATTAACCAGTTGCGTACCTCAGTGTACCACCCACAGACAGATGGCCTGGTGGAACGCTTCAATAAAACTTTGAAGGCCATGTTGAAAAAAGTGGTTGAGAAAGATGGCCGAGATTGGGATTACCTGTTACCTTATCTACTGTTCTCAATCAGAGAGGTACCCCAAGTGTCAACAGGTTTCTCGCCTTTTGAGTTGTTGTATGGAAGGCATCCACGAGGCCTGTTAGATATCGCTAAGGAAACCTGGGAGAGTGAGGTCACGCCTTACAAAAGTGTCATTGAACATGTGACTACATTGCAGGAGCGAATAGCTCAAATGTCTCCTATTGTGAAAGAGCATATGCTCCAGGCACAGGAGGCGCAAGCAAACATATACAACAGGACGGCCCATCTTAGACAGTTTAGTCCTGGTGACCGGGTTTTAGTCTTAGTCCCCACAGTGGAGAGCAAGTTCCTGGCCAAGTGGCAAGGGCCCTATGAGATAACTGATAGGGTGGGCGAAGTTAACTACCGGGTACATCAGCCAGGTAGGCGAAATCCCTATCAAATCTACCACATCAACTTGTTAAAACCATGAAAGGATAGGGACCCTTCTGAGAGCCCATGTCTGTTGACCCAACTAGACGCCACAATCGACAATGTAAAAATTGCTGAAACCTGTCCCCTTCCCAAAAATACCAATGCCAGCTCCTGTTACAGCAGAATAGGGACTTGTTTACAGAAACCCCTGGCTTAACCAAGGTCGTGGAACATGAAATTCTAACGGAACCTCAGGCGCGAGTAAATTTAAGACCGTACAGGATACCTGAGGCCCGAAGGGAGATAGTTTCCAAAGAGGTCCAGAGAATGTTAAAACTGGGGGTAATTGAGGAATCAAAAGCTGGGTGGTCTAGTCACATAGTGCTAGTCCCGAAGCCCAATGGAGAATGGTGATTTTGTAATGACTACCGAAAATTAAACAAGGTGTCCAAAGTAGATGCTTATCCCATGCCCCGGGTGGATGAGCTCATTGAGAGACTAGGGCCAGCTCGATACATAACGACCCTGGATCTTACAAAGGGATACTGGCAAATTCTGTTGACGAGAGAAGCTAGGGAAAAAACAGCGTTCTCTACACTGGAAGGGTCCTTCCAGTATGTTAGGATGCCGTTCCGGTTGCAAGGGGCCCCCGCCACCTTCCAGAGAGCTATGGACCAAATCTTACGCCCACACCGGGAATATACGGCCGCTTACTTGGATGATACAGTGATCTTCAGTCAAGATTGGGAGAGTCACCTCAGTAAAGTTCAGAGCATCCTAGATGCGCTACGAAAGGCCGGATTCACTATAAATCCAAGTAAGTATGCCATGGGGTTGGAAGAGGCTCGATACTTGGGATGTATCGTAGGAAGAGGTATAATAAAACCCCAAGTAACTAAAGTGAAAGCTATCCAAAAATCGCCCCGCCCACTTACAAAGAAACAGGTCAAAGCCTTACTCGGTATTGTGGGATACTAGAGGAGATTTGTTCCTAAGTTTGCAGAAATAGCAGTACCCCTGACCGACCTTACAAAAGAGGGGAAGTCTGCTGTGATCAAGTGGTCCCCGGAGACTGAAGAGGCCTTCCAAAAAGTTAAATCCGCCCTCTGTAGACAGCCCATCTTGGTAGCCCCTGACTTCTCCCGGGAATTTATTGTTCAGATGCTTCAGAAGTAGGCATAGGGACAGTAATGTCTCAAGTCATAAATGAGGAGGAACATCCCGTGTGTTACCTCAGCAGAAAACTGTTCCCGGTAGAGCGGAATTACTCTATAATTGAAAGGGAATGCTTAGCCATTAAGTGGGCCCTTGATTGTCTCTGATACTATCTCCTGGGACGGAGATTTACACTGGTCTCGGATCATACCCTTCTGAATGGTTAAGAGAGAAAAAGGGTAAGAATGCCCATGTCACCCGTTGGTTTCTAGCCCTACAGGACTTTAGGTTTTCGGTAGAGCATAGGCCGGGCAGGCTACAAGGAAATGTGGATGCCCTGTCCAGAGTACACTGCATGTTTGCTGGAGTTGCTCATACCCCCGGCTTTGGGCAGAGGGGGGGGGGGGTATGTAGAAAGGCACAAGGGACCATTATAGATGGAAGATATGTGTCACCGAGGTTCCTGGCCTCGGTGAAGTAGGAGCCAGTAGTGCATATGTCCGCAGCAGTTGCTGATGACACTTTGATAGTTAGCATAGCTGTGAAAAGCTAATCCGTGCCGGCTCTCACTTGGAGCAGCCATAGTGCAGGGTGGGTGGCTGTTCCCCATTGTCTAGGCTGGGTTTTGACAGGCTTACTAGTGACTGCACCAGCAGAATTGTGAGTGCAGCTCTGGAGTATAATACAGGATGTAACTCAGGATCAGTACAGGATAAGTAATGTATGTACACAGTGACTGCACCAGCCAGGGGCAGAATAAGTGCATGATAGGCCCGGGGCTGTCTACCCAACTTGGGCCCCTCCCTCCATTTTAGTTTAGTTTTTTTTTGTATGAAGAGGCTGCTGTGCTTCATGAGCGCCACAGTCTCTTCCTAGGACATATGACATCTTCAGAATGTACCCCAAATTGGGTCCTAAACTGAAAAATTTGGTCGCCAAATTTAAAATACATATAATTATAATAAAAAAGACATGGAGGAGAATACAGCACCACATACCTGTTACATCCAGTGACATCTCCTGTCATGTAAACCTTCTCTTTCCTGGTCTCCTCCATTTGACCCAGACCACCATGGCAAATTCTTTCAGCCGCATCTCGTCTCTACAGTTTGTAACACAGACACGTTAGATTTCTCAATTTTTCCATCAACCTCCCCATCCTGGTGTCCCCACAGTGTCATCCTGCTGCCACCCCCAATACTGTGCCCGTTGTGCCCCCCAATGCCCCAGGAACTATACTGCTGAAAAAATAGTGACCCTGAAAGATATAATTGGAGTCATTTATCAAACTGGTTTAAAGTAGAACTGGATTTCCAAAAGAGCTGTCAAATATGAAAGGTGGAATCTGATTGGCTGCAATGGGCAACTAAGCCAGTTCTACTTTACACCAGTTTGATAAATTACCCCAAATGTTCCTATAGTGTCCACAGCAGCTATAATGTCCCCTAGAGTGCCCCCAGTAATAATAACACCCTATATTGTGCTCCAGGCAATAATCCCTGTATGGTGTCCCCAAAAATAATAGAATTGCCCCTACAGTGCATTTCCAATAGCAACACCCCCATATAGTAATTTCCACCTCACTGCCCCATATAGTAATCCCCCATAGTAATTTGCCCCCACACAGTAATTTGCCCCAAACTGCCCCCACATAGCAATTTCCCCACACTGTCCCTGCATAGAAATTACCCCACACTGCCTCACATAGTAATTTCCACCACACTGCCACCCATAGTAATTTCCCCCACCCTGTCCCCACACAATAGTTTCTCCCACATCGTAATTTGCCCCCACACTGCCCCCACATAGTAATTTGTCCCCACATAGCAATTTCCCCACACTGTCCTCACATAGTAATTTCCACCACACTGCCCCCACATAGTAATTTGCCCCCACATAGTAGTCACTCCCATAATAATTTGGCCCCACACAGCCCCATATAGTAATTTGCCCCCACATAGTAGTCCCTCCCATAATAATTTGGCCCCACACAGCCCCATATAGTAATTTGCCCCCACACTGCCCCATATAGTAATTTTCCCCCACATAGTAGTCCCTCCCCATAATAATTTGCCCCCAGATAGTATACCATCCCATAATAATTTGCCCTCACAGCCCCCACATCCTCCCCCCTCCCATGTACTCGATGTCTCTTAATATGTCCTACTGTTTGTCCCCCACATGTCCCCCAAAGTAGGCACATGAAATAAAAAATAAAAAAAATGGAAAAAAAATGAAAAGCTAAATACTCACCTATGTCCAGGGCCAGCCGCTTGCTCGCAGAGGAAGGCGGGATGAGGCAGTGCTGCGTCCCGGCACAGGCGCGCGATGACATCATCATGCACGCCTGCATCGGGATTTTACTACCGCATAGGCCTCAGGCCTATTAGGCCTGAAGCCTAGGGCGGTGATCGGCAACAGGACAGGGAGCTATGCGCTCCCGTGCCCCGCCGCAGTATGTGGGCGTTCGGGTTGGCGTTGGGCCCCCCAGCGGTGCTGGGCCCGGGACTGCTGACCCGAACATCCCTATTGTAATCCGCCACTGGCACCAGCAGAATAGTGAGTGCAGCTCTGGAGAATAATACAGGATGTAACTCAGGATCAGTACAGGATAAGTAATGTATTTACACAGTGACTGCACCAGCAGAATAGTGAGTGCAGCTCTGGGGAATAATACAGGATGTAACTCAGAATCAGTACAGGATAAGTAATGTATGTACACAGTGACTGCACCAGCAGAATAGTGAGTGCAGCTCTGGAGTATAATACAGGATATAACTCAGGATCAGTACAGGATAAGTAATGTAATGTACACAGTGACTGCACTAGCAGAATAGTGAGTGCAGCTCTGGGGTATAATACAGGATGTAACTCAGGATCAGTACAGGATATGTAATGTATGTACACAGTGACTGCACCAGCAGAATAGTGAGTGCAGCTCTAGAGTATAATACAGGATGTAACTCAGGATCAGTACAGGATAAGTGATGTATGTACACAGAGACTCCACCAGCAGAATAGTGAGTGCAGCTCTGGAGTATAATACTAGGATGTAACTCAGGATCAGTACAGGACAATTAATGCAATGTACACAGAGACTGCACCAGCAGAATAGTGAGTGCAGCTCTTGAGTATAATACAGGATGTAACTCAGGATCAGTACAGGATAAGTAATGTAATGTACATAGTGACTGCACCAGCAGAATAGTGAGTGCAGCTCTGGAGTATAATACAGGATGTAACTCAGGATCAGTACAGGATAAGTAATGTAATGTATGTACACAGTGACTGCACCAGCAGAATAGTGAGTGCAGCTCTGGAGTATAATACAGGATGTAACTCAGGATCAGTACAGGATAAGTAATGTAATGTATGTACACAGTGACTGCACCAGCAGAATAGTGAGTGCAGCTCTGGAGTATAATACAGGATGTAACTTAGGATCAGTACAGGATAAGTAATGTATGTACACAGTGACTGCACCAGCAGAATAGTGAGTGCAGCTCTGGAGTATAATACAGGATGTAACTCAGGATCAGTACAGGATAAGTAATGTAATGTACACAGTGACTGCACCAGCAGAATAGTGAGTGCAGCTCTGGAGTATAATACAGGATGTAACTCAGGATCAGTACAGGATAAGTGATGTATGTACACAGTGACTGCACCAGCAGAATAGTGAGTGCAGCTCTGGAGTATAATACAGGATGTAACTCAGGATCAGTACAGGATAAGTAATGTAATGTATGTACACAGTGACTGCACCAGCAGAATAGTGAGTGCAGCTCTGAAGTATAATACAGGATGTAACTCAGGATCAGTACAGGATAAGTAATGTATGTACACAGTGACTGCACCAGCAGAATAGTGAGTGCAGCTCTGGAGTATAATACAGGATGTAACTCAGGATCAGTACAGGATAAGTAATGTAATGTACACAGTGACTGCACCAGCAGAATAGTGAGTGCAGCTCTGGAGTATAATACAGGATGTAACTCAGGATCAGTACAGGATAAGTAATGTATGTACACAGTGACTGCACCAGCAGAATAGTGAGTGCAGCTCTGGAGTATAATACAGGATGTAACTCAGGATCAATACAGGATAAGTAATGTATGTACACAGTGACTGCACCAGCAGAATAGTGAGTGCAGCTCTGGAGTATAATACAGGATGTAACTCAGGATCAATACAGGATAAGTAATGTATGTGCACAGTGACTGCACCAGCAGAATAGTGAGTGCAGCTCTGGAGTATAATACAGGATGTAACTCAGGATCAATACAGGATAAGTAATGTATGTACACAGTGACTGCACCAGCAGAATAGTGAGTGCAGCTCTGGAGTATAATACAAGATGTAACTCAGGATCAGTACAGGATAAGTAATGTAATGTATGTACACAGTGACTGCACCAGCAGTTTTGACCCATGTTCAGGTAACAATCAGACTCCAGCTGCTGCTTTTATAAATATCCATGAATGGCAAATTCTCAGTTTCGGACCCTGCAGTATAAATAGCCCCCGCCCAGGTTGAGGGTCAGTTGTGTCTCCAGCTGTTCAGTCCTCTGAAAATATCCAAGAACAGTGGAAGCTTCTTGATATTCTACCTTCTTGAGATCTTTATAGGTAATGATCTTCTGGAGGACAGTAGGGCCGTGTGTCAGCATTACTTGTGCCATTAGGACGGCTGTGATGGAGAGGAGGGTGCATTAAAACCTCGGACGTCTGAGCCGTCAGAGGGAGGTGATCTGTGTCCGCCATATTGTAGGAGGTTGAATCTCTTGGGTCTCAATGCAAATTCTGCACCTGACCCCAACCTACCATGTGCCATTCACTACTGGCAGAGGGGTGTTTATACCCCCCACCCTCCCTCGGGCTCCAGGTGAGACCACTGCCTCTGCTACTCCTTATCTCACAAGGGCATGGAAGGTGGAGAGGCCCATAAAGGGGAGCCGATCCGGGTTTGGTGGGCTATGCTTCTATGTCATGGCCCGTCATCATCTGAATGCTGACATGTAATACTACATTTCCCTGCAGGGGGCGCTATAGGGGAATTTCCTGATTAACTGTAGCTTTCCAGGGAAAAATCAGCTGTTTGCTGGGCTGCCAGGGGTGAAAACTCCAACGTATTGTATGTAGTCACAGCAATATATGGTATTACACTATATTATGCACTAGTACATTATACTAGATTATACTTTATACCATTATATTATACTATATTTTTTAACACACTATTACATAATACTACTTCATATTGTATGCTTTTATTTGATATTACACTGCTACACTATACAGTCTATACATTGTGTGTTATACCATGTCACACACTGTTACATTATACTATATTATACATTATTACATTACATTATATTGTATACTATCATTTGATATTACAATATATTATACACTATTACGCTATACAGTCTATACATTGTATAGTATTATATCATACACTATTATATTACATTATACTATATTATACTATAATGTATAATATACTATTGCCTTATACTAAATAATATTGTATTACTATTATTTTATATTACGCTACTACAGTATACATTATATTGTATTATATTATATCATACACAATTACATTATTCTATATAGTAATTTATTACATTATGCTATATATTATAATACACTTACATTATATTCTATACTATCATTTTATATTACACTATATTATACACTATTACATTACCTGATACTATATTGTACATTATTACATTCTATAAAATTATACTAAATTATATTGTATATTATTATTTGATATGACACTACAACACTATGCGGCCTATGCAGTATACTATATTACACACCATGTGCACCACATTACATCACCATATACATCATATTATACAATATTATATCTTTACATCATATTTTATATCATTCCATTTAGCACACAATCTACAGTACAGCGATTTCCCAGTGTCCCCGGCGCTGCGCTGTTATAAATGCTTCCTCGCTGTCATTCTGTAATACAATGTGACATATCTGTGACAATACAAGGGACAAGGACCAGAAAAGGCTCCTTTTGTGAGGGCGCAGCGCCCTGGTGATGAGTCGTCCGCTTCTCCTTGTACAAAGGAAACCGTTCGGGTGGGAAGAGAACACAAAGGAAAGGGAGTCGGATTTTCTTTTGTCCGCACTTTTTGTCCTGAGAAGGATTTGTCGTTACGTTACATCTAGCCGATGAATTAGGAAACCTCCAGAAGAGGCACCGAGGAGGCACCAGGGAGACAAGCCAGGCGCCTCCTCTAGGCAGTTGTAGACAGATGTGTAACTGTAAGCTTCTGGGCCCCACAGAGTAAAATCTGTGATAGGGCCCCACACCTTCCATGTGATGTGTATAATTCTGGTCCACTGATTTGGGGCAAAGAGAGTTTTGGTGCAGAACCTGTACTACTTCTATTCTGATACAATATGAGTGTCAGTCTTTACTGTAGTCAAATCATTCTATTCATGAACTAAGCAGTTCAGTAAGAACAGGCTATAAGTCCTACCAGGCAGCGGAGTGCATGAAATTGGGGAGGAAGATCGAACAAAGTTAAAGGGATGGTCACAAAGAATGGCAATGCAATGTACCGAGATTCATCTAAATGTATAGTAATAATATAATAACTATTAGATACAATGGAAGGTAAAACTGTAAGGGGGAATTTTATACAAACTTTGTAACAATGTAGCCACTTGTATTACCTGCAGTACCACTGTTCACCACTACCAGAGGAAATATTTTCCATGGGCATCTATGCAACAGCGCCCCCACGTGTGATCGAAAACAGAGCTAAAATACATATCTGTACATAATGTCATAAATGACATCACAAAGCTGGTTTTAAATCACCAATAAGTAGTTTTACATTTATTTTATTATTTTCCAAGTTAGATCTAAAGAGGATATTCACATCAGTCCAAACTATTAGTCTGGGTCGTGTTTTCAGAACATGACCCCAATACATTGTTATTGCTGCAGTGACGCCTGCTGGTCAGTAGAGGTAGTGCTTAAACTAAAATAAAAACTTCTGGCTAAATTAGCATTTTTTTTTTTTGTTGCTTAGTTTGTCCTGCTGGTTCACGTAGTAGAAGAAAGTTAAAGGCTATGGGGGGCATTAATCATTTGATATTGTTTTCGTGTCACATTTAAGTCTGGTTTTGAGTTGTGTGGTTGCACAAAATTTATGAAATGGTGCACAGATTTCATGCATTTGGTGCAACAGCATTGTGTTGTATGACTTAGTACACCAGGGGGCTGCTTGGTGTAGGATGCGACTTTTCTAAGGTTTTTCTTCGACTTTTCAAGTGTTAGGCCCCTTTCACAGGAGCGAGAATTCCACGCGGGTGCAATGCGCGACGTGAACGCTAAGAAGATAAAGGATGAGCGACCCGGGACCCCATTCACTTTATTATTTTCTATTATAACATGGTTATACAAGAAAATAATAGCATTCTTAATACAGAATGTTAAGTAAAATGTCCCTTGAGGGTTAGAAAAAATAATAAAAAAATAACTCACCTCATCCACTTGATCGCGCAGCCGTTATTGTCTTCTTTCTACTTGCAGGACCTGCAAAAGGACCTGCGATGACGTCAGTGCAGGTCCTTTTGCAGGTCCTGCAAGAAGAAAGAAGACGATAACGGCTGTGCGATCAAGTGGATGAGGTGAGTTATTTTTTTATATATTTTTTTAACCCTCAAGGGACATTTTACTTAACATTCTGTATTAAAGAATGCTATTATTTCCCTTATAACCATGTTATAACGGAAATTAATAAATTCTACAGAACACCGAACCCAGACCCGAACCTCAGCGAAGAAGTCCGGGTCTGGGTACCACAGTCAGTTTTTTATCACACGCGTGCAAAACGCATTAAACCGCTTTGCACTCGAGTGGAAAAAACTAAACACAATCACAGAAAAAACTGACTGAAATTGCGTGCGCACTCGCGCGGGTTTTCCGCATTGTATCTGCAAAGCATTCGGCCCTCATCCGCGACGCTCGTATGAAAGATGCCTTACAGATAGTAAATGTGCCATAATCCAGGTCTAATCTCACTTTTCTGCCTTAAACATAGACCACTTCGAAAAATGGTGTGTCTCCTAGATGACGTAAAAAAAAACTCGCAATAGGCCTGTCATACGGCATTTTTACACCAAAAACCTTATGTCTGGCTTGATAAATGTCCCCTATGTTCTTTTTGTTTTGTTTCAGAAACAGCACCACTCACAGGCTGCACATGGTATCACAGTATTCACGCAAATCAGACTGAGATGCAATACCAGACATAAGCCAGGGACAAAAGTGGCACTGCTTAAAAAAAAACACAGAATTTTTGGCTAAATCTGGACAACCCCTTTAAGGGAGTCTCTTGCCTTTGAACTAATATGTATGATGGTAATTTGAGAGTCTGGGCCACTGCAACGTCTGGGGTACGGAGGGGCCAGATTTTGGAATGGGTTTGATCCCTGGCTTGTTGTTCAGTGGTGGTGACACCTGCTGCTAGGACTGTCTAGACTGGATACAACTGTAGCAAACCCTCAGCTGTAAGTACATCTAGGCATATCTAGAAATATATGCCTTAAATGTCCTATAGGTGCTGGTCCACTTGGACTCATCTCTAGAATGGGGCGCAAGTTTCAGAGGTCAAGGAGACCAAAGCGTGACTTGGATCACCTACTGGCTATCTTTTATTTTTATTTATTAAAACATATACCTTTATTGATTCTATTTTAAAATTCCTCAGAGTGAGCAGTGAGACTGTAATTTCCACTGTGTATTTCTCTTCTCAATACACATCACATAGTAGGATAGCACCTGATATACTTTCTCAGGGCTCGCCCTACTGGCCAATATCTCTGCAGCAACTTTGTGTTTAGTTGCCTATAAATCTCTGCTTTAACTGCTCACTAGCTCAGTCTGAACTAAAAAATTATTAATGCTCCCACATCCCTACATGTTTCGCCGAACTTCGGCGTCCTCAGGGGATAATGCAGGTTTGCATTGGAAGGGGGGATCCCTGAATATTATAGGTTCGGTTCCTATGGGTGGGGTTTGAATAACCTATCAAGGCTAGGCTCTCTATGATTGGCATTGGTAGCAGCCAATCCCTGTTTTATTCCCGTATCAGTTGTCCACGTCACCCTGCTTGCACTGGTGACGTGGTCTGGCCACTCCCCTTTTACCTCCGTCACTTCAGCTTCCACCAGTGACGTTCCCGGGCCTCGGTCGGATGGCGTGTGTAGTTCCGGTGCATAGATATCCACGTCATTCGTCCCTTATTGGTGACCTTTTCCTCGGCGCCGGGCACTCTAGGATGACGTCTATTTTCTATCATCGTCACGGATTCCATCTACGCATGCGCCGGTACTTAGAGTAAATTTTATGTTATTATGTCCGATATTTTGAAGTATTATGCGCCTGTGTTCAACCATGCCTTTGATGGAGATTTTATCATCAGGAGTATTGTGAATATGAAGTTTTATTCTGCCAGGTGCTGTCACACTTCGGTGTGGGAGGGAAACACCACACCAAGCATAGGAGGGAAGGGGGGACCAGGGAATCAGGCCTGAGAACTAGGGAAGGAAGATGGACACCTCCTAGTGAAAACCTCCTAGTGAAAACCCTAATCAAAATCCTGACTGAGTTCCCACGCAGGAATACCTAGAGTCCTATCAAGCCCTATAGGACCCTGGAACTAATGGCAGGGGCAAGACTACCTGTTCCTCCAAATGGAAGGATGAGCAGGAGTCTCCTACAGGCCTAATACAAACAATAGGGAACTGCAACACACAGAACCCAAACAAAATACAAAAGGGAAAGGAAAAACTTTACTTCAAAGGAGCACTGGAAGGACAAGGAACTCAGCTGAGATCCAACCGCAATCTATCCAAAGGTCCAAACAGAAGCTATAAACCGCACAGCATTGTGGGAGAAGCTACTATAAATAGAGAAGGTTAATTGACCCTAATAGCCACACCTGGGGAAAGAAGGTGCGGCAAGCACCAGAAACAACACAGACGTAATTTGATCCAAACGGAAAACATGTCGAATCAAACCACGTGTTGCAAGCCTCACCGTTCTCCTGTCACGGGAACGTCCGTGACAGGTGCTGCTCCTGCAAGGTCTCCTGGTTGGATGCTACAGCTGTCACTCAGAAAAAATGGGTGGGGCTGTAAAGCAGTTCAATGCAGGGAGCTCCGCCTCCTGAACACTTGCAGGAGCAGAATCTGGCAGAATAAAAGTTCATATTCACACTACTCCTGATGATAAAAGGTCCACAAAATATATGTTTGTTGTGCTCTCCCCAGCCCATACCTGGAGCTGTCAGCAGTTTTGCAAACTCAAAACTGCTGACAGACTCTCTTTATATAAATATTGGCCAACCATCTAATGTTGTGGGGCCTTCCAGCTCCCCCATGGCAGATATTAGGGGAGAGAAGATTCTGACATGTTTGATGTCAATATGCCAGATCATTTTGCGTTTGGAAAATTATACCGTCTCTCCCATTCGCAACACATGTGTGCGCCAGCTGAGCCGTGCATGCATATGTATTGTGCTATTGAATTAACTGAATTCAGAAGAATAAAAAAAGATTACAAAGTTGACAAAAGTAAAGTAAAATAAATTGTAAAACAGTTGTAAGAACGTGCAAGCAACACGAGAGCAATCTGTGTTCTGGCAGCGGAGACGTTTCCTGCCCTAGTAAATAGCGGCTGTGCAGACGGGGACAGCTGTGCGGCTGCCACTCCTTTAATATGACCCTTGGAAATAGCTCGTGTGTTCCAGCTGACAGCACCGGCTGCCTGCCAGCGTGCTATTTAGTCCCTGGAACAGAAGTCTTTGGTTCATTATCTGAACCGATGCTAAACTTTCAATCAGAGTAATTTTCTCAAGTCTCTCACAACGTACAGCAAAGGGAGTCATTAAGGGCGTCAGGAGCGGTTATTTGAAGCGCTCGCTAATTAAGCCTTTGCGGAAAGTTTCCTTCTTGGTACGTCAGGTTGTCGTACTGTACGAATGATCCTCAAGTGGAAAGAGGTTTCATCGAAAAACTCCAAAAATACCCAGACTTCAGACACTAGTAGGAGGAGGAAGTGGTGAGGAGCAGGAGAATTAAAGGGATTCTCCATCTTTAGGAAGCAACCTCCTCTAAGTATGTGAGTAATGAAATGATGGTATCATGTCACCACTTTCATAAGCTTGATGTCAATCAATGGAATCATTATTGTTTAAATTTAGAAGGGGAAAACATGTCTTAATCAACCAAAACTGACGAGTTCTGTGGAATCGGCTGAACATTAAATGTGATAAATCCTTCCCCAGTGTCTGGATTTGCTGTATTGGAACTGGCTGTGGTATGTGCCCACTGTGGTGTGTGATCCCCACACCCAGACGTCACTCACTCAGCACCTAGGACTGTGTAAGTGAGCGCTGAAGTTCTTTTCAGGACGTACCGTAGATTATATAGAGTGAGGAATTCCAGATACGGGAAATGTAGGGCTGAGAGTGAAGAGTGTGTACTGGTGTAATGCTGTGTATAAATGCTATAACCGTCACTTCATCTCCTTTTTTCCAGACGTCCTTTGTCCAAATGTGAAAGTTGAGGGCGATCGTTTTAGACACAAGAATGGAGAAAAAGATGAAATTCCAGGTATGAATTGTGTGCTCTGCGGGAACTGTAATAATGATAATAATTAGATAAAAGTAGAAAACAATAATATTTATTAATATTTCTATTATTACTATTTTTAGTCTATGATAATAATTTTCATTAGTTTTGCAATTCTTAATCATAAAATGTTATAAGATTCATATTTCATACTATTATATGATATTACTATGAAAAATTTACTAGCTTTCCCTCTGAGGATACAGTCCCGACAGTAATTGAGAGTCTTTCCTCTATGAGGAGACGGTCCTATCAGAAATTGACAGCCTTCCCTCTATGAGGAGACGACTGACAGTCTTCTCTCTATGAGGAGGACGTCCTATCAGTGACTGACTGACAGCCTTCCCTCTATGAGAAGACGGTCCCATCAGTAATTGACAGCCTTTCCTCTATGAGGAGGAGGTCCTATAAGTGATTGACAGCCTTCCCTCTATGAGGAGACGGTCATATCAGTAACTGACAGCCTTCCCTTTATGAGGAGACAGTCCTATCAGTGATTGACAGCCTTCCCTCTATGACTATGTATACAGAGAGAGCTGTCAATCACTGATAGGACCTCCTCCTCATAGAGAGAAGGCTGTCAGTCACTGATAGGACCCCCTCCTCATAGAGGGAAGGCTGTCAATTACTGATAGGACTGTCTTCTCATAGAGGGAAGGCTGTCAGTCTCTTATAGGACCTCCTCCTCATAGAGGGAAGGCTGTCAGTCACTGATAGGACCCCCTCCTCATAGAGGGAAGGCTTTCAATCACTGATAGGACCTCCTCCTCATAGAGGGAAGGCTGTCAATCACTGATAGGACCGTCTCCTCATAGAGGGAAGGCTGTCAGTCACTGATAGGGCCTCCTCCTCATAAAGGGAAGGCTGTCAGTCACTGATGGGACCGTATCCTCATAGAGGGAAGGCTGTCAATTACTGATAGGACTGTCTTCTCATAGAGGGAAGGCTGTCAGTCTCTTATAGGACCTCCTCCTCATAGAGGGAAGGCTGTCAGTCACTGATAGGACCCCCTCCTCATAGAGGGAAGGCTTTCAATCACTGATAGGACCGTCTCCTCATAGAGGGAAGGCTGTCAGTCACTGATAGGGCCTCCTCCTCATAAAGGGAAGGCTGTCAGTCACTGATGGGACCGTATCCTCATAGAGGGAAGGCTGTCAGTCACTGATAGGACCCCCTCCTCATAAAGGAAAGGCTGTCAATTACTGATAGGACTGTCTTCTCATAGAGGGGAGGCTGTAAATTACTGATAGGACTGTCTTCTCATAGAGGGAAGACTGTCAGTCTCTTATAGGACCTCCTTCTCATAGAGGGAAGGCTGTCAGTCACTGATAGGACCTTCTCCTCATAGAGGGGAGGCTGTCAATTACAGATAGGACTGTCTTCTCATAGAGGGAAGGCTGTCAGTCTCCTATAGGACCTCCTCCTCATAGAGGGAAGGCTGTCAATCACTGATGGGACCCCCTCCTCATAGAGGGAAGGCTGTCAGTCACTGATGGGACCGTATCCTCATAGAGGGAAGGCTGTCAATCACTGATGGGACCCCCTCCTCATAGAGGGAAGGCTGTCAGTCACTGATGGGACCTCCTCCTCATAGAGGGAAGGCTGTCAGTCACTGATGGGACCCCCTCCTCATAGAGGGAAGGCTGTCAGTCACTGATAGCACCTCCTCCTCATGGAGGGAAGGCTGTCAGTCACTGATAGGACATCCTCCTGGACTTCATGCCCAAAATGAGCAGAAATTCATACATTACAAGTTTTACTGAATCTTTTCCCATAAAACTATATATCAGTATCGGCCCCTCCTGCTCTATAATATGCTGCCTGCAGATTCATTTACTTTTTCAGGGTCTCAGGTTCCCTTTAAATATTTCAATGTCTTATTAATACTTTTCGAATTACTAACCATAATTATAGCGAGTGTTGTAACGAAGGTTCAGCAACATAATATCTATTACCTCTTATTGTGGAAGACATAGATAATCTGTCAGCAGATACACAACTGACGTGAGTCACTCAGATCTGAATCGTTCATTACAGCCAATATTAGAAAGCAGAGAATATAATTGGACCCCGGGGCCCCTAATCGTGACTTTTTACGGATTCATCTGAAGGTCTCCCAGCAGGAGATCTCACATAACATACTGTGGTTTATTTCCAGAATCATCTAATAGCAGTGACAGAAATATGATTTTCTCTAATTCCGGGACTATAAATAGTAGATAAACCATCTGGACCAGAGAATATTGCTTTTTATAGACGTTGGACGTAAACCTGGTATTATACGTCCGCTTCTACTACAGATTTAGTTCAGAGCAGGTTTACTGGAGTGACATCCAGAGAGGAAAGCAGAGCGCTGAACACGTCAGCCATGTCTATAGATAGCAGAGGTCCTACTGGATGAGATGTCCATGGCATTTTCTGCTATATCTACACCATAGTACTCAGGGCATGGTTGGGGAAACATGGGGGGCTGATCATTTGGACTCACTAATAGTATAACATAGTAGACACCAAAATATTAGAAATTGCACTTAAAAATCTAAGAACATACAAAAACAAAAAAAATCCTTAGTTGCAATTAATACAAAAGTAATATTGTTTAAAATATTTTATAATTGAAAAGTCAATGTAAATATGACAATTTAATTAATTACACAAGAATCCTAGAATTAAAAATTATTTTGAAAAATATGTACTGAATAAGGGTCTTAATAAGCATCTTAATTATAGTATCAACATATAAATCTGTGCAAAATACCAAGAGCTATGACTATCCTATAGCTGCTACAGTGCAAATAAACTAAAAAAAATGCTCTTAATATAAATATACTGTATGTGCCACACTATAAAGTGCAAAAAGGAACCAGTAAAGTGCAATTGCAAACATCCACAGAAAATATATATATATATACTGTATATATTAACTAACAAAATTAAATAAGCAACAAGTGAGCACAAGCTATAGCATATTGTACTCACTTGCTGCTTGCTTAATTTTGTTAATAAATATATTTATTTTTATATATTTTTTTCTGTGTATTTTTGCACTTTTTTATACTGTATTTATATTGAAACCATTTTTTTTTAGTTTGTTTTGCTGTAACAGCTATAGGATAGTCATCACTCTTAGTATTTTGCACAGATTTATATGCTAATACCGTAATTAAGATGCGTATTGAGTACATATTTTTTAATTATTGGATTTTTGTGTAATTAATTAAATTGTCACATGTACATTGGCATTTTTAATAATAAAATATTTTAAATGATATTACAGTTGTATTAATTGCAACTAAGGATTCTTTTTTTTCGTATAATATGCTGCCTTAGGAATACTACCATACAGAACTTCAGAATATCAGTTCCCATATAATACTGCCATATAACGCTTATATGACAATGCTGTATAGCAAAGACTGTAAGACGTACTGTAATTGTATCAGCAGTGCCTACATAATACTGCCATATAGGGCTGACATCAAAATACTATATAATGAAGATGTAACAGTACCATATAGTACTAACATATTGCAGATATTTAGTACTTACGTAATAATGCCATATAGTGAAGACATAAACATAATGCAGTACAGTACTTCCATACAGTAACTATAACAATGCTATATAGCAAAGAAATACTGTAATCTTACCAACAGTGCCTACATAATACTGCCATACTGGGCTTACATCACGATGCCATATAATGAAGACATAACAATGTTTAGTACTAACATAATAATGCCATATAGTGAAGGCATAAACATGCTTCCATATAGTAACCACATAATACTGCTATGTAATCCCTACATAATATTGTCATATATTGAATACTGTACCTTACAGCACCCCACAATACTAACTTATAGTTCTTACCTAGAAAATGCCAGATAGTGAGGACATAAACATAACAGTTCCATACAATGCTCACATAATATTGCCATATAATGCTTACATAATAATGTCATACAGTGAAGACCTTAAAGTACCTGCATAATACCTGCATACAACACTGACATAATAATACCACATAGCGAAGACATACTGTACACATACTGTATTACTGCCTTATAGGACTTACACAGTGCCATATAGTGAAGATATAACAGTACAGTATACAGTACCAATATAATCCAGCTATTTAGTGCTTAATTAATGTCACATAGTGAAGGCATAAATATAACACTTCCATACAGTGCCCACATAACACTGTCATATAGTGTAGACCTCACATCACTCACATAAAACCGACATATCGTACGTACCTAGTAATGCCATATAGTGATGACCTTAGACTATCTTACAGTGCCCACATACTGCTGTTATATGGTGCTTAAATTATAATGCCCTTTTGTGCACACATAACACATACAATACTAAAATAACAGCGATATGTTGTGCTCAAATAATAATGCTATATTGACCTCACAAGCAAGAAAGTCACATAGCGTTCGAGTCACAACAAAAAATCTGTAACGGAATTAAGACCTCCCCTCCCCTCATGGTGTTTACATTGGGCTTCTTCAAGGACCAGGGCCTAGGTGCTATGTCTACATCTGTAGATAAAATCTCTAGATAAAAGTTTAGGAAGCCTAAAATAATTGGTGACTTGCAAAATATACAAAAAGAGACACCTTCTGTCAAGAATTGCTGTTTTGCTTGTAATACCCTGTCTGACCACATGATGTGCTGTAAACAAAAAGCACAAACACTGGCTGCAGACATGAGTAGTGAAGAATGTTACAGCACCACCTAGTGGTAGGAAGGGTTAGTGCTGACTACTGTTTCATAGGTCCATCATCTCCAAGCACTTCGGTACTAGGAAAATCATATTTTTTTCGTTTTTTGTGGTTCAGGTCTCATACATTTTTCCTTCCATTCGATGTGCATTAAGAAACAGAATATAGATAAATTGCAGGGAGGGAGATTTGCTTTGACAATAAGTTTTAATTATATGGACATTAATTCAGTTTCGCATAAACCACCGAACGTATATCTATAAGATCGCGGTGTCCTCAGCTCCGGAAAGTCACATGATTAATGGCGGATCCCAGGCCTTGCATATTACAACCGCTAATAAGACATAACTTTGGGAAATGAGTAATATCCATATGCATCGCAGGAAGTGACCTTCGCATCGGCGCAGAGGTCAAAAGCCTTTATTCATTTCCAAGAAAAGGCTGCCCTGAAACGACCCAAAGATGAGGATGATAAGTCACTGACGCGTCGTAACAGGATCAGACAGGATGGTTATGGGAATTAAGAGAATTCTAATAGTCATTTACCGTATCTCCTGCTATGTACAATAGATAGATATGAGATAAATATTAGATAGATGGATACTATAGACATTAGATAGATAGATTTTGATCTTCACCATTCTTTCATATTGAGATCACTCGTATTTGTACCACCATCTTGAATAATCTCTTGGAAGGTGCTGGTCCATCTTGCTGAGATCCACCATCTTCTAGGTGGCACCAGAAGGTTTTCTTCTATCTGGAAGTTTTATGGTCTATAAGGTATAACCTGTTTTCCGTGTTGTCTCTTCTTATGACAGGCTTTGACCTCATGGAGTTATTCAACATACAAGACGTCATTGGAGGGAGAGAGACCGGGGTGCAAAGCTCCTACGTGCGTCTAGGGACATTCCCCATCGTACAGAGAACTGAGTGAGTCCACCACATGGCTGTCCATGGGTCCTAGACATCTGAATATTTTTACGATTGTTTAGGGATTCACTTTTCCTATTCAGTGGTATTGTCAAGAAGCAAGTCCTTAGCAAGCTATCCATCTCTGGTTAGGTCTTCAGGTCAATGCCAGGCTGGCGCAAAATTAAAGGTAGGGTGGATCAATGAGACCTGGGTGTAATGTGGCCATTCTTACTGCTGTAATAGGTACATTGTCTATAAGAATACATGTGGATGGAGAACTCTGTGCAGTAGTTTAGCTAAAGAGGGAGCAGAGGTAGTGTTCTCTGCAAGTTCAGAGCCCATACTGCACTCTGAAGCACCATTAACACCTGTATCATAAATGGTGCGAGTAGATGGTGGGTCTGGCAAGGTCAAGCAAGTCGGCAAGTACACAGCTTTACTCAAAAACAACAGTACGAGAAGGAGTTACCTTGAAGAACTGAATAGTGGGCCATCCTTAGTTGTGGGCAACTCAACTTAAAGCCCCTCAAACTTGATTGTGCATGGGTGCCCCAAACACAAGATCTCCATTTATCAAACTTCTCAAGAGTTTTATTCATTAAAGGGTTTTTGTCACTAAAACTTTTAAACATTTGTTAAACCAGCACCTGGATCTGAATATTTTTGTAATTGTATGTAATTAAAAATGTTGTATAGCCTCTGAATTATTTAATGAATTCCATCTGTATGGCGCCACCTTCTGTTTGTTGTTTTCCTTATTTCTTGTCCACCTTACTGAGGTGGTCGCACGCGCTCAGTTTAACTCTTTAGCCATATCTGCTGTTAGAAGCTGTGACAGTCAGACCTCTTTCACACGAGCATTACGGATTCTCTCAGGGTCTAGTCAGGAAAAAACTGATAGTTTTGCACGCCAGTTCTATCGGTTTTGTCTGCAATCACATTTAGCGTTTCCGCGCAGGTGCAATCAGGTTTTGATGTGTTTTCTTACGAAAAACTGAAGAATAACAATCTACCATCTTTTGGCAACCATCAGTAAAAAACGCATTGCACCCTGACGGAAAACTCTCTTGTGTGAAAGAGGCCTTACATGGAAAGAGCTAAGCAGAAAGGACATGCCCCCAGATGAACCGCTGGAGCATTGAATGGGGAGATCTATTAATCCATATGAGGTCCAGGGCTGGTTTTGGCTTTGTTAGAAGGAGGTTATGACAACCTCCTTCTAACAAAGCCAGAACCAGCCCTGGACCTCATATGGATTAATAGATCTCCCCATTCAATGCTCCAGCGGTTCATCTGGGGGCATGTCCTTTCTGCTTTAGCTCTTTAGTCCTATATGATGTCTGTTTTTATTTTTTTTACATCAATCAAGATCTTGATGTAAAGATCTGTATGTGACTTGCATAGCATGGGGCAGCGATATCTAAGTCCCATCACATAATAATAGAGCAGTCAATGCCAGATTCCTTCACACCCACCTAATAACCCTTCGCAACATACTGATCGTGCCTTATGTATTGTGCGACAGACGGAAGGAACTCAGCATAAGAATGTCAAATGTCAATATATTCATAGACTGAGAGAAAAATGAAAATGACCCGTCAGCAAAAAAAAATCTACAGGAGCCCATAGTTCTCAAGATGTTTTTTTCTTTTAATTCCCTGGCCTCTGTCTCCTTGATAGTTGGTGAATCTGATACATATGTACAGGGCTGTAATACAAATGGTAAAACGAAAAACCCCAGAACAGTCAAGAAAAATGAATTCATCAACCAATACAAATAAGAGAGGCAGTTAAGAAAAATGAATTTGGTAAAAAATAAATAAATTATAAAATATAAAAAAAACTACGTGTTATAACTTAAAAAAAAAGACCACAAGCAAACTGAATACATCTGCTAATCTGCTAACGGGAAAAAGACACATGTGATGTCACTGCAGTTATCTGAAGGAAGCACACTTGTGATGTCACAGCAGTTATCTGAAGAAAGCACACTTGCGATGTCACAGCAGTTATCTGAAGAAAGCACACTTGCGATGTCACAGCAGTTATCTGAAGGAAGCACACTTGTGATGTCACTGCAGTTATCTGAAGGAAGCACACTTGTGATGTCACAGCAGTTATCTGAAGGAAGCACACTTGTGATGTCACAGCAGTTATCTGAGGGAAGCACACTTGTGATGTCACAGCAGTGATCTGAAGGAAGCACACTTGTGATGTCACAGCAGTTATCTGAAGGAAGCACACTTGTGATGTCACAGCAGTTATCTGAAGGAAGCACACTTGTGATGTCACAGCAGTTATCTGAAGAAAGCACACTTGCGATGTCACAGCAGTTATCTGAAGGAAGCACACTTGTGATGTCACTGCAGTTATCTGAAGGAAGCACACTTGTGATGTCACAGCAGTTATCTGAAGGAAGCACACTTGTGATGTCACAGCAGTTATCTGAGGGAAGCACACTTGTGATGTCACAGCAGTGATCTGAAGGAAGCACACTTGTGATGTCACAGCAGTTATCTGAAGGAAGCACACTTGTGATGTCACAGCAGTTATCTGAAGGAAGCACACTTGTGATGTCACTGCAGTTATCTGAGGGAAGCACACTTGTGATGTCACAGCAGTTATCTGAAGAAAGCACACTTGTGATGTCACAGCACTTATCTGAGGGAAGCACACTTGTGATGTCACAGCAGTTATCTGAAGGAAGCACACTTGCGATGTCACAGCAGTTATCTGAAGAAAGCACACTTGCGATGTCACAGCAGTTATCTAAAGGAAGCACACTTGTGATGTCACAGCAGTTTTCTAAAGAACGCACACTTGTGATGTCACAGCTGTTATCTGAAGAAAGCACACTTGCGATGTCACAGCAGTTATCTGAGGGAAGCACACTTGTGATGTCACAGCAGTGATCTGAAGGAAGCACACTTGTGATGTCACAGCAGTTATCTGAAGGAAGCACACTTGTGATGTCACAGCAGTTATCTGAAGGAAGCACACTTGTGATGTCACAGCAGTTATCTGAAGAAAGCACACTTGCGATGTCACAGCAGTTATCTGAAGGAAGCACACTTGTGATGTCACTGCAGTTATCTGAAGGAAGCACACTTGTGATGTCACAGCAGTTATCTGAAGGAAGCACACTTGTGATGTCACAGCAGTTATCTGAGGGAAGCACACTTGTGATGTCACAGCAGTGATCTGAAGGAAGCACACTTGTGATGTCACAGCAGTTATCTGAAGGAAGCACACTTGTGATGTCACAGCAGTTATCTGAAGGAAGCACACTTGTGATGTCACTGCAGTTATCTGAGGGAAGCACACTTGTGATGTCACAGCAGTTATCTGAAGAAAGCACACTTGTGATGTCACAGCACTTATCTGAGGGAAGCACACTTGTGATGTCACAGCAGTTATCTGAAGGAAGCACACTTGCGATGTCACAGCAGTTATCTGAAGAAAGCACACTTGCGATGTCACAGCAGTTATCTAAAGGAAGCACACTTGTGATGTCACAGCAGTTTTCTAAAGAACGCACACTTGTGATGTCACAGCTGTTATCTGAAGAAAGCACACTTGCGATGTCACAGCAGTTATCTGAAGAAAGCACACTTGTGATGTCACATGAGTTAGTTAAAGGAAGCACACTTGTGATGTCACAACAGTTATCTAAAGGAAGCACACTTGTGATGTCACAGCAGTGATCTGAAGGAAGCACACTTGTGATGTCACATGAGTTACTTGAAGGAAGCACACTTGTGATGTCACAGCAGTTTTCTAAAGAACGCACACTTGTGATGTCACAGCAGTTATCTGAAGGAAGCACACTTGTGATGTGACAGCAGTTAAAAGAAGGAAGCACACTTGTGATGTCACAGCAGTTATCTAAAGGAAGCACACTTGTGATGTCACAACAGTTATCTAAAGGAATCACACTTGTGATGTCACAGCAGTGATCTGAAGGAAGCACACTTGTGATGTCACATGAGTTACTTGAAGGAAGCACACTTGTGATGTCACATGAGTTACTTGAAGGAAGCACACTTGTGATGTCTCAGCAGTTTTCTGAAGGAAGCACACTTGTGATGTCACAGCAGTTAAAAGAAGGAAGCACACTTGTGATGTCACATGAGTTACTTGAAGGAAGCACACTTGTGATGTCACATGAGTTACTTGAAGGAAGCACACTTGTGATGTCTCAGCACTTATCTGAAGAAAGCACACTTGTGATGTCACAGCAGTTATCTGAAGGAAGCACACTTGTGATGTCACAGCAGTTATCTAAAGGAAGCACACTTGTGATGTCACAGCAGTTATCTGAAGGAAGCACACTTGTGATGTCACAGCAGTTATCTGAAGGAAGCACACTTGTGATGTCACAGCAGTTATCTAAAGGAAGCACACTTGTGATGTCACAGCAGTTATCTGAAGGAAGCACACTTGTGATGTCACAGCAGTTAAAAGAAGGAAGCACACTTGTGATGTCACAGCACTTATCTGAAGAAAGCACACTTGTGATGTCACAGCAGTTATCTGAAGGAAGCACACTTGTGATGTCACAGCAGTTATCTAAAGGAAGCACACTTGTGATGTCACAGCAGTTATCTGAAGGAAGCACACTTGTGATGTCACAGCAGTTATCTGAAGGAAGCACACTTGTGATGTCACAGCAGTTATCTAAAGGAAGCACACTTGTGATGTCACAGCAGTTATCTGAAGGAAGCACACTTGTGATGTCACAGCAGTTAAAAGAAGGAAGCACATTTGTGATGTCACAGCAGTTAAAAGAAGGAAGCACACTTGTGATGTCACAGTAGTTACCAGAAGAAAGCACACTTGTGATGTCACATCAGTTATCTGAAGAAAGCACACTTGTGATGTCACAGCATTTAAAAGAAGGAAGCACACTTGTGATGTCACAGCACTTATCTGAAGAATGCACACTTGTGATGTCACAGCAGTTACCAGAAGGAAACACACTTGTGATGTCACAGCATTTATCTGAAGAAGGCACAGTTGTGATGTCACAGCATTTATCTGAGAAGGCACAGTTGTGATGTCACAGCATTTATCTGAAGAAGGCACAGTTGTGATGTCACAGCATTTATCTGAGAAGGCACAGTTGTGATGTCACAGCATTTATCTGAAGAAGGCACAGTTGTGATGTCACAGCACTTATCTGAAGAAGCACAGTTGTGATGTCACAGCATTTATCTGAAGAAGGCACAGTTGTGATTTCACAGCACTTATTGGCAGGATGTCACAATATGGATCTGCAGCTTTTATTTTAACAACTACTGATGCATCATGCAGAAGATGTCACCCGTGGAGTCCACCCTCTGAGATTCCAATAAGGATAGTTCCCCTTAATGCTAGTGAACAGAGGGGGTCTCTGCACATGGACCCTAACAATCGCAACATCTGATGCGTCTCTATGAAATGTCTTTAACTGTCCGTCAGCTCTAATAAAGGACAATTGTTAGGGGTTTCTCGCTTTGGCAAATCCCTACTTGCTAGAAGGTTTCCTTGGCAAGTTTTACTGCTCAGTGCTGTTAGGGGTGTGTCTGACAGCAGCTTGCTGACGTTTCCAATAACAATGTCACGGCAGTGGGTGTGGAACCAGTGTGTTAACCGACAGCTTTGACTTAGGGCTAATCCTAAGGACGTTATCCAGGCAGTCCCAGTTATTTACCCTTTATTCCCTATTCAGGGATCTGGACTTTGGTACAGGGGAGCCATGAAGCCACTACCTCCTGGATTAGCCTGTGTGTGGTTAACAGCTGACCCATGAGAGTCAGAGACACCACTGCAGGTCACTGAGGCATCAGGCTGAGTCATAGTCAGAGAGAGTCCAAAGTCTGTGTAATGACCGGCAACACGCACAGGGAGGAAAACAGGGAAAGCCCTGCCCAAGGGAGAGGGAAAGGTGGTGACCCCTAACTCACCTTGCAGCTGGCACCTGCCTGCCCTGACGTCCCTAGACGGGTTCCTCACCCGTGCGGCGATCACGTGCCTAAACCCTGGCTTTCCCTGAAATGAGCCCTAGATAATGAACGGGCCGGTGGGATCGCTAGTCCTCACCACTGACACTAAGAGGGAAACACCAGGGAGAGGACAGACAATACAGACAAACACAAACACCCAGGTGGACGGCAACAATTGTCCACAAAGGTCCAACAGGGATCCGGAGGGTAGCGTTCTAAGGCAACACTCAGAGAACGCAGCAACACAGCTCCAGTGGGTCAGAATAGATGTCCAGGCAGGAAGCTCTATATCTGGCAACCAGAGAAGTGTGAGAGGGGAATATAAGGAGGATTGGGAGTGCTAGACAAGGAACAGCTGAGAGAAGGAGCTACGGATCCCTGAGTGAGCCAAAAGGGTTTGTAAAGCAAACCCAGAAAGCTACAATAAGGAAACTTCCCTATCTGACATAGAGCGTGCAGCCAACCGCTGCGACCTCCTGACCCCGGGTACAACGGAGTCAGGCGTGGCTCTTGACACCCTCGTGACAGTACCCCCCTCTCTACGAGGGGCCTCCGGACACTCAGGACCAGGTCTCTCAGGATGAGAGGCATGAAAAATCCGGACTAGCCTGTCGGCGTTTACCTCAGACGCAGGAACCCACATTCTTTCCTCGGGACCGTAACCTCTCCAGTGCACCAGATATTGGAGAGAGCGGCGGACCCGACGAGAATTAACAATTTTGGATATCTGAAATTCCAAACTACCATCCACGACAACAGGAGGGGGTGGCAGCGGTGACGGTTCTAGAGGTGGAACATATTTTTTGAGTAACGACTTATGAAAGACATTATGGATTTTAAAAGTCTGAGGTAACTCCAGGCGAAAAGCCACGGGGTTGATGATGGCTACAATCTTGTAAGGACCAATAAACCTAGGACCCAGTTTCCAAGAGGGTACCTTCAACTTGATATTCCTAGTAGACAACCACACATAGTCATTCACTCCTAGGTCCGGACCTGGCGACCGTCTCTTATCAGCCATGCATTTGTATTTACCTCCCATATTTTTCAAGTTAGCTTGCACCTTCTGCCATACTGATGAAAGAGATGACGAAAACCGTTCCTCTTCGGGAACCCCAGAAGACCCCCCCTCTTTGAAAGTACAGAATTGGGGATGAAAACCATATGCACCAAGAAAAGGTGACTTGCCAGTGGATTCCTGACGGCGATTATTTATGGCAAACTCAGCTAACGGTAAATATGACGACCACAACTCTTGGTTTTCAGACACAAAACATCTTAGATATGTCTCCAGGTTTTGGTTGGTACGCTCAGTCTGTCCATTCGACTGAGGATGGAAAGCTGAGGAAAAGGACAAGTGAACCCCCAAACGGGAACAAAAAGCTTTCCAAAATTTAGAAATAAACTGGGTTCCCCGATCCGAAACAACATCGGAGGGGACCCCGTGAAGCTTCACGATCTCACTGACGAATACCTGAGCAAGAGTTTTAGCATTAGGTAGTGCGGGTAACGCAATAAAGTGTGCCATTTTGCTAAACCTGTCCACTACTACCAAAATCACTGTTTTACCCGCAGACAAAGGTAAGTCAGTGATAAAATCCATAGACAGATGTGTCCATGGTCTATTGGGAATGACGAGTGGTAATAGAGACCCTGCAGGACGTGTATGTGAAACTTTTGCGCGCGCACAGGTAGAACAAGAAGACACAAAATCCAATACATCCTGACGCAACCTTGGCCACCAAAAACGACGAGACAATAGCTCTAAGGTTGCTTTACTACCCGGGTGCCCAGCAAGTGCCGAATTATGATGTTCCTTTAATAATTCGAGACGTAGGTTCAAACGGTACAAACAATTTCTCTGAGGGGCAAGAGACCAGGGCGTCCCCCTGGGCCTCTAACACCTTCCCCTCCAAAGCAGAGTGTACCGCAGAGACAACCACTCCTCTTTGTAGAATGGGTACCGGATCACCCACATTACCCCCTCCAGGGAAACAACGAGATAGTGCATCAGCCTTGGTATTCTTTACCCCAGGACGATAGGTAATCACAAAGTTAAACCTGGTAAAAAATAGCGACCACCTAGCCTGTCTAGGGGTGAGACGCTTAGCCTGATTCGAGGTACAGCAGATTTTTGTGGTCCGTAAACACAGTGACGGGGTGGACTGCCCCCTCTAAAAAGTGACGCCACTCCTCAAACGCAAGTTTAATAGCTAACAGTTCCCTATTGCCAATATCGTAGTTCTGTTCTGCTGCAGATAGTTTTTTAGAAAAGAAAGCACAAGGACGCCATTTGCCAGGAGACGGACCCTGAGACAGCACAGCCCCCACTCCCACCTCTGATGCATCGACTTCAACAATAAAAGGCTGAGAGACATCAGGTTGGACTAGTACAGGTGCTGAGGTAAACCTCTCTTTTAGAGAGGAAAAAGCAACTTTAGCGGCGTCAGACCATTTAGAAAAATCAGTCCCCTTCCTAGTCATGTCAGTAAGGGGTTTTACGATCACCGAATAATTTTTAATGAATTTCCTATAGAAATTCGCGAAGCCCAAGAACCGTTGTAGTGCTTTGAGGTTCTCAGGAAGATCCCAATCCAAAATTGCCTGGACCTTCCTAGGATCCATACGGAAACCTGACGCAGATAAATAATAACCTAGGAATTGTATCTCCTGAACGGCAAAAACACATTTTTCAATTTTAGCATATAATTCATTCGTCCGTAGGACCTGCAGTACTTGTCTGACATGCTCCTCATGTGTTTTCAGATCAGACGAATAAATTAAGATATCATCTAGGTATATTACCACAAACCTGCCGATTAGATGACTAAAAATGTCATTAACGAAATGTTGAAAGACGGCAGGAGCATTGGTCAGGCCGAAAGGCATAACTAGATTTTCATAATGCCCCTCAGGGGTGTTAAAAGCTGTTTTCCACTCATCCCCCTCTTTAATACGAATCAGATTGTAGGCCCCCCTAAGATCGAGTTTGGAGAACCACCTAGCACCCGCAATCTGGTTAAACAGGTCAGGAATGAGAGGAAGAGGGTATGGGTCTCGGATGGTTATCCGATTTAATTCACGAAAATCTAGGCAAGGACGCAGGCCCCCATCTTTCTTTTTAACAAAGAAAAACCCTGCAGCCACGGGTGAAGAAGAGGGTCTGATGTGTCCCTTAGCCAAACTCTCTGAGATATAATCCTTCATGGCTTGTCTCTCTGGACCTGAAAGATTATATAACCTGGTCTTGGGTAATTTTGCGCCGGGAATAAGGTTAACCGGGCAATCATAAGGACGATGAGGTGGTAACTTCTGACAACCCTTTTCAGAAAAAACGTCCTCAAAGTCCGAAACAAATGTAGGTAGGGTAGTTATGGAGGCAACTAAGCAATTGCTATTTAAGCAATTTTCTCTGCACGGCTCACTCCACTCCAATATCTCCCTGGCCTGCCAATCCACCACTGGATTGTGCGCTACCAACCAGGGAAGGCCCAGCACCACCGGAGTGGGAAGCCCCTCCAGAACATAACATGAGAGCATCTCGTTATGGTGGTCCCCTACCCGAAGGTGTAAATTATGAACGATGTGGGTGAGGTTTCTCTGAGACAGAGGAGCAGAATCTATAGCAAATATGGGAATAGGTCTCTGTAACGTACAGAGAGACAAACCCATAGTGCGGGCAAAATGGGCATCTATCAAATTTACCCCTGCTCCACTGTCTAGAAAGAAAGAAACAGTCTCTGTCTTATCACCAAAAACAATAACCGCTGGCAACACAAATTGCGATGTACGTATGGAGGAAACGTATACCCCCCGGCTGACATCCTCCACACAGCCTGGGGTTAGTAGTTTTCCGACGGTTTTTTTGTTTCTGAGGAAAGAAGGACAGACGTTAATGAAATGACCCCTCTCCCCACAAAAAAAACAACCCCCACGCCTACGGCGAACCTCAGGAGGACGGACCTGACGAGTAGTTCCTCCTAGCTGCATAGGCTCGTCTAAGTCCGTACAGACTAACTGCTGCTTGGGAGGGGTTACCAATGGCTCCGGTTTTTTCAACCTGTCCCTAAGGCGTCTATCTATACGGATAGAAAGGGACATAACTGCATCAAGGGAAAAGGGGGTCTCATACAATGCAAGCGCATCCTTAACCCTTTCGGATAACCCAGAGCAGAACTGACTCCTGAGAGCCGGGTCGTTCCATTGGGTATCCGTAGCCCACCTACGGAAGTCAGAGCAATACTCCTCTACCGGCCGCTCTCCTTGTAGGAGTCTCCGTAATTTTGATTCAGCCAGTGCGACTCGGTCAGGGTCGTCATATACGAGACCCAAGGCCCCGAAAAACTCATCCACTGACCGAAGAGCCTGGGAATCAGTAGGTAAAGAGAACGCCCAGGACTGCGGGTCCTCCTGCAGCAGCGAAATAACAACACCCACCCGCTGTTCTTCATTACCAGAGGAGTAAGGACGCAGTTTAAAGTATAGTTTACAGGCCTCACGGAACGTCAAAAACTTGTCCCTTCCCCCAGAAAATCTGTCAGTGAGAGGGACCTTGGGTTCCGCAACAACCTGGTTACCAGTAGCAACCGCTGGGCTTGCGGTCTGTTGTAATTGCTGCTGTTGCTGGAGGACCGACGCCTTCAATCCTGCCACCTCCAAAGACAGGCCATGAAATTGTTCGGACAGAGCAGCAATTGGATCCATACTGGATTCTAAGTAGGTAAAAAAATTTTTTTTTTTTTTTTTACCTACACAAAAATAAGGGCCAGATATAATGTAATGACCGGCAACACGCACAGGGAGGAAAACAGGGAAAGCCCTGCCCAAGGGAGAGGGAAAGGTGGTGACCCCTAACTCACCTTGCAGCTGGCACCTGCCTGCCCTGACGTCCCTAGACGGGTTCCTCACCCGTGCGGCGATCACGTGCCTAAACCCTGGCTTTCCCTGAAATGAGCCCTAGATAATGAACGGGCCGGTGGGATCGCTAGTCCTCACCACTGACACTAAGAGGGAAACACCAGGGAGAGGACAGACAATACAGACAAACACAAACACCCAGGTGGACGGCAACAATTGTCCACAAAGGTCCAACAGGGATCCGGAGGGTAGCGTTCTAAGGCAACACTCAGAGAACGCAGCAACACAGCTCCAGTGGGTCAGAATAGATGTCCAGGCAGGAAGCTCTATATCTGGCAACCAGAGAAGTGTGAGAGGGGAATATAAGGAGGATTGGGAGTGCTAGGACAAGGAACAGCTGAGAGAAGGAGCTACGGATCCCTGAGTGAGCCAAAAGGGTTTGTAAAGCAAACCCAGAAAGCTACAATAAGGAAACTTCCCTATCTGACATAGAGCGTGCAGCCAACCGCTGCGACCTCCTGACCCCGGGTACAACGGAGTCAGGCGTGGCTCTTGACACCCTCGTGACAGTCTGTGAAGGCAATGTTATATCAGTACGGGTAAACAGGCACAGGTCAAGTCAGGCGGCAAAGTATCTATACAAGTAAACAAGCAGAAGTCAGTACACAGGCAGAACAATATGCACAAAAGCTATGCAGGAACATAGCAGAAAGCAACCTATTGCTCAGGCATCTTTCCACTGAGCAATAGGTTCCTTCCTACTAAAGTACCCGAAGGTTGCCAGAAGATTAAGATGGGTTTGCACTGACTCTTCAAGAGCTAGAGGAAGCACACATGTGTTCCCTATGGGCAGGGGAGAAGGGGTCTTGCTGGAAAGCAGGCGGCAGCCTGTGTGGAGGGATAGAGTAAGCTCAGCGGCTTGGCCCACTTGAGGGAAGACAGCATGATAAGGGTCCGGCCCGTTGGGTAAGTAAAGCAGAGTAGCAGTGGCTCACAGCCTCCAGTGTAACAATAACTAGTAGAATTGCTTGCAAAGCAAAGTTCAAGTAGAAAAAAAAAATCTAATATTAAAAAATGGGCTTTGTGTAGTCTTCTTCTCCCAGTCTTCTATGACTCCCAAATACCAGGTCGTTTACTGCCAAAAACAAAAGCCAGAGTATCAGATACTGGATGCAGGAAAAATACTGCAACATGGTATAAGACAGTATACAGTATATACTTCAAGTGTGAGAAGGGCGAAAGTTACAAAATGTTGGATTTGATTTGTTCTTATGTAAAATGTAATTACCTTGAAATACCACGTAAAGCAGCAGAAGCCTGATTCATGGGATGCGGCCCATCAGGAAGATTGTGATCATCTGATTCCCATTTAATATGTCTAATCACGGCAGTAGTCGTAGACGCTCGATGAGAGAATCTCAAATCTCAGTGAATCATTCCTCCCAGAGCTGACATGGTGCTTTGTTTAGGTATCGTTGTAAAACTGACTGTAGTCTGGATTTAAAGGGATACTGAATATGTATCCTGTGCTTACATTGGTAAAATTGGTTAAGGAAGGCGTAGATACAGCATTACCAGAAGGCATGATGATTACATCCACAAGGGATATACATGGTATTAGTGCTGGCCATTAGCTCCCCCAGTAGCCTGCTTTGGGCCCAGGGGCCAAAAGCAGGCTACTGGGGGAGCTAATGGATGTAATCATCCCTTGTGGATGTAATCATCATGCCTTCTGGTAATGCTGTATCTACGCCTTCCTTACTGAACATCTGTAGCTAAGTATCGCTCTATTTACACTATCGCCCTTATATAATTGATCACATCTACATCTTAGCTGGACTTTGTCCAAATTTCTACCTACCTCCTGATGAGCCTGATTGTATACAGGTGAAACGCGTTGTGGTGTGTGTAATAAGATGTGCATATTTTAAAACGTGCGTATTGTACTTTTGAGTGGAATGGTGATCTCCTCAGTATCTGGACCCCCTTCCACCCTTATATTGTCTGTATAACATATATTTTTGATTTTCGGAAAGAGGCAGGTGGCGACCCCATCTATTTGAACCACCTTCCATTCCCGATTTATCGTCATTACGGTTATTGTATACCATTTATTTTTCCCTGGCTAGGGTCAATCTAGGAATTTGATTAGTCTTAGGTTCGGGGACAGGGAACCCCCACCATCAGGGGGTCACCCTGGGCTGAGCAGTTTTTTAGGGCTTTTTAGGGTAAGCATTGTGTCTGCCCTGCCCTTTCCTCAGACCCTGTCTTATTTTTGACTTGATCCTCGAACTGTCTAAGCCTACTGACATTTTGTATCACTAGTAAATGTTCTATTTAGGGGTCACTACTCCCCTGTCAAAAGAAATATATATATAAATCCTTTTGAAATTGTAGTACACTCTGTCGGTATATACATACCTATACCCACATTATCACTAATAAAGGTATTTTTAAAAGTCACTAATTCTAAAAAGTAATTTATATAAAACCCATGTGATAATAAAATCCAGCAACAATCCAATTACTAGACAATTATAGTTTATTCTAGCTTGCAAGTTCCTGTGAAGGTGTGCTGTTTCATTCTACTGACTTGCCCAATTCCTGACTCTGATTCTCCGCTGCCTGACCTGTGCCTGATTACTATTTTGATCCTTTATTGCCTGACCTTTGACTGTTCTTTGGATAGCCTATACTCTGCCTGCCCTGACATCAGCCAGTCCCTGACTATGATTTAGCCTGATCCCCCTGTGCTCTGAAATGGTGTCTCTGAAATCAGACAGAGACTACTCCAAAAGGTTGTAATCTGGTGGTTCCCCTGCAACAAAGTCCAGATCCTTGTTTAGGTGTTAACGGGTTGAATACCAGAAGACGGCCATGGATAGCGCCTTTAGTCAAATTGTAACAATTACAAGTTCAACTGAAACATTTTCCTTAAGAATTATACATCTGCCCTGTTCCTCCTGTAAATTACATTGTGACTTAATATGGATAAAGAAATAGGTTGAAAATATCCTTTTTGATTTTTTTCTTACACAGGGATATATTTCCACAAGGCCTGCCGGATGAATATGCATTTGTAACCACATTCAGATTCAGGAAAGCCTCTAGGAGGGAAGATTGGTACATCTGGCAAATTATTGACAAGTACGGGATCCCACAGGTATCTTCTAAAATATTTTAATTGATTTAAAAAATATCATTTTTTAAATTCTACAGCCCCCAAAACATTGCTGTGTGTTAAGATGTAAACACTGGGGTGGTCATTTATTATTTGTTTTGCGCCACTTTTTGGCATATTTAGCTCACTGATTTTGTTTAAATTTTAATGTAATTTTAATGTAGTTCCAACAAAGTAGGAGGCTACTGGTGTGTGTTTAGGAATGACTGTAGCCAAGGAAGAAAGATGAGGGCCCCCAGGATATATTGATTCATTTATCAATTTAAAAAAAATTGGACGCTATAATCAGATTAATCAGAAAGCATAAATATCAAAAGTAGTACACAATAGTTTTACACAATAGAGGTATAGATGTTAAAAATCAATGTTAAAAATCAAATTGAAAAAAAATGGAAAAAGTAATGAAGAAATAATGAGAAAATTGTGAAAATGAATGACAATACGATTTAAGTTTATTTTAACTTGTATAGTCATTTATGTTCACAATTTCTCATTATTTCTTCATTACTTTTTTATTTTTTATTTTATTTTTTATAATTTTTTCCACCTTTTTCACTTTTTTTAAATTTTTCAATTTTTTCAGGCTGGTGTGCAGGTTTCATCTTTTCCAAGTACAAAGTTGTGTGACAATAGAAAAATGATATTGACTCATTAATACAAATCATACAAAGTTTTTATTGTTGTCACCTTTTGGCACTTAGGGTAGTTGTCACCTATTGGTGCTTTGGGTAGTTGTCACCTCCTGGGACCTGGTCTAGTTGTCACCTCCTGGCACTTGGGTTAGTCATCACCTAATGGCACTTGGACTAATTGTTGCCTTCTGGCACATAGGGTAGTTGTCATCTTCCGGCACCTGGAGTAGTTGTCACCTTCTGGCAGTTAGAGTAGTTGTCACCTTCTGGCACATAGGGTAGTTGTCATCTTCCGGCACCTGGAGTAGTTGTCACCTTCTGGCAGTTGGACTAATTGTCACCTTCTGGCACATAGGGTAGTTGTCATCTTCCGGCACCTGGAGTAGTTGTCACCTTCTGGCAGTTGGAGTAGTTGTCACCTTCTGGCACTTGGAGTAGTTGTCAGTGACAACTACTCAAACTGCCAGAAAGTGACTACTACTCCAACTGCCAGAAGGTGAAAACTACTATGATGATCAAGCAACTTTCATGATGATCTCAAATTTTATAAAGCAAGTCAAGTTTTGCATCCTTTATCCAAAAGGTGACTTGAAGTCTGTGGAGTTAGAGTTAGGGCTGGAGGTGACAACTTTAAGTGTTAGAAGAGGACAACTATTCCAAGAGCCAGGAGGTGACAACTTGGTGACTTGCTTTATAATACTCAAGATTGTCACAAATTATTTTTATATACACAGTGCCACTCCTGTCCAGGGACTGGCACTGCAGTCAGTCCTGGGTCCACACTTAGAAAAGGGCTTTTTTTTCCCAGAAACAGCGCCAGACCTGACAATAGACTGTGACAGGAATTGCAGCTCCTTGACATTGAAGTGAATAGGCAAAAATCACAATACCTGACCTAGCCCATGGGCACTGTTTCTGAAAAATATCTACATTTGGACAATGGCCATTCCACCAAGGAAGAGGGCTCCTCTGAGAGGCGGTATATGAATGGAGATGGTCCGCGTCCAATTACGAGTAAGGAACCAGGAAACTTCTGAGAGTCATGGCCATATTATTTCTCACTCACAGGTGTCGCTGAGGCTGGATGGAGAGAACAAGGCCTTGGAGTACAGCTCAGTTGGGGTCACGAAGGACGCTGTCAGAGTAAATTTCCGCAGTGGCCAAGTCAACGAACTGTTTGATCGTAACTGGCATAAGATTTCGCTGCGGGTGCAGGCGAACACTGTGACCTTGTACATCGACTGCAAGCTGGTCATGACCCTACCCATCGAGGAGCGGGAAAATATCGATATCCAGGGAAAGACTGTGATCGGCAAACGCCTCTACGACAGCGTTCCTGTTGATGTAAGTTATATGTCTACATGAAGAAAAACATCATTCCTTTGTAGAGAACAGTTCTGCATGGGTAGATTCATTGATAGAATATAGATGGGTAGATATAAAAAAGATAGAGAGATAGATAGATATTAGGGCTCATTCAGAGGGCCGTATGCTGTCCGTAAAACTGCGGATCTGTTTTTTGCGGACAGTTCAGCATGTCCGCAAAAAAACAAATTACATTCCGTTTTTTTGCTGACCCATAGACTTCAATGGGGCCATGTCCTGATTTTCATTGACAAGTATAGGACATGTTTTATTTGTTTTGATGAGCCGTGGAATGGAAGAAAAGGGTCCCATAGAGGTAATCTAATCCAGAAAAAAATAGGGATATGCATTTTTGCGGACAGCATACGGCCGTCTGAATGAGCCCTTAGATAGATGTATAGATAGATTAGATAGATGTATAGATTAGATAGATAGATAGATAGATAATTAGATATTAGACAGATAGATACTTTAGATAGATATGACATAGATACAACATGGACACGCTCAGCTCTCCTGCACCATCAGTTGTGTTTGTGTTTTGCGCTCTCTGATGATCTTTTTCTTGCTTGTTTTTCAGTTTGATCTCCAGCGCATCGTTATATACTGTGACTCGCGGCACGCTGAACTGGAGACCTGCTGTGATATTCCCAGCGGCCCTGTAAGACATTATATCTGGACTTTTTGCGGTACTTTTATATTACATCAGCGACATCCTAGGACACCATAATGAGGCACAAGTTATAATAATGATGGCAACACATTCTCGCTCCGAATGCACTAGTCAGGGAGGGACGACATAGTCATTAATTGGTCGTAGCTCTGGGAGGGCACCCATGTTTCAGACTTCCACTCAGACACACTTGTGAACATCTCTGCTGCCTCTTTCCACCACTAGGGGGCCAATCTGTACCCAGCTGTATACAGCTATTCTATCGACCAGTGAAAGTGCAACCTCTAAGCCACAATCAGTTTTGCTCTGTGTCTCATCCTCCATTTCTGATCCTTCTAGTGTGTGGTCACTGTAGTCACCGAGCCTCCGCCTGTTATAACGACCCCCACTGTGGTGGAACAAAGGGGCACTGAAAATACCCTCAACTGTTCACATTGTCCATTTGGAGAGAAGGTAAGTTACCAGGAATACCTATACAGTAGATGTGATATATATATAGTCCTCCAGCCAAATTCATTGTTATAACTACATAGGATTAATGCTAGGGAGCACTACTAGTATCGAAACATTGAAACATTCGCCTCCACCATGTGTTGTCAACAGTCACATGACCACAACTGTATCCAGTCTAGACAATGCTCTGTGAGCCTAAACCTTGGACTGATACATTGTAACAAGCAGGGAGATTAGTGCCGCTGCTGCTGAGGTGTGCAACCCACAGAGCATTGTCTGTATCCACTTCTCAGCTGAGAGCAGGACAGGCTATGGACAGGGTTACTGCCCCTGAACGTAAACGAGAGTGTTCTCATTCTCTGTCTGCAAGCAGAGATCTTAAAAATAGTGAAGAAGCACAAAGTAAATTGTCGAGCGTTTCGCTATTTTCATTATAAGTGTTGAGCGAAGTTTAATTCTGCTGCTTCGCCAAATTTCAGAAAGAAATTTGCTTCCTTATGAAGTAGCGGGCGCAATGACGGTGAATGGCGATGGCGCCGCCCCCGTCCCCTTTTTTTGAACTCCTCAGATTCATTGCTAATCGCGGTTCCTGATGTAAAAATGGAGGCCTTTTAGGGGTGAGAAAAAAAATAAAATAATACTCATCTCATGTGTGAAGACGCTGCCTCGGCCATCTTGATTGAAGATCCCGCACAAAATCTTGCACGGTGCGTGAGACAGCATTATACTGGCTGGCGCGCTAATGTCATACGTCACCGCGCACAATCTTCAATCAGGATGGACGCGGCGGCCTCTTTGCGCTTAAACGGATGAGATGAGTATTTTTTTTAATGACATTTCCAGGAAAATTGATCCGTTACCACGAACCACTAGGAAATTCTGCTTCGCGGCCAATCAAACTTTTCCTGAAAATCGGATCGAAGTCCACTTTGGATACTTCGGTTTGCTCAACCCATTTATTATTTATATAAACCCTCTAATGATTACGTGGTCGTATCTTGGGCACAGATGGTGGATCGGTGCTTCGCTGATAAAGTTATGGATCACGAGTCGGGTCATACATCCGTCCTAAGAGATTTATTAGGATTATAATTCTGATCATTTTCAGGTGCAGGACTAATCCCCGACTCAGGGATACATTACACGTACTAATTAGTGTGTTCTTTGTATTTAGGGGGATATCGGCTTTCCTGGACCCATAGGTCCAATGGGTCCCAAGGTGAGTACTACTTTACTCTGGACTCCAATGGTTGGCATTATCTGATATTTCAGCACCTACTGATGGTAGCTGCATCCTCCATTAGGTTTTGATTGCTGTTCTTCAAGTAGGAATTATTTTAACGTTTTTTTATTTTTAATGTATTTAACCAAATACAAAACTGACAAATGAACCTACATAAGATGCCACATACAGTAGGCAAGAAAAAATAGAAAAGGAAATATATATATATTAGTTGATTTTTATATATATATATATATATAATTATTTTTTATTTATTAATGTATTAATAGACAACCATCGTCCAGCTGTTCCCTGCAGCCTCTGAAACTAGCACTGTAAATGGAGCAGGAAGCACAGCGCCGTTCACAGTGTAGTGGTCATGCTGGGATACTGCAGCTCAGCTACCATTGAAGTAAATGAGAGCTGAGCTGCAGTAACCCTGTACGGCCACTACACTGTGAACGGCGCTGTGCTTCCTGTTCCATTCACCATGCTAGCTCCAGAGGCTGCAGGGAATAGCAGATCAGTGGGGTGCGGGTGTCGGACCCTGATCGATCAGATATTAATGACCTGTCTGTTACCCGACGTATAAATGTGTTAGGTTACATTGTCATTTACCAGCACAGATAACTGTGACCGCACTGTCATTGGACAGCTGAGGTCACAGTGATGAGTGTGGAGAGCAGCAGAAGCGGTCTCGCTGTGTGGCATCCTTGTACCACCCTGCTACAAGGATCCATCGCAGTGTACAATGTAAAAGAGAGCGGGGAGCGGCTCTTCTTGATGTAAGAGTGCCCCCTGCAGGCTTGAATTACCCCCTTCCTGCCCATACTGTGGCAGGAAAGGGTTAATTCACTTAAAAAAAATTAAAAAGTAAAAAAATTTTTTTTTTTATAAATCATAAAAAAATAAAGAAAAAAAATTTAATAAAAAGTTATAGCAATAGTTACTAGTATTACCAATAGTTATAGTTACTAGCAATAGTTAATAGTATTAGCAGTAGTTATAGCAATACTTACTAGTATCAACAATAGTATAGCACACTACCTACATCCATGCAAACATTTGCATTCATAGAAAAATAGAATAAAAGGTCTAAGGTGTCCCATGAAAAATAATATTAAATACATGTAGTTTGGCTCAGAAATGAATTAGCTATTTGCAGTTAGATAGGCCCATTGCTTGGCCTAGTAAGGAAGGGGCATAAACACTCCGGTAATGAAGTGGTTAATTATCATACATAAAATTATAAATAAGTAAATGGAGTATTGAACAAATTAGTAAATTCAGAATAAAATTAATAATTATAGAGAAAAAATAAATAAAAAAATGACATACAGATGTAGCAGAGCTAACAGTCACGCTTGGTGAGTTATCACATCTAGTTAGCACGTTATGACTGTTAACTCTTCTACATCTGTAAATATTTGAGCAAATAAGTAAATACATTGATATGTAAATAGATAAACAACTAAGTAAATAGATAAATAAGCATCTTAAAAGAAACACGCTCCCTTATCATGTAATTATTTGAAATTCCAGTCGTTCCTGCATATTTTTTATGTATTTTTGTTTACATTTTTCAAAAGGGTGAAACTGGCAGTCCTGGGCCAATTGGACCTTCAGGTCCAATAGGAGAGAAAGGGGAGACTGTAAGTATTTGTCATTTTTATACCGTATTTTATCAGATATTATACTATTTTCTTCCTATACTTGAGGTTGCTGATAAGTAGAAATGAGCAAATTTCTTGAAATTCGTTTTGCAGATTTTTTTTATTTATTCTATACGGGTCCAAATCAATTCTACCCGAATCAAATATGCTCCAATTGCCCTGAAAATTGGTATATAACACTCTAAGTTCTCCTCGGACTCATATCTAGGTATAAGCGAACCTGGATGGACCTCCACGTTCGGGACCTTACCAGACATTATGACGTCCGGATACCGAACCTGAACATGGAAAATGGCTAAAGGTCACACACAGAATTGACAGACACATAAAAAAAAAAAAAATAAACAGAAAGAGCGTTGGCTTCTTCCTCCACCTCCTCTACGTCTTCCACCTACACCGCCACGTCCAAAGCCTCCTCCACTTCCTACTACACTTGGACCTTCCCCTCTAGGTTCAAGATTGTTATTTTCTATCCACATTTGTTTGCAGGGCAATTGTACTGCTCTCATGCCCACTTTGAAGCCTTTTGCAGCCCTCTAGCCCTTTCCATGACTGTTTTAGAGCCATTTCTAGTGCCCCAAAGTTCGGGTCCCCATTGACTTCAATGGGGTTCAGTGTTTGGGGTTAAGTTTGGGTCAAGTTCGTAAACCCAAATCGAACTTTGAAACGAAGTTCGGCCGAACCCCTTGAGCCTGGACATCCACCGGTCTGCTCATCTCTATTCATATCCAATGGATTCAGAGTGTGAGACCCTTTTGCTTTTTCACATTTTGTTAAGTTGTGCCTTCTGCTAAAATAAAAAAATATATATCAAGACCCCCCCCCCCCCCCCCCCGTCCCTATATTGAGAAAGTGAAAACAGAAATGTAGAAATGTTGGCAAAAATTTTTTAAAGGAAAAACTAAAATATTGCATGGGCATAAGTATTCAGCTCCTTTGCTCTGACACTTGACATTTAGCTGTTCGGCTTCCCATTTCTCTTTTTCATCTCTGGGATGTTTTATACCCTGATTGGAGTCACCTGTAGGCTGATAAAGGTGATCAGATAAGAAAATTATGGCACTGTTTTAAGTTATTTACAGGAGAAAAAAACAATAGTTCAGAATATTCAAGACTTTTGGGAGTTTGGATCACTTGAGGTTCCATATTCTTGTAAATGTAATGGTCCTTCATGTATTATGGTACCTACTGGAGTGGTCTCTAGAGTGTCATACCCCAGAGACCACCAGAAACTCAGAGACTCATGTGTCATTAACATAATGTTTGAGCACTTTATACTTTCAAGTGTCGGACGTTCAAGAAAATGCAGAACTGGGACTTCTTTTGGTCAGTGGTGGTATCATGGACTGGTAGTATTTGTATCTTGTCTCGTCCAGAGAAAGAATCAACTGGATGGCACAATTCACCCATCGGAAAAAGGTTCATGTTTTTCACAAAATTTTCACAAAAAGTCTATACATTTAAAAAAAATGAAGTAAAAACAATATAAAATAGTGTATTTTTGGCATATGATGGGCCAGTTTTTTTTTTTCCGCACTGTTCTCCAATGAATGGCTCAAGCGCAATATGAATGGAGCCCATCATAGTAAAGTGGTGGAACTGTCTGTCCCCAGTGGCACCCAAACCATTTGAAAACTTTACTTTGTGACAGTCCCTGATTCCTGGCCCCTAAGATTTAAGCTCTTGCTACTGAATTTTTCTCATATTTATAGACCTGATTAGTCTCATAGAACAAATGTAAAATTTACACCTGTTGGAATAATTAGACGGATATTTTTAACACGTTTCTAGCGCATTTATACTCGCACCTGCCACCAATTAACAGCTATTTAGAATATTATTTTTGAGGTAGGCTTTGCACAAATTTTTTCCAGCACATTTAAAAATATTTTTTATAAGGTAAAATTTTTATATAATTGTCTCAAACTTTAACGGTAAACTGTGAGGTCATCCATACGCATGAGACGCTGGTCGTACACTTATGGAGCTATTTATGCTATATGTGTCTATATGTGGTCACTCGGTGGTTGTCAGGTGAATTGCAGCATGTTTTGGGATAAATTGAAGGATGGACACTTCTGCACCTGTACTAGGCAATACCATATGCAGATACCCTTACCGGAGACGTCCTAGGTTGTTTGTTCCCTTCCAGCTCACTTATCTAACATTAGAAATGTGATACAAAGCAACCACTTATTTTTTCAATGAAGTGGAAATTTCAAATCCAATTTTATTTTTTTATTTTTTTTCCGCCGACTTTCTGCCGCCTGTTTATTAAACAAGATTTATTAGATAAGAGACAAAACTGGTGTTTACGCCACGCATTATCTTAAGTCTAAAGTTACAAAGTCATTTATTTTCGAGGAGAGAAACGATGATTGATGTGTCGGCAGCGGCAGAAATAACCGCTAAGTAATGTTGGCTCCGATTCCAAACAACATGAGTCATGTTTCAAATTTTCATTTACAAATAGGGCCCAAGGGAAATCAGGGAGCCGCCATACAATGAAGTGTTCGACATGTTCACATCAAGGATTGCAAATATTACATTTCAGAGAAAAATGGTGATCATCTCAAGACGTTCTTAGCATTACGTCTTTGAGGTGGATTATTTTTTAAATAAATTTACGTAAACACTTTAATGAGACGTTCTACAACATCTTCTGCCCCATGAAGTGTTCAAGATATTCTGTCACGCAAAGACCCTGATGTAAATAAACCCTTGTCCTCAATGGGGTTGGTCACTTTGGACCATGCCTTCTTGTTAGAAGGGTCCTTTAAACTTTTGCCGTTCTGTGACGTACTATTACATCACAGAGCGCTGGTTGATACCGCTCTGTCCTGTAATAGAGCTGTGCCTGCATGTATGTGCATTATACAGCTCTCACTGCCGAGATCAGAGATAACTCTGATCCTGGGGGTTAAATGCCACATATGGCAGTCAATAGCAACCACAAGGTTGTCACAGGCCTCTGGAGCCATGCTGACTGGAGTTCTTAGCACAACTGCTGGAGGGGGCATGGGGGAGGATCCATAGAGCGAACACAACCATCGAGGTGGTCCTACCGATGGTCAATTGGGTTCAAGTCTGGGGAGTTATGGGGCCAGAGCAGAGTAGTACCAGGAAACTGTGTGACTTGTCACATTGTCTTGCTGGAAGAACTCATTCGCCCCAAGGGAGACAATCAGCATGTATGGGTGTATGTGATTTGCAAGGATGGATTCATACCCATATTGGTTGACAGTTCCTTTCACATGGATGAGTGGTCCAGAGAATGCCACAAAAACCTTCCCCAGACCATAACGCTGCCCCCACCAGCATGTATTTTCCAGCAAAGGCTGCGGGGTGTTTGTTGTCTGATGTTTCTCTCCTAACACGCCAACGTCTATCTGTTCCATGAAGCAGAAAACATGACTCATCTGAGAAGACAACCCATTACCGATCAGCAGAGGTCCAATTTTGATACTATGCAAATTGAAGCCTTTTCTGCCGATGCAACTTGGTTAGCAGAGGTGCAGTGACTGCTCATCTGCCTGCTTTGGAGTCCCTTACACAGTCAGATTCACTGAAATGTTGTGTTAGACACACGTCTGGTCGCCCCTGAGTTATTTTGGCGGTGAGCTGCTCCACTATAGTGTGCCGGTCACCCTCATGCACCCGAACAGTTCACACTGCGCAATTTTCCAGGGTACTTAGTGCAGGGAGAGACGTCACAGGCGCTACGGACAGTGCTAGGAAAGAATTTTTTGGTGTATATTAATTTTCTTTTTATTTATTTGATCTAACAGTATGTCAGGCAGAGAAGTGCCAGGCCCTGCACAGGGCAGTGGCAGAGACCTAAATGTTTCTGGCGCAGGCACAGGTCACAGCAGAGTAATGGGGCGTGGCAGCAGGAGTCGCAGCGAGAGGCCCCTGTTCCCGTTGTCATCTAGCGGTCGTGTCTTGACCAGCAACCCAGCAGTTCTTGATTGGTTGACTCGATCATCCACTTCGTCCCAAGTGACATCAGACACCCTCAGCCAAGAGTCGGTGGGTTCGTCAGACACAACACTTAGTTGGCATGACCCGGGAGCAGGCCCTGTGCCCTCACCTGTCTCAACCTGCCTCTGTCCTTTTCTGTTCCCTCAGCCACTGCTGCCACCCTGCTGACTCCCGGCCACACTACCAACTTGCTGGCTCCGCCGCTGCCTCACGCGCAAGCTGCCACCCTCTTCTCCCGATAATGAGGAAGCTCCTTCGTCATCCGGCTCCCAATTGCGATCGGCTACATCATCATCGAGTACTGTCTGCATGTTACTGATGTCCTCCTTAAAGGTCTCTGAGCCAGGAGCCTGACCGCTCGCAACACCAACTCCCACACCACTCTCCTCATCACTACTTGCCCGCCTACCGGAGGAAGCGGCGGATGTTTCCTTCAGATCTTGGCTGGGCAGAAGCTGCTGACTGTCCTCTAGTAGCTCGTCCTCGCTGTATAATGGAGCTGAGCCCCCAGCATATAATACTTCTCTGGCTGAGGGAACAGAAAAGGACAGAGGAAGGTTGAGACAGGTGAGGGCACAGTCCCTGCTCCCGGGCCATGCCAACTAAGTGTTGTGTCTGACGAACCCACCGACTCTTGGCTGAGGGTGTCTGATGTCACTTGGGACGAAGTGGATGATCGAGTCAACCAATCAAGAACTGCTGGGTTGCTGGTCAAGACACGACCGCTAGATGACAACGGGAACAGGGGCCTCTCGCTGCGACTCCTGCTGCCACGCCCCATTACTCTGCTGTGACCTGTGCCTGCGCCAGAAACATTTAGGTCTCTGCCACTGCCCTGTGCAGGGCCTGGAACTTCTCTGCCTGACATACTGTTAGATCAAGTAAATAAATAAAAAGAAAATTAATACACACCAAAAAAGTCTTTCCTAGCACTGTCCCTAGCGCCTGTGACGTCTCTCCCTGCACTAAGTACACTGGAAAATGGCAGAATCCAAGATGGCTGAGGCTATTTATAGGGCTGTGACATCACAGGGCTGTCTGACTGCTGATTGGCTGCACGCAAGGCATTGTGGGTGATCCCTTGTTCCCAGAGTTCTTTTCTCCATGTCCTAACACATGTAGCAGCTATTTTAGGAAAAAATGCTTTTTGTTGCCAAGAATTCGGATTCGGTGCGAATTGCATTTTTCTAGAAATTCTGAGCGAATTCCACTTCGTCAACTTCGATTCGCTCATCTCTAATTATATGATCTGCATTTCTGATGTAATTAATCTTGATCTTATATTTCAGGGAGAGGCTGGAATACAAGGATTTCCTGGAATTAGAGGAGAAAAAGGAGAGAAGGTAATAACGCCCCATACTTGTCACTCTCGGGTGGATCTTATTCTTCAGTGTCATTTTAACAAAAGGATTGTGCCAGATTTTATTTTTTAATCAGGCAAAGTGATATAGTAATACCGTCCGAAGCTCCATCTCCTCCCCGCTAGTTCAGCCGTGATGTAATGTTGTGGCTGTAGTGATGACATGCCGTATACCGCACGTGACCGCTGCAGTCAATCACTGGACTCTGTGCTACACATCACCAGACCGCTGCTGTGCAATATACGGCACATCCCCTCTGCAATCCGGCAACAGAGTCTGGGGGGATCGGAGAGGTGTGGCAGCTCTAGAACTGAGGGCGTCGAGATATTATAACACCGTCCCTGACTAATATAAAAACAATCTCAGACAACCCCTTTAAATTACTTGTGCAATGAAATATTAGCAGTATTCCAGGTGCTGGTTGTGTGTTTGTTCTTTAGTGCCACTGCCTCTTATCACTGAGTGATGATGTCATTGCTTATTATCGGTGAGTGATGATGTCATTGTTTATTACCGGTGAGTGATGTTGTCATTGCTTATTATCAGTGAGTGATGATGTCATTGTTTATTGGTGATGTCATTGTTTATAATTGGTGATGATGTCACTGCCTATTATCGGTGAGGGATGATGTAATTGTTTATTATTGGTTGGTGATGATGTCATTGCTTATTATCGGGGAGTGATGATATCATTGCTTATTATCGGTGAGTGATGATGTCATTGTTTATTACCGTGAGTGATGTTGTCATTGCCTATTATCAGTGAGTGATGATGTCATTGCTTATTATCAGTGAGTGATGATGTCATTGTTTATTGGTGATGTCATTGTTTATTATTGGTGATTATGTCACTGCTTATTATCGGGTAGTGATGATATCATTGCTTATAAGTGGTGAATTATGATGTAATTGTTTATTATTAGTGATGATGTCATTGTTTATTATCGGTGGGTGATGATGTCATTGCTTATTATCAGTGAGTGATTATGTCATGGTTTATTATTGGTGATGATGTCATTGCTTATTATCGGTGAGTGATGATGTAATTGCTTATTATCGGTGAGTGATGATGTCATTGCTTATTATCGGTGAGTGATGATGTCATTGCTTATTATTGGTGATGATGTCATTGCTTATTATCGGTGAGTGATGATGTCATTGCTTTTTATTGGTGAGTGATGATGTCATTGGTTATTGGGTTAATAATAAAAGAGAAACATAGGGAACAATTGGGACGCTGCTCTGCGATGAACAGATTTATTTGTTAATTAAATTTATATTAAAAGAACATAGAAGGACGACGCATTTCAGCAGTGAACACAACCGCCACATGCCAGTATTCAAGTTCAGTAACTGCATGAGGGCGCTGTGTTATTATGGACCCGAAGAAGGTGACGCCTCACTGCTGAAACGTGTAGTGCTTTTATATTATTTTCATATGGTTTTGATTCAGAAATAATCCTGTACATTGATCGTAGAGCACTGTCCCAATAGTTTCCTATTTTTCAACCATTGTTCACCTGTTAAAGATCTGGATACCAGAGAGGAGGAGCAGCAGCCAGTGAACCTCAGGAGAGGTGGACCTACCTTGCAGAAATGTTGTGCTTGTCCTGCACAACTCCTTTTGGAAAGGGATACCTTTCTAGTGGACCCTGTTAGGGCTAATGTAGCAAGGATGGATGTAGCAGGGTCGGTGCTGTGACATAGTAATTGTAGCAGAGTTGGATGCAGTGGAGCTGATGTAATGGCAAGTCTAATGTAGCAGAGATGGATGCAGCAGAGTTGGTGTTGTGGTAGGGCCAATGTAGCATTGTTGGATGTAGCAGATCTGATGTAGTGGAAGGTCTAATGTAGCACAGTTGGATGCAGCAGCACTTATGTAGTGGTAGGGCCAGTGTAGCTGAGTTGTATGCAGCAATGCTAATGTAGTGGAAGGACTAATGTAGCAGACCTGGATGCAGCAGAATTGATGTAGTAGCAGTGTTGGAGGCAGCAGGTCTGATGTAGTGGCAGAGACAATGTAGCAGATCTGAGGTAGTGGAAGGGCTAATGCGGAAGAGTAGGATGCAGCAGAGCTGATGTAATGGCAGGGCGCAAAGCTGGTGTAGTTGAAGGGCCAATGTAGCAGAGTTGGATGCAGCAGAGCTGGATGCAGCAAAGTGGATGAACAAACAGAAAGGCAACGTGATGCTCAACTTTAGGCATCGTCCCACTGCCAGAGAAAGGTTTAAGCAACTGGTGTGACATTACTGTTGTGTATCAGGTTGCCATAGAAATCTGATGCACAAAAGAGAGAAAAATTCAGGAGTAAGGAGGGGAGCGGGGCAGAGACAGTTGAGTAATGTAATTCCAAGATGACTGATCCTTTTGTTCTGGCAGGGAACAAGTCACTGTCAGAGACGACAGGCAGTAGTTTGTTTTTTTGCATAACAACAATACGCATCATTTTTTATTTTAAAAAAAACCCAGTTGTAGAAATCATGTTTTTTCACTAGTTTGAGCCTTGCCTTCAGATAAGGTATAACAGTTTCTAGGGGTTTACAGCATGTACATTTTTTTCAGGGATCTTTTGGGCCTCCTGGTCCATTTGGCAGGGAAGGAGCCAAAGGAGAAAGGGTAAGTGTTACTTTGTTACTCATTGTTTCTAATGTATGGATTCTAGTCCATGATCACAATTGGGTGACGATTCCTGACCAGCTGGCAGCAGGTGTGTTGATGGCAAATTTTCCAGATGCCAAGTTGTTCGGTAAGAAGTAAGACCACTTCAGACTAGAGGCAGTTAGCAGAAGCTTACCAGCTGACTGTTGACTTTTAGGTTGGTGAAGGCTAAACTGAGATGCAGAGTCTTAGGTATCTTCACCCTCCCAGGATATTTCCAAAGAAATGGTCAGAACCTGATGGTGGGCAAGTGTAAAGGCAGCAAATGTCAGATGAACATCAGGTCCAAATCAGAAGAGAACGTCGAAATGTTATGTCAGGTTGGTACACTGAATATTGAAGAGCAGACTAAGTCAGGCAATCAAGCACAGGAGATCACAAAAATGTATGGATAAAAACAACCAGAAAACTCTTCACATGGTTGATAATCAAGCAGAGGAATATTGGATTGTTTTCCCTATCCTAGGTCAATCACATCACACATTGTATCAGTTGTTGATCTTGGAACCACATATTCCTCAAAGCAGAGAGTCATGGGTTCCCATCATTGTGATGACACTAGGACTCTGTCCCAGGCAACGTGTCAGATGGAGCGTCAATGCAGCTCATGTTGGCCGTGACAGTTGGACTGCAATGTGCCAACTAAAGAAAGTTCAGCTGTACAAAGACAAATTCATGTCCACATTTCATTGCTGTTTTTATTGCACTTAATTATCATCATCAAGGACTAATTGGTAATTTAGGTAACAATTCCAAAAATTAAGAAACCCTAGCTGCAATTGATCAACTGGTGAGGGTTTCATCTTCTTTAGAACCTTGGTGATAAACTAGGTCCTGTTGTGGCTGGACCTAGTTATTGGATCAGAAACTAGAGCTTCTAGATGATAGACCCTCTCTTGGACAGTCCAACCCTGTCCACTTGGACCATTTCCAATGCATTGGCAAACTAATAAATAGTGCCAGACATAATCATAAGTCCAGTGACTGTATCACATGCTTGATTTCAGAGCCTGATGAACTGAGTGTAGGTGATTCTACTTGTGAATGGGAAAAACATTGGCTCTAAAGAACTTTAATGTTGGCATGACCATCATTGCTTTGCATGTAGGTTTTAGGTTCAAGACTTAAAAGTTTTAGAGTCAAGTCTTTTCACACCCAAAAGTTTCATTTTGGGAGAAAAAAGTCAACAGTGTTCCTGATTGAAAACGGCTGATGAGAGTGGCTGAATACAAGTTGTGTCACACCCTGTCATGGTTGAACTACAACAGTATGTGGTTAAATCAGGTTAGTGTAAAGGTTGGAGAGAACATTACTCTAAAGGACTCTTGAGCATCTCAACTGAAGTAGGACAAGTCAAGTCGAGTCCTTGTTCCCTCTGAATCATGATGACATAAGGATGGGTTTTGAAAAGAACATGAGTACGTGTACCCATTTTGCCCACTTTTAAAATTTCAGTCTCGTGTATGGTCGCGTAGATTGAACATATTTTCCAAAAAATTATCTTTGCCAACATGTTCCTGATGGTCGAATTTCCTACTTTGGAGCTGCATGTTCCACTGTGGCCCCCAAAAAGTTACAAATACAACTCGTACAAAATTTTAAACATTGTTAAAGGGACCTTTCCAATTTTCAGTTGTCTCTACTAATGAAGACCTACTGTATAGTCTAAATCAGTGATGGCTAACCTCCGGTACTCCAGCTGTGGTGAAACTACGACTCCCAGCATGCTCTATTAATTTCTATGGAGTTCTGAGAACGGCCAAGCAAGTTTGCATTTTGGGAGTTATAGTTTTACCACAGCTGGAGTGCGTGAGCTTTGCCATCACAGGCCTAAATGATCAAATCAATGTTCCTGAACTAACTCATCCCTTTATGACTATTGTATGCTGAATATCTCATGGATGAAAACACAAGGGTGATGGTCCATTTCACAATTCTGTCAGGTAATGGTTCCAAGCATAGGAATATTTTCTTCATGAGCCTGCCTTACTCCCAAATCTCCATCTCACTAATGGAAAGTGTGGGTTGTGTACTGTACAGTTGTACCTCCAATACCATTTACTTCAGTTACTCTCTATCCTTGCTGCTTATTTTCCGACATATTGTTGAAGCCATGCTAGGATGCCTTTGGTTGAAATGAGTTTCCATCCACTATTAGTTAGGTGTATCTAATAAGGTGTAATTAAACCAATATAACCATTTACTCCAGAAAGCTTCACATAGGATATGATCACCATTTAGTGGTTTCAACTTTTTACTAAAAGTTGCACCAGTCCACCATATGTTGAATTTTATGTTGAGCACTTCTTCTAATGTAACTCTTGTACAAACTCATTTGGCTTTCACAATCATACATGGATTACTACATGGTCAGAGCGCAGAAATGATGTTTACAATGACTATTCCAACTTCTTCAAATTTCATTTTTCAGGGTAGCAAAGGAGAGCGGGGAGAAAATGGTGTTGCTGGCCCTCCGGGACCACAGGTAAGAGTTTGGTTTCCCTAGAACACTTGGTGGGAATATTTTAGATTATGGCACTGATCGTAAAGGAATATTATAAGTAGAGAACTTTCTTACACGACCACAGTCTTCATTTGGTTCCAAAAATACTGGTTTCGGTAACATATATATAAAAAAAACCTTTGCCAACATTTCTTAAATTTGTCATAAAGTACAAACCGGATTCCAAAAAAGTTGGGACACTATACAAATCGTGAATAAATACTGAATGCAATGATGTGGAGGTGCCAACTTCTAATATTTTATTCAGAATAGAACATAAATCACGGAACTAAAGTTTAAACTGAGAAAATGTACCATTTTAAGGGAAAAATATGTTGAATCAGAATTTCATGGTGTCAACAAATCCCCAAAAAGTTGGGACAAGGCCATTTTCACCACTGTGTGGCATCTTCCCTCCTTCTTACAACACTCAACAGACGTCTGGGGACCGAGGAGACCAGTTTCTTAAGTTAAGAAATAGGAATGCTCTCCCATTCTTGTCTAATACAGGCCTCTAACTGTTCAATCGTCTTGGGCCTTCTTTGTTGCACCTTCCTCTTTATGATGCGTCAAATGTTCTCTATAGGTGAAAGATCTGGACTGCAGACCGGCCATTTCAGTACCCGGATCCTTCTCCTACGCAGCCATGATGTTGTGATTGATGCAGAATGTGGTCTGGCATTATCTTGTTTACAAATGCAGGGTCTTCCCTGAAAGAGATGACGTCTGGATGGGAGCAGATGTTGTTCTAGAACCTGAATATATTTTTCTGCATTGATGGTGCCTTTCCAGACATGCAAGCTGCCCATGCCACACGCACTCATGCAACCCCATACCATCAGAGATGCAGGCTTCTGAACTGAGCGTTAAAAACAACTTGGGTTGTCCTTGTCCTCTTTGATCCGGATGACATGGCGTCCCAGATTTCCTAAAAGAACTTCGAATCGTGACTCGTCTGACCACAGAACAGTCTTCCATTTTGCCACACTCCATTTTAAATGATCCCTGGCCCAGTGAAAACGCCTGAGCTTGTGGATCTTGCTTAGAAATGGCTTCTTCTTTGCACTGTAGAGTTTCATCTGGCAACGGCGGATGGCGCGGTGGATTGTGTTCACTGACAATGGTTTCTGGAAGTATTCCTGAGCCCGTTCTGTGATTTCCTTTACAGTAGCATTCCTGTTTGTGGTGCAGTGTCGTTTAAGGGCCCGGAGATCACGGGCATCCAGTATGGTTTTACGGCCTTGACCCTTACGCACAGAGATTGTTTCAGATTCTCTGAATCTTCGGATGATGTTATGCACAGTTGATGATGATAGATGCAAAGTCTTTGCAATTTTTCGCTGGGTAACACCTTTCTGATATTGCTCCACTATCTTTCTGCGCAACATTGTGGGAATTGGTGATCCTCTACCCATCTTGGCTTCTGAGAGACACTGCCACTCTGAGAAGCTCTTTTTATACCCAATCATGTTGCCAATTGACCTAATTAGTGTTAATTGGTCTTCCAGCTCTTCGTTATGCTCAAATTTACTTTTTCCAGCCTCTTATTGCTACTTGTCCCAACTTTTTGGGGATTTGTTGACACTGTGAAAATTTGAATCAACGTATTTTTCCTTTAAAATGATACATTTACTCGGATTAAACGTTTGATCTGTCATCTACGTTCTATTACAAATAAAATATTGACATTTGCCATCTCCACATCATTGCATTCAGTTTTTATTCACAATTTGTTTAGTGTCCCAACTTTTTGGGAATCCGGTTTGTAAACTGATAGGGAGTCCAAACTTTAGGTCCTTTATGTTGTACATTTTTGTACTAAACAACTGATGTTCTTAGTTTATGTACATGTTGGGTACAGAGGTAACACCCAGGGCTTGGTGCCTGAAGGGGCCAAAAGTCCCTCTGCCGTATAAGAAGCCTCCCATATTTTAAATGGCACCTGCCTGGTGGGAGCCATGTTACAGATTTTGCACTTGGGCCCAGGAGTTTTAACTAATGCCTCAGACTATGTCCAGTATTTTTTTTGTCAATGTATCTCCTTCATTACTTGATTTTTAACTCTGAAGTTGCATGATTTTTTGGTAAACTCTTTTTTGCTTCTGTCTTCTGACTATTTCGATACCTCGAGCCACCTGTACTCAAATAGAGAGCAGTTGGACAGACAGTCAGGCAAGAGCAAATGAACATGAACGAAAGCAGTCTGCAAACTACGAAGGCTGGGTTTCCAATTAGTGACTGTGGGGCAGTAGTAAGACAGTGGGACTCGTGGCATGCAGCTCGTAGTGTCCCACAAGTGGAAATCCTCTGTGATAAATGCAGTTATTGATGGAAATGCTGAGAGATGGACCCTAACTGATCTAATATTGATGATCTAACCTAATGCAAGGCCAGACATCCCAAAGAACACCATTAAAGGGCAGAGGTGTAGCTACGCTTTCCGGCACCTGGAGAAAGGATTCACCCACTGCGCGCTGAAAACAGCGGTGCGCTGCGACAAATAGTTTTAATGCTAACCCATGCCTTTAACTCCGCCCAGTGCAAAACTGTACATAACCAATCCCACCCAGTCCCCATAGGATTATGGGTAATTAGCTTAAAATGTAACTCTTAAAAAAATCCTTACAAATATTTTTGCGCCTGTTTTAGGAGTAAAAATCTTTGCAAGACCCCTTTTGCAACTATTTAGGAGCGGAAAGGGTGTGACGGGGACCTGAATTCTGTCCCCGACACATTTATTATCTTTTAGACTGTAAAAGAGGAGTAAAACATACTGGAGGGGCCTGAGTAGTTTTTACTCCAGGCGTGCACCTAATTCATAAGTTAGGCCAATTCTCTGGTAGTGCGGAGGGGGACCAAAGATCGGCGCAAAATGATCCCAAGTATGTTACCTGGAAAAAAAACAGGGTACACAGCGGTACCAACACACCTCGCGATAAATGAAAGAACCATACAGTGGCGTAACTAGAGTTCTATGGGCCCCAGGGCAAACTTTGAATCCGGAACCCGCCCTTCCCATAATATGCTTTGTATTACGCTGCCGCTAATCACTACACAAATCGTCAGTGCTTACACCAGGTGTGGACTCCCCAACCCCTACAAATTAAATTATGCCCCCAATTTATAAAATATAAATGACCTGTTTTAATGACCCTTACTCTAATGGAACCCATGTGGTGAAATTGATTGCATTATAATGAATTACCTGCTGGCTGTGCTTCTGACTGTGCTGATGAAGCAAGCATGGCACAATAATGGCGGATCTCCTCCCTCACCACAGTGCTCCTCCCCTGCCGTTCCAAAGCCCCAACAGCCATTGGCTTCTTAAGTCAGTTGGTAGCCTATGCAGGATGGTAAATTAAAGGGCCCACCCTGGACTTACCATATAACTCACTCCCAAATCGTCCATCACATCACCCTCTGTGTCCAGAACTATCCGTACCCCCCCCCAGCACGTACACCAGCAATCCATCAGCAACCCCCCAGCATGTACACAGCTATCAAAGCCCCCCCAGCAACATTACCATTGATAACAGAACTAAGTAACATCAAGTTCAAACTTAACTCAAACTAACTCTCTCACAAATCCCAGAGTGCCCTTATTAGTAATAGTGCCCCCTACAATGCGCCCAATAATGATACTGCTCCCCAAGATTGCCCCTGTTAGTGATAGTGCCCTTTATATTGTGCCGAATAATAATGTCTACCATAGTGCACCCAACACTAATGAGGCTCTCTATAGTATTAATGAGCCCCCTCTGTAGTGCCTCCAGTAGTATTTATCCACCTTTATAGTGTCCCCAGTAGTTATAGTGTCCCCTATAAGACCACCATTGGTTACTGTCTAATGCCCCCCTATAGTGCCCCTATAGCTATAAGGCCCCTGTAATGCCTCCTACAGTTAAAATGTTCCCAGCAATAATAATTCCCTGGTTATGCTACCAGTATTAATTAATGCCCCTGACAGTGCCTTCAGTAATATTAATGCCCCCCCATCATTCCCCTAGTAAAAGGGCCCTTATAGTGCCTTCTATAGTCCCCAATAATAATAATGACCCCATAGTGACTCAGTATTAAAAATGCACCCTTAGTGACCCCGGTAATAAAAATACCCCATGGGGTGCCCCAGTAATAATAATGATCCCACAGTGCACCCAGTCATCATATCTCCTAATGTGCCTCCAGTAATATTAATGCCTCCTATTGTGTCTCTGGTAATAATAATGTCCCCCCACTACCCCCAGTAATGTCCATATACTGCCCCCAGTAATGTCCTTCCACTGCCCCCCTGTAATGTCACTATAGTGCCCCCAGTTATGTTCTTCCTGCACTGCGCCCAGTAATCTCCATATAGTGACCACAGTAATTTTCCCCCAGTCTTCACTCAGTGACAATGCCAGGTCCCCGTCAGAGCACTCATCACAGCAGCGTTCAATCAACTCGGTCCAGCATCTATCAGGCCCTAGCACTGCCCTACTAGTAGTATTCATGTATAAAGCTGGTGGGTGGAGCCTGGCCGTTGTTAGTCAGGCCCCGCCCCCACCCGCTTAGTTTGTGAGTACTACAAATAGAGCAGCACTGGGGCCTGATAGATAGATGCCGGGCCGAGTGGATGGAACGCTGCTGTGATGAGCGCTCTGGCAGGTGCCCAGCATGAAGTACAGTGCCGGGCCCCGTTACATGTGAGTGCAGCGCGATCGTTACACCCCTGGTCCTACGCATACAGGGTTTCACTGGCATGTCTGTGTGATATCCGCTGGATCTGGAACAAGGTCCATGAGGTGGTGGAGCAAAATCTATAGCAGGGGGCGCTAGTGCTGGTCTTGTAAGACCAAGCCATCACAATGTATAACAGGGTAATCTAGGGCATTTCCCCTTAGTGCTACCACACAGTACTTATGCCCACCTTGTGCCCCTCACAGTAGTTATATCAGTTATATCCACCTTGTGCCCCTCACAGTAGTTATAACAACCTTGTGCCCCTCACAGTAGTTATATCAGTTATATCCACCTTGTGCCCCTCACAGTAATTATACCCACCTTGTGCCCCTCACAGTAGTTATACCCACCTTGTGCTCTTCACAGTAGTTATTTCAGTTATATCCACCTTGTGCCCCTCACAGTAATTATAACCACCTTGTGCCCCTCACAGTAGTTATACCCACCTTGTGCCCCTCACAGTAGTTATACCCACCTTGTGCCCCTCACAGTAGTTATAACCACCCTGTGCCCTCACAGTAGTTATACCCACATTATGCCCCTTACAGTAGTTTTACCCACCTTGTGCCCCTCACAGTAGTTATACCCACATTATGCCCCTCACAGTAATTTTACCCAAAGTGTGCCCCATCACAGTAGTTATACCCACCTTGTGCCCCTCACAGTAGTTATACCCACCTTGTGCCCCTCACAGTAGTTATACCCACCTTGTGCCCCTCACAGTAGTTATACCCACCTTGTGCCCCTCACAGTAGTTATACCCACCTTGTGCCCCTCACAGTTATTATACCCACCTTGTGCCCCTCACAGTAATAATGCCCACATGATGCATCCTGTTCCATCAGCCATACCTACTGATAGTAGCTGTAACAGTTGCAGGGAGAGAGCTGTAGCAGAAAGGAAACACCCCTCAAGAAAGGACATGCCCCTTGAACTGTGATAGGGAGAGGGCTTCAGCAGAAAGGGCACTCTCCCTGAGCTTTGATGGGGAGATAACTGATGCAGAAAGGACACAGCCCCTATGCTGTATGCAGGATGAAATACACTTTATCTTAGCTGTGATAGGGAGAGAGCTGCAGGATAAAGTATAAAGCCCCCCCCCCCCCCCCCCCCTGAGCATTTTGATAGTGATAGGGAGAGAACAGCAGTAGAAAGGACACCTCCTGAGCTGACAGAGTAATTGAGGCAGTGAATGTGGAGATCTATGGATCCATGTGAGGTACAGGGCTGGTTCTAGCTTTCTAGAGATTGTCATGTCCTATATGATGTCTGATGGTCATTTTTTACATTAATAATGGGATAAAACCTTTAAATTCAACACATTACGGCTCTTGTGCTGATATTGGGCCAATCTATACCCTGAGATTCTGATTCTGTATCTTCTAATGCCTACCCTATTACATAGATATCCTTCAGTAGTGTCCTCACCGCACCTCATGGGGGCGCCGTACAGCAGAATACATAACGCCTCGGTGCCGCTGTACAGGGACTGCGTGCGCACGCCTTTCACATCCGTGTATGACACTATGCCGCCCCCTTTATTGCTAAACCTTTGATAAAATATTCTCCTTCTACTTCCCGGCAGTTTTAATAATTAAAGTGATTGTATTCTACAAATAAAGTGCAAGATGAAGACGGAACCCGCGGGACTTTACACCAAAAGGAACCCTGCTGCTTTATGTCTGTTCCCTTTTTTCTGGTATAGAGCCGCTAATGAATGTGGCATTGATTTAGACAATGGGGGCAGGAGAGATGGGTTTAGCTCTTGTGAATTGTCCGTATTCCTGCTTTAATTAGACCGAAGATTTGATGTCACCTTTATCCGAGTCCGATCAATAACTAAAACAGAATCTGATTGACCAAACACTAGGCGCAAAATTGAGTTTATTCATTATTAAACAGAGCGGTGGAGAAGTCGCGGTGTCTTTTAGAAGAAAAAAAAAAAAGTTATTCATTGAATGTGTGTATTGGGGACAAGATAATAAACGGGGTTTGATGGATATTGGACACAGAGGGACATTTATCTATGAGACAGAATGAGTGTCCGGGGTGTCGGACATCAGCTTGGGCCCATAAACTTCCATACTACTCAAAAGGTGGATAAACAACCATAACTAATGGACAATGTGCAAACCACAGAAAGAAAAATATCATAGGATGAATGCACAAGACTTCCAGTACACGCAGTCATCAAATATGTCCATACAGTGCTCAAAAACTACAGCCGTACAGTGCTACAATAATACTGCCACAGAGTGATTAAATACTATTGCCATAAAGTGTCCAAAATAATCTAAGACCCCTTTCACACGGGCGAGATTTCCGCGCGGGTGCAATGCGTGAGGTGAACGCATTGCACCCGCACTGAATCCGGACCCGTTCATTTCTATGGGGCTGTGCACATGAGCGGTGATTTTCACGCATCACTTGTGCGTTGCGTGGAAATCGCTGCATGTTCTATATTGTGCGTTTTTCACGCAACGCAGGCCCCATAGAAGTGAATGGGGCTGCATGAAAATCGCAAGCATCCGCAAGCAAGCGCGGATGTGGTGCGATTTTCACGCGCGGTTGCTAGGGGATGATCGGGATGGGGACCCGATCATTATTATTTTCCCTTATAACATGGTTATAAGGGAAAATAATAGCATTCTGAATACAGAATGCATAGTACAATAGCGCTGGAGGGGTTAAAAATAAATAAAACATTTAACTCACCTTAATCCACTTGATCGCGCAGCCGGCATCTCTTCTGTCTTCATCTTTGCTGTGCACAGGAAAAGGACCTGTGCTGTGCACATCACATGGTCCGTCACATGATCCATCACCATGGTAAAAGATCATGTGATGGACCATGTGATTAGCACAGTGACGTCATCAAAGGTCCTATTCCTCAAAGAAGAAGACAGAAGAGATGCCGGCTGCGCGAACAAGTGGATTAAGGTGAGTTAAATTATTATTATTTTTTTAACCCCTCCAGCGCTATTGTACTATGCATTCTGTATTCAGAATGCTATTATTTTCCCTTATAACCATGTTATAAGGGGAAATAATACAATCTACACAACCTTGGACCCAAACCTGAACTTCTGTGAAGAAGTTCGGCTCTGGGTACCACATTCAGTATTTTATCATGCGCGTGCAAAACACATTGCACCCGCGCGATAAAAACTGAACAACGGAACGCAATCGCAGTCAAAACAGACTGCAATTGGGCACCTACTCGCGCGGGTTTGCCGCAACGCACCCACAACGCATCCGGACCTTATCCGGACACGCTCGTCTGCAAGGGGCCTAATGGTGATCCAAAAATATAAAGTTATACAGTGCCAAAAATATTACCACATATGGTCTGGGGTGCACCACCAATGAGGCCAGGTGAGGCGAATGCCTCAGGCAGCACCAGGTAGGGGCAAGAGGGGGGCCATGGGCAATGAGCGCTTTCATTGTGGCAAAGGAGTTAGGTTAAGAAATTGGTTTTGGGGGGGGGGCGTCTCAGTTTTCGCCTCAAGCAGGAGAAATGCTAGGTGCACCCCTGCATATGGCTTAATACCATCATACAGGGCATTGTATCATACATCATACAGTATTTAAAGGGTTATTATTCCTAAAAAAAATTGGCAAATTTATAAGAAATGCCACGAATCTCCGATAGGTGCGGGTCCCACCTTCTGGGACCAATTCCTATCTCAAAAACGAGGCCCCATCATGAATGGAGAGCAAATTGCCCATGAATGGCCACTAGTGTTGAGCGAATCGAATGCCACAAAGTGGAATGTACACTGTACACTGCCAAAACAACACCACTATGCAGTGCTCAAATAATGTCACCATAATAATGCTATCATACTGTGCTCAATTAGTATTATTTCAGCACTGGATAATGTGGCATGCAATACTAAAATAATGTTGCCATACAGTCCCCAATAATACCAATATGCAGTGCTCAAATAATAGCACCATACTGTACCCTGACAAAATAATACCGTTCTCAATTACTATTATTTGAGTACTCGAGTAGTGAAAACAGAGTCAATGAGTGTCCGAATAATACACTCATAGAGATTACTCAAAAAATATTGCCACACAGCGCTGAAATAATGCCATCACACAGTGCTCAATTACTGGTATTTGAGCACTGTATAACAATATATCATACAGCACTCAAATATTTCAATACAGTGCCGATATAATGCCAGCATACAGTACTTATGTTTATTTTTTATCTATAGGGGCCAGAAGGACCCAGAGGACAACCTGGAGCCCTTGGACCAGTGGGTTCCCCAGTAAGTGACAAGCCATAGTGACCCGATACCATGGACACTGCTTTAATTTTTTTCATGTCTAGACCTTCTGGTATGTCCTTTTGGGATTTTACTTTATTTATTTTTCAGTTTTTTTTTATTTTCATTTTATTTTAGGGATTACAAGGAGAACGAGGTGAAAAGGGAAGCCGTGGAGAAAAGGTAATCATAGGCTCAAAATGTCTTCTAATTCCATAATTCACTTTCAAATCACTGAAATATTTTTGGTTCAAAATTTTTTTCATTGTTCAAAAAAAAAAAAAAAAAAATTTTTTTTAAGGAAATTCAAAAAATTCCTGCAATTTCAATGAAAATGTTAGAGTTGTATGAAAGTATTGGACAGGCAGTAACTTGTATTGTAGACAGGACTACACACAATGAAGAGGGATCCTGCCAAATCATGTCCATGTCGCCACAGGCCAAACTGGGCACTTGTTCACCCCCTGCCCCATTAGGAGATTATTATAGTAGGCTGAGGCCACCACCCATAGTTGGTAAGACTGAACTACATTTGTTGATCGGAAGCCTAGGGCAATGTTCACCTGACAGATTGGAAAAATCCATTGGGCATTTGCCATAGAATTCATGACAGAAGTCCAAGGCTTACCCTTGGATCTCTGCTGCACTTTTGCTGTTTAACATGGCACATACTGTAGAGTAAGCCAGTTCAGACCTTGTGTGGCCACCCCATGGCTCTGATTCCCATCAATATCAATGAGAGGCAGAATACACATGGTTTTCCCATGGAAATCCACTTGAAAATTCTGTCTTGTGAACATAGACTTGTAGAGTCGTCCCGTACCCCTAAGGTACCCCTACTGACACCTTCCTCTCCACAGAATGTGGTTTGGAAACAATGGAGACCACAACTTCTCCTTGTCTGAACTATTTATCAGTTAAAGGGAATGTGTCATCAGAAAATGACCTGCTGTTTAAATCCCTTTTTTTTAACATATGTTTAACATATTTTTAAATCATTTTTGGTGGTTATTTTTAATTTTCCATGTTACTTTTTATATTTACACTAAAAAGAAAGTCCTGCAGTTTTTGCACTGGCCACTAAGCCTAATAATTGGCGCCATTGCTTGGTCTGTACAGATCACTTGTATGCAGTTATCTGCTTATCTGTCATTCTAATCCTGCCTGTAATGATATCACCTCTGTGTAAAGATAAGACAGGATCTGCCATTCACAATAGGTGATTGTCAGAGCTTATCTATTATTTCCTTGTACATGAGCATGACTAGAAAACGCTTCCAAAGAAGTCAATGATGTCCCCTCCTGCCCATTGTGTCTATGGCCCGTGGGGCTGCCGTAAAGCAATTTTTTTAGTGCTGTGTAAATGCTGTTAAGAACAGCTCAGGCAAGATGGCCACCCCCATAATTATGTTCAGAAACTAAAATAAAAAAAATCTACAATCAGAAAATATTTTTATTTTTTTTTAAAAAGGTCACTATCTGGTTTTAACTGGCTGATAACATTCTTAGTGACACATTTCCTTTAAATCCGCTTGGCTTTAAAATGGAATTTTTATTTATTAGTTTTTTCAGAAGTTTCCATTATGGCTCTTTTATCGATACACTCCCTGGCCCATATTTACGCTGCGCCAGAATTCTGATTTATAGGAGTTGTCCGGTTCAGGAGTCAACAACCCCAGTGGTCGGAAGTTGTGCCCCATAAAAAAATTTTAAAAAAAATCCCACTTACCTACAGTCCCACCTTTTTTCAGCGCCACTGGCCCATCCCTGGCTTCTTCTGGTCCACCAATCACTGTCCTCAGCAGTCACACGTGCTTGAACAGCGATTTACTGCTAGTGATATGCCGTTCAAGCACATGTGACTGCTGAGGCTACGTACCGGCCGCAGGGGTGACGGGACCCGTCCACTTCCGATCCAGCCTGGAAGTGTCCCGAAATGCAACAATGGTGCTTGGACTACAGACAGGTGGGTGTCTGTATTAATGGGACACACCTACCTGACACTGGAACTGGACAACCTCTTTTAGGCATAAATCAATTTGGTCAATTTGTCGAAGTCTAAAACGCGTCGGTTCCTGGTGAAAAATAATGGTTTAAAATAAGCCAACCATGAGTATCTCGCGTCTTGCAACGCTCACCGAGTCCGTCACACACCGTGTGACAGATGTGATGCATCCGCTGGAGGATGCCGGCCAATGTTTGGACTCTCATAAACGCGTTTCAGTTTCCCCTCGGCCCTTTTATAAAGCAGACGGATCACTTTGAATCAAGCGCGGCCACTTATCAGCCGCCATCCATATCCTCTGGCGTCGTTCTGAGACCCTCGTTTCCCCAGACCTAATTACACCCAGGCACAATCTTTACTCCCCGATAAATGATTATGGATCTGCAGGGAGACTATTACGGCCTGCTGAAATATGCTGCCGAGCAGTCAATTTGATTAGTCTTTAGATGCATTACAGCGCGGCTTCAGATTTTGCCGGAACATTTTCATTTCTCATTAAACAATACGAGCGGAAACGGCCTAAAGTACGTGAACACCTTCATCCATTATAATAGGACTAAGGATAGACCATTATCTTCAGGAGGAACATAACTGGAGAGAGCTGGAAGCGCAGGGCCCCCGCAGTGTCCTATACACCTGGGAAATAACGCTCTGCAAATAGAACTATCCGCCGCTGGTACATTAGTACAATTTAATACAGTTCCATTGTCTTATACGTATTCATTAGGGAGAGAGATGGATTGACGCAGGCGGAGGAACACTAACATGCTGGATGCAAATTCTTATGTAAACGATTTGTGATTTATAGACTTAATTTTATCCAATATCGTAAATTAGCCTGCGACCTTAGGTAGAAAGGTCTTAAAGGGTGAATTATCTGCACGGATAGATTGGTCTCAGTGGAAGCTATACACCGTACCACACATGTTACATTCATGAGTCATACAGTGGTAGCCGGTCTTAAACTACACTGCTGCTGATTAGAATCATTTATTTTTTATTTTTAAAAAAATTCAAAAATATAAAAAAGGGCCCGGTTTACCTATTGCTACCACTAGGTGTCTTTTTACAGTGTGGTACAAAATTTGCCCAGGTAACACTTCTTTGTTTCCAATGTTACTTATGGACATGTTTCCTTGTAAGGGCACACCAAGTGGTTAGGAGGGGTATTGCAAGAAAGATATATTAAAGTAATCTTCTGGTCCAAGAAATTGGACCACATTAAAAGGGTGGTGCAGCAATTTATACTGATGACCAGCGGGGATCTGACACCTGCCAATCAGCTGTTTGATGAGGAGGCGGTGCTCCATGCGAGCACTGCTTCCTGGTCTTTACACTATGTGTAGTCTCCTGTGAGCGGCGGTGTAGTGTAATTACGATGCACGGAGTACATGCTAATGAACAGGAAGCGGCGCTTGCATGGAGCTCCACCTCCTCTTCAGACAGCTGATTAGTGGAGGTCCAACCTCCACCCTTTAGATCAGGCATGGCCAACCTGCAGCTCTCCAGCTGTTGTAAAACTACAACTCCCACCATGCCCTGCTGTAGGATAATAGATGTAGGCAGTCTGGGCATGCTGGCAGTTGTAGTTTTGCAACAGCTGGAGAGCCTCAGGTTGGTCATCACTGCTTTAGATATTGATGACTATCCTGAGGATAGGTTATCAATATAAATCGCTGCAAAACCCCGTCAACTAGAGAACGGACAGAATACTTACCCGGTGACCTCCTTATCTGCCATTTCCCAGGCTCCTCTTCTGTCCTTCAAGATGGCCGCATCACTTCTAAGACCACATGGTGCACACAGTGCATCGTTAGTCCCCAGACTTTTCCTGCTTGTCAGGCCATGGTCTTGGACTGGCTATCACTGTTGATATGAGCAGTACTGGCCAATCAAAGGGAAGAAGGGCGTGTCTTGGACTACCAACGTGGATCAGGCAGTGTGAGAAGCGGTGCGGCCATTTTGGACGGCAGAAGAGAAGCCTGGGAATTGGCGGATCTGCAGATGAAAACATGTAAAGGTGGTCGCCAGGTAAGTATTTTGCTTATTCCCCAGTTAGTGTGAGCTTTTTCTCATGAACTGGAGGGTCGCTTTAAAAAACTGAAAATGGTTTTAAATTGGCGCCCTAATAATGTATGATCTTTGGGGGTCTAACCGATGGGTCGAAGGGGCCACTATAGTCTGCTGATCACGATCAGATCAGGGGTGAGGGGGGATGAACTTAGGTACTAAGCACACCCATACTCTGTACCTAGCAGCATCCAGTGCCATGGCTCCTCCAGTCTGTTGATCGGCGTGGATTTCAGGGCGGTAGGTCCTCATCATACATCGATGGTCCTGGAACAGCTCCTTACCGCTTTTAATGACAAAGGCTCACTGTCTGTACCATAATTAGAGATGAGCAAATTATTGAAAAATTAGATTCGGCTGGTTTGTAGAATTTTACAGAAAAATGACAAATGACTTCATCATGAAGCGCAGTTTTTTGTAAGTAGCGGGTTCAAAGACAGGGAGCGGCGATAGCCCCGCTGCCCGTAATTGTACCCCTCAGATGTCACGTTCATACAGGATCGCAGCATCTGACATTAATAATAGAGTGTGGAATGAAAAAAAATATATAAATTACCTCATCCATTTGCTGGCGACAGGTCGGCCACCATCAATTTGCTTGAAGATCTTACGCGAAATCTTGCGCGGCCGGCATGTTGGCGTCATATGTCACCGTGCACTGGATTTCGTGCGAGATCTTCAAGCAAGATGGTGGTGGTTGGCCCGTCGTGAGCAAATGGATGATGTACAGGAAGTATGATTTTTACACTAAAATCGATTCGATACCACAAAGCACGAGGAAAATCGTCTTCGCAAGGAATCAAATCTATCGTAAAATTCGGATCGAAGTCCACTTCGTAGACTTTGATTCGCTCAACACTAACCATAATATTCAAAAGCTTAAAGGAATTGGCTTAATGGCAGAATGGCCTAAAAAAACTCCAGTTCCATCACTTTCTGGGTGTTAGCAGCTCTTCACTTCCTGGTCCCTATCAACACAGGAAACGCGACCACTCAACCAATCAGTAGCCTCAGTGGTGACCCGCCTCAGCCAGTGATTGGCTGAGTGGTAACATTTCCTGTGTTGAGAGAGGCCATGGCGTCGAGACCGTCTTGAACCAAGAAGTTTTGTAAAGGAAGTGTCTGGCGATCGGTAAGTTGAGTGTTTTTTTAAAAACTTTTTTAAGCTTTTTTCTGCCTCTTTTTAAGTTTTTTTTCCTGGCCAGGCAGGTTTTGATTGCAAACTGGGCAATTACAATGTCTCTCTGTAGCACTATAGGACTTTTTTAGTAGTGCAGCCTCAGGCATCAGGCCTGCAAATCTCAGTAATCATATTTCAGCATAGAAGCGAGATATTAAAAAAGCGGTTTGAAGATTTTTAGTGTGGCTGATTTGAACTCTCCTATGGAGGGTTTCCTTGATGTCTACTTTGGCTTCACTATCAGGTATGCCGCTGTCTCGTCCACATTACTCCAATGATTTAGGGATGCAAATGAGCTCTTAGCAAGCTCGGCCTCAGATGCCACCAAATGTAAGGCAGCTATTCTGTCAGTCAATGTCCGATCCTTTAAACAGGCCTCGAGACATGACATGGACATTAAAAAAGCCAGCATCTCATCTGCAGACATCTGTTTCAGCTGATTGCCCCTCATCAATGCCCCTGTGAATTACTTTTGCATGACTTCAGGGGTTCAAAGGGTTAAAGTGGAAGAGCACAATGAGGGCACAAACATGATTGCTATTTCTTATTGAAGTTCGACAATTTGGTTGAATAACCTATTTCCAGTTTTATTACGTGCATCAGAAATGTTCGGGAGAATCTGTAGATGACTACTGCCCCCTGGTGGACACAGGGAGAATACTCACCATGATGCTATCACACACAAAAAGCTCTGTGAATTTGGAAGAGGTGCGTTGCGACAGCATTACTTTATTAGAAAGTCTCCACTCTGGCTAATAGAGGGGGGTCGCACGCGAACCTCTATTATGATGCCCACAGGCATATACTAAGGTGTCATCTTCAGGAGAAAATGTTTTTTTTAAGTGATATAAGCACTTCAATGCCAGGGAAGGGGTCCAACCTCTAGGAATACCACTAAGTGCCTGAACCAAACAGCAAAATCTGTTTCCCTGCCCAGTTATCACCTGTCTGGGAAGAAGCAACGTCTCGGGGTTGTCCAGGATTAGAAAAACAGGCCTTCTTTCTTTCAAAATTGTGCAGCACTATGAAGTGCCTTTTGCGCTGTGGCATTAGAAGAATTCTGATATCTCTGACTTTTAGTCTAACCAGACTGTCTATTACTCTGTAATTCCTCTATCGCCGTTCTATGGAAACAGTAGGTTTAAAGAGCACACCAAATGCTTCAAATAACTTCTTTATTAACTTCAACTTTTCTTCATATATAACACGGCCACCTCCGTAGCAGATAGTCTATGTAGAAAACACGTGTTGAAAAGGTATCACAAAATGGCGGTATGCATAAGATGGTGGTCTTGTCATTCAACATAAAATGGTGGATATATTTCTCTCTTCAGTATCTGTACTCTCACTTTAAGTTATTTAAGCACTTTATGATCTCTCTGAGAGGTATATCTGAGGTCTAACTAATAGTTCACTTGCTAAATTTGGTTGCAATTTGAAGTATGCAGTTAGCAGTAACTATTTGCAGATTGGTTGAGTATGATCTAGTATGGTTTTTTGCAATTTGGATTGCAATATGGAATTAGAATTTGGATTGTGAACTTTCTAGTTTGCAATTGGTGGAACTGTAAGTAAACACATATAACTGGTTCAGTATACAGTTCTAATCACTATATTAACAGTAGGAACATTATATAACTGTTTAAATACCTATTTTGGCCTCTCTGCTTCCAGAAAACACAGATCTTAGTGAAGTAAATGCTTGTTCAGCTTCTCTCCTCTGGTGTAATGATTCTAGCAGCTCCTGCTAGGGGATTTCCCACACAGGCAGTGTGTGAGGCTGGCTGTGATTGGTTAAAACTCTTGCTGTGTGTGAGGCTGGCTGTGATTGGTCAAGACTCCTGCCCAGCAACAACAGTTTAACTCTATGCTTTCTGTTGTTTCTGCTGTATTATTGAGCTTACCTTACATTATATAATGAATCTTAAAGGCATATTATCTTTTCTGCTTCTGTGAACACAAAATATAACAGTTTTATGACATCCAAACATGAAGTCACTGTAAATAACTCTACTTTTGTCTTTAACACACAAACATAGGAACTGTATTAAGGTTATTGGCAGATTTAGCTGTATAAACATATAAGCTATATTAGCAACCTACAAGTCTTAGCTGGCCAGCTACAGGGATGTCTTTAAGTGGGGCAGTGCTGGCCGGTGGCTCCCTCTGCCACCATTACTAGTCAGCAGAGCCTTTCCACCTCATCTTTGCATATGGGGGCAGGAAAAGGAAGGAACCAGAGGAGGCAGGACAGCGCATCAGAAGAATGCTGAGGTAGTTATGTGGTGCAGCAGGGGAGATATTTTGTGCTGCACTGTATTAGTTATTTGGTGCAGCAGGAGAGACATTTTGTGCTGCACGGCAATAATTACTTGGCACAGCTGGAGAGACATTTTGTGCTGCACTGCAATAATTATTTGGCACAGCTGGGGAGACATTTTGTGCTGCACAGTGATAATTATTTAGCGCAGCTGGGGTGACATTTTGTGCTTCACAGTGTTAATTATTTGGCGCAGCTGGGAAGACATGTTGTGCTGCACTGTGATAATTATTTGCCGCAGCTGGTGGGACGTTTTGTGCTGCACTGTGATAATTATTTGCCGTAGCTGAGGAGACATTTTGTGCTGCACTGTGATAATTATTTGCCGCAGCTGGGAAGACATTTTGTGCTTCACTGTGATAATTATTTGGCGCAGCTGGGGAGACGTTTTGTGCTTCACTGTGATAATTATTTGCCGCAGCTGGGAAGACATTTTGTGCTTCACTGTGATAATTAGTTGGCGCAGCTGGGAAGACATTTTGTGCTGCACTGTAATAATTATTTGGCGCAGCTGGGGAGATGTTTTGTGCTGCACTGTGATAATTATTTGGCGCAGCTGGGAAGACATTTTGTGCTGCACTGTGATAATTATTTGCCGCAGCTGGGGAGACGTTTTGTGCTTCACTGTGATAATTTTTTGGCGCAGCTGGGAAGACATGTTGTGCTGCACTGTGATAATTATTTGCCGCAGCTGGTGGGACGTTTTGTGCTGCACTGTGATAATTATTTGCCGTAGCTGAGGAGACGTTTTGTGCTGCACAGTGATAATTATTTGGCGCAGCTGGGGAGACGTTATGTGCTGCACTGTGATAATTATTTGGCGCAGCTGGGGAGACATTTTGTGCTTCACAGGGTTAATTATTTGGCGCAGCCGGGGAGACATGTTGTGCTGCACTGTGATAATTATTTGGCGCAGCTGGGGAGACATTTTGTGCTGCACTGTGATAATTATTTGGTGCAGCTGGGGAGATGTTATGTGCTGCACTGTGATGATTATTTGGTGCAGCTGGGGAGACGTTTTGTGCTGCACAGTGATAATTATTTGGCGCAGCCGGGGAGACATGTTGTGCTGCACAGTGATAATTATTTGGCGCAGCTATGGAGACATTTTGTGCTGCACTGTGATATTTGATGCTGTATTAATTGGTGCTGCTATTACTGTACATTCTTTGATACAAAGGTAATGTGGTCACCGCATAGTAATAGTTGGTCGCTGGTGAGCCTCCAGCATCACCATCAAATGGGCTGGCGGAGCCCAAGTAGATAAAGCTTGAGAAGCCTTGGTCTACAGATCATGTGAGCTATAGAATCCAGGCCCAATTCAATAGAACTGGACAGCAGTACAAGACACAACCTATGGCCAGATGTGGCGCTGTTTCTGGAAAAAAGCAGCCATGTTTTTCTAATCCTGGTCAATTTCTGCAAAAAGCACTTTGATCCTTCTTTCTAAGCATTTGTTAAAGCCTCCATTGGTATCCCAACATTAAATCATTACTTCTTATGGTAGGAAGAGACCCCTTTTAAATATGGCTTTGCAATCTTATTTTCTGAAAAAGCTGAGTGCCAACCGAAAAAACTGCAGCTACAGCTCCCAGCTGGTTGTCACCCAGCTTTTCTCGAATTCTGAATGATAAAACCTGCCTGGTCGCCACTTCCCAGAAGCAGATCGAGTGACACGGTTTTTACTATTCATGTCATAGTTCCAATTTACAATCCTCTATTGTCCAGCTGCTCTCAGGACTTTATCTACATGCCAGCCAGCCGTATCTTCACCCACACCCAGTGACCATAAATGGGACATCATCAATAGGTCTGGCCCCGCGGCTTCCGGCAGAGATAGGTTCTCTCTGCAGCGGCTGGCCTAAGTTTTCCCAGAGGAGGATGATTAATCCGCAGATGATGGGGAGAGTTGTAGTGGGTGGCAAAAATAAATCCATTCAACAAAACATCAAATGCAATTCGAGGGGGTCTGCTAATTGTTTCTGTGCGTAATATCATGGACTTCAAACAGAGGAAAAAATTGGATTTTCCTTAGAAGAAAGTGAATTGTATAGACATTACGCAGACCAGGGCCTCTTGTGAAAGGCAGTCACAGATGGGGGTGGGGGTCATCACCAGTGTCCTGTTACTGGGAAGTACTGAGAATTGAGAGCAGTGTAAGGCCGTTCATGAGAAAAAGCACATATATTTTAAACCTTATTGCTTAGATACCATGTAGGGTCATTTATAACGTACCAAATATCATGCTTCTATAATACAGGGTGGGCCATTTATATGGATACACCTTAATAAAATGGGAATGGTTGGTGATATTAACTTCCTGTTTGTGGCACGTTAGTATATGTGAGGGGGGAAACTTTTCAAGATGGGTGGTGACCATGGCGGCCATTTTGAATTCAGCCATTTTGAATCCAACTTTTGTTTTTTCAATAGGAAGAGGGTCATGTGACACATCAAACTTATTGGGAATTTCACAAGAAAAACAATGGTGTGCTTCGTTTTAACGTAACTTCATTCTTTCATGAGTTATTTACAAGTTTCTGACCACTTATAAAATGTGTTCAATGTGCTGCCCATTGTGTTGGATTGTCAATGCAACCCTCTTCTCCCATTCTTCACACACTGATAGCAACACCGCAGGAGAAATGCTAGCACAGGCTTCCAGTATCCGTAGTTTCAGGTGCTGCACCTGCATATACTGTGAAGATACGAGATGTGCAGCACCTGAAACTAGTGATACTGGAAGCCTGTGCTAGCATTTCTCCTGCGGTGTTGCTATCAGTGTGTGAAGAGTGGGAGAAGAGGGTTGCAATGACAATCCAACACAATGGGCAGCACATTGAACACATTTTATAAGTGGTCAGAAACTTGTAAATAACTCATGAAAGAATAAAGTTATGTTAAAACCAAGCACACCATTGTTTTTCTTGTGAAATTCCCAATAAGTTTGATGTGTCACATGACCCTCTTCCTATTGAAAAAACTAAAGTTGGATTCAAAATGGCTGAATTCAAAATGGCCGCCATGGTCACCACCCATCTTGAAAAGTTTCCCCCCTCACATATACTAATGTGCCACAAACAGGAAGTTAATATCACCAACCATTTCCATTTTATTAAGGTGTATCCATATAAATGGCCCACCCTGTACATTTCTATAGGGGGCAGTGCTTTGTTTTTCTAATACATACAAGTCCCCTAAATCATGCCATCCTGACTGCCTGCCGCTACCACTAGAGGGAGCTTACTGCATACAAATGAATACAGCAGAGATTGAAGTCTGTTGTCATGCTTCGGTGTGGGAGGAAAACACCACACCGAGCATAGGAGGGAACAGGGAATCAGGCCTGAGAACTAGGGAAGAAAGATGGACACTTCCTAGTAAAACCCTAACCAAAATCATGACTGACTACCAGTATGAACGGACCCCAGAGGTAGGTGAGTTCATATGCAGGAATACCTAGAGTCCTATCTAGCCCTATAGGACCCTGGTACTAATGGCAGGGACAAGACTACCTGTTCTTCCAAAAGGAAGGATGAACAGGAGTCTCCTTCAGGCCTAATACAAACAATAGGGAAATGCCACACACAGAACCCAAACAAAATACAAAAGGGAAAGAAAAGACTTAACTTCAAAGGGGCTATGAAAGCACCAGGAACTCAGCCAAGATCCAACCACCAGCAATCCACAGGTCCAACAGAAAATATAAACCGCACAACATGGCTGTGTGCAGGGAAGCAAGAGATTCAGAGCTCTGTATCAGACAGAAAAAGAGTCTATGTCTGATTTAGAAAAACTACTCTCAAATACCTTGGGCCATCCAGATGTCGAATTGTGAATTGAATTTCTTATTAAATGTATGTACATTTAAAATTCTGCAGTTTTCAATTTGAATACTAAGCCTCGCAATAGTTTGGCCCTTTCTGTTCTGTAGAGATCAATTCTCAGAAGTCATTATCATCACAGGCAGGATTACAATGACAGGCAACACCTTTGTATAGATGACACAGTCTCCTTTCTTCCTGCTCGCCGCAAGTGTGCATTGCGCATGCCTTTGCGATGGGCTGCCCCCCAGAGCAAGAATGGCAAGTGGTATGTTGTGGCCCTAATTGATTGTGTCACGCTGCTCCTACCTGGATGCTGTTGCTCCCCGGAGTTAGGCTCGGTAGAAACAAAGTAGTTGTAGTTGTTGGTGTAAGTAGAGTCCAGACTTTGTGACGTTTAATGGTTTTTACTTGAATAAACTTGCAATGAACTTGTGTCATCCAAACAATACTTGATCTTTCTCTTGGCTCCAGCAGGCTAAGGGTAAACTGGCAGGTGAACTTGAATACTTTGCTTTCCCTCTGTGCGGTGCTAATCTCTAGCTTCAGACTGTTTCCTATCAGCTTCGGTTACTGTTTCTTGAGTGAGGTATCTTGTGATCCGATTGGCTGAGTAGTGGTCTTGGCCTCCGTTTTGCCTCTCAGAGGTACCAAGTCCTTTTATATATCAGGAGTGTGCTGCTCTCTGAGCTACTTTCCCAAAGCTCCTACAGCAGTGAGGAGAACCGCTCCCTCACCACACCATGCTACTTCACTCTATTGCTCCAATTCTTAACTCCACTTCTCAACTTCTCCACTCTCAACCCAACTATAGCTTCATCCAACCCCTCCCTTGGTAGGAAACAGGACTAGCTCACTTCTGCCCAAAAGGGGCAGAATGGAATTTTAACTTCCATTCTATCTAAAGGTACTTTCTGCCAGATACACGTCCACCTGCTGGACAACCAGGCATGTTATATGTAATAACAGTTACATAAGAATATTATTAAAGGGAGTCTGTCATCAGCATTTCACGTTAGTAACCCTTCCCATAGCTTTCTAGCATGCTTACAGTTAATAAAAACGTTACTTTTAGCATCAATCCTGGACTTATAAAACCGTCAAAAAACATCTTTGTAACATATGCAAATGAGGGCTCGCAAGTGTCCAGGGGCGGCGTTACCCTCGTAGGTGCCCTGCTAGCTCAGCCTTTTCTTCGCTTCCCCCCGCCCCTTCCTACCCTCCGCCCGCACATCCTTTCCCTCTGACCGCCTATCTACTAACTTGTTGTTTCGCCGAGATCCCGCGCCTGCGCACTCAGTCCGTCGGCCGGTGCATGCGCACTGCGATGCCCGTTCCTTGTACGGCATCACAGTAATTAATGTGCATGCGCCCTAATGGTAATTAATGCGCATGCGCCGGCTTCGCGCCGTTAGGGCGCATGCACATTAATTACTGTGATGCCGTACAAGGAATGGGCATCGCAGTGCGCATGCACCGGCCGACGGACTGAGTGCGCAGGCGCGGGATCTCGGCGAAACAACAAGTTAGTAGATAGGCGGTCAGAGGGAAAGGATGGGCGGGCGGAGGGAAGAAAGGGGTGGGGGGAAGCGAAGAAAAGGCTGAGCAAGCAGGGCACCTACGAGGGTAACACTGCCCCTGGGCACTTGCAAGCCCTCATTTGCATATGTTACAAAGATGGTTTTTGACGGTTTTATAAGTCCAGGATTGATGCTAAAAGTAACGTTTTTATTAACGGTAAGCATGCTAGAAAGCTATGGGAAGGGTTACAAACGTGAAATGCTGATGACAGACTCCCTTTAAGGCACAGTATCAGAGGACCTGGAATTAAATACACAGATTAAATTCTTTGCTAGCCGTTAGAGACAATAGTTAGATGTAAGAATGGTAGTGCCCACTTCTCTTCATACAGTGGATCGGCAGGGGTGCTGGGTGTCGGACCCCCGCTGATATGATATTTATGACCTAACCTGACGACAGGTCATCAACATTAAAAGCCTGGAAAACCCCTGAAATGGCAGTAATAAAAAATAATTCATACTCACCTCATCCAATTGAGTGCGAAGAGGCCGTCATGGCCATCTTGATTGAAGATCCCTCGCAAACTCTTGTGTGTGTGATGATGTATGACGCCACTAGGCTGGCCAGCGTGATGTCATGGTGTAAATAGAAAATTTCTAAATTACTTCTTTTAAAAAATATACCTGCACCCACCTGAAAAAAAGCTGTAAAGTCATGTTATCAGGCAAGATCCGTCCCTGGTAACAGACACAGAAGACAGCTGAGATTAATTGGGGGCATGTCAGAGCTAGCTGAGTATCTGAGACTGATAAAACTTCTGCTTCTACACAACTTTAAATATTATTGGAGACTCCCAATGGGTCTGTAAGTGTGATTTATCTCTCCTTATCTGTTCTGTAAGCTCCAGAGCTGAAAACAGACATAGAGAGAAGTAAGGGAAAGGACGTCACAGCAGTAGAGTGCGGGCAGATTCCAAAGAAGGGATCTACCTCTTGATTCTGAGTGAAATGCATCTAGCTGTGCAGCTGAAATAATATGGCTTAAAAAGACTTTAGGGGAGCCCAAAAACACTTGTTTCTTCACAGTTATGATTGTACAAAGAAGCACGGCCATTGTACAAACTTTTTTGAAAACTCAGGTACGCTTTAATCTATTGAATAATTTATAGAGCAACTTGCCCAACATCAGTGCAACCATGTAACAACCCATATGACACGGTCAGCACATCCCTGGGCTCTGTGGGACTTTACAGTTGACGAAATTAGTTACTTTGTATCTTGTCCTCCATAAATGTAACGAGCGGCTGCACTGTAGACAATAATAGCTGCGGCTCTTAGGAAAAGTCGTAACTGTCGCTGCCTTCATTTTCCAGAGCTAAATATGGATGGACCTTCTGAGAATAGATAGTTCATGGAAAAGCCAGACTTATCTTGTCCGCCATGTGCCTCTCCTGGGTTGGTGTGAATACTTTTTCTGTCAGCATGTAGCCACATCCTGGTCATTTCCGATGCCTCCTCTCATGCAGAACCAGAGGAGAATGAGGAGAATCAGTGAGGGCCGAGTCACAGGCGGAAATCTCCTTTATCTGCTCTACTACTATAGAAATACAGGGACATATATGGTACCGTACTTAAAGATTTACCCAAGGGTTTTTGCCAAGTTTAAAAAAATTCTATTCAGTTCTATTTTATAGAATATTGTCACCAAATTTCAATACCATTATTCCCACTAAATGGTGTCTCACAGTGCCGAGACCAAGGAGAAGTGCACCCACCACCGTGTCTAGAGTTGATGAGACCTGTCACCCCTCTAAGACATTCCCACTATGAGGGCCTATAAGGCTTCCTTAGGCCCCATTCTCACAACTTTAAGGGCTCTGTGCACATATTGCAGACCGCAAATGGCAGTTCCGCAATATACGGGCAACAGCCATAATGCGGATGTCCACCCATTGACTTGAATGGGTCTGCGATCTGCAAGATACAGCCAAAAATAGGACATGTCTTATCTTTTGCGGAACGGAGGCATGGATCGGAAGCACTACAAAGTGCTTCTGTGGGCTTTCGGGTCCATGCCTTCACACCACAACAGATAAGACATGTCCTATCTTTTGCTGTATCTTGCGGATCGCAAACCCATTTAAGTCAGTGGGTCCGCACCGCACTACTGAGTGGCCCTGGTCCGTTGACCGTGCATTGCAGACCACTATTTGAGGTCCACAGCATGGGCTCGGAGCCCTTGTGTTCGACTGAAGAAGCCCTTAGAGTCCGCCGGGTGGTTCTGGTGGGGCAGGACCGTGGCTCAGTGGTTAGCACTTGTGCCTAGGTTTGAATCTGACCATGTACAACATCTGCATGGAGCTTGAATGTTCTCCCCCGTGTTTGTGTGGCTTTCCTCCAGGTACTTCAGTTTCCTCCCACACTCCAAAGACAGACTGATAGGGACCTTAGATTGTGAGCTCCACTGGTGACAGCGGGTGATGATAATGTCTGTAAAGCGCTGCAGAATATGTCAGCGCTATATAAGTGAGTATAATAAAAAATACCCTGAGGGGTAGGGATGAGCGAACTCGAACTGTATAGTTCGGGTTCGTACCGAATTTTGGGGTGTCCGTGACACGGACCCGAACCCGGACATTTTTGTAAAAGTCCGGGTTCGGGTTCGGTGTTCGTCGCTTTCTTGGCGCTTTTGTGACGCTTTCTTGGCGCTTTTTGAAAGGCTGCAAAGCAGCCAATCAACAGGCGTCATACTACTTGCCCCAAGAGGCCATCACAGCCATGCCTACTATTGGCATGGCTGTGATTGGCCAGAGCACCATGTGACCCAGCCTCTATTTAAGCTGGAGTCACATAGCGCCGCCCGTCACTCTGCTCTGATTAGCGTAGGGAGAGGTTGCGGCTGCGACAGTAGGGCGAGATTAGGCAGATTAACTCCTCCAAAGGACTTGATTATTGATCGATCTGCAGCTGTGGGTCATTGAGCTGCTGATACTCAATTGCTCACTGTTTTTAGGCTGCCCAGACCGTTTGTCAGTCACATTTTTCTGGGGTGATCGGCGGCCATTTTGTGTCTTTTGGTGCGCCAGCACAAGCTGCGACCAAGTGCATTTAACCCTCAATGGTGTGGTTGTTTTTTGGCTAAAGCCTACATCAGGGTGAAGCTGTCACACCAAGTGCATTTAACCAGCAATAGTCTGTTTATTTTTTGGCCATATACTACATCAGGGGCAAGCTGCGCCCGTCACCAAGTGCATTTAACCCTCAATGGTGTGGTTGTTTTTTGGCTAAAGCCTACATCAGGGTGAAGCTGTCACACCAAGTGCATTTAACCAGCAATAGTCTGTTTATTTTTTGGCCATATACTACATCAGGGGCAAGCTGCGCCTGTCACCAAGTGCATTTAACCCTCAGTAGTGTGGTTGGTCAAGCTGTCACACCAAGTGCATTTAACCAGCAATAGTCTGTTCATTTTTTGGCCATATACTAAATCAGGGGCAAGCTGCGCCCGTCACCAAGTGCATTTAACCAGCAATAGTGTGGTTATTTTTTGGCCATATCCCAGTCTAATTCTGTCACTAAATCCATACCGGTCACCCAGCGCCTAAATACTAGGCCTCAAATTTATTTCCCGCTAAATCTGTCGTTACTGCTGTACTGTTGTGGCTGGGAAAGTTATTTAGTGTCCGTCAAAGCACATTTTTTGTTCAGGGTTGAAATACAATTCCCAATTTAGCAATTTCATAATTTAGTGATTTCTGCTATATCAGAGCTATTTGAAATCTATCCCTAAAAGGGTACATAATATTCAAGGTGCACATAGGGTCATTCAGAATAACTTCACACACACCCGCTACTGTGCATTTCCAAGTCCAATTCTGTTAGTAAATCCATACCGGTCACCCAGCGCCTAAATACTAGGCCTCAAATTTATATCCCGCTGAATTTGAATACAATACATTGGGCCAAATAATATTTTTGTTGTTGTGGTGAACGATAACAATGAGGAAAACATCTAGTAAGGGACGCGGACATGGTCGTGGTGGTGTTAGTGGACCCTCTGGTGCTGGGAGAGGACGTGGCCGTTCTGCCACATCCACACGTCCTAGTGTACCAACTAGGCTGGTGGACACAGACAGCTTCAAACAGCTCATGTCGCTTGCTGTCCCACAGTATGTTGTTCCCAGCCGCCACTACTTCTCAAAGAGAGCCGTGCCTTCCCTGCACAACCAAGTATCCGATAAAATCAAGTGTGCACTGCGCAACGCCATCTGTAGCAAGGTCCACCTAACCACAGATACGTGGACCAGTAAGCACGGCCAGGGACGCTATATCTCCCTAACTGCACACTGGGTAAATGTAGTGGCAGCTGGGCCCCAGGTGGAGAGCTGTTTGGCGCACGTCCTTCCGCCGCCAAGGATCGCAGGGCAACATTCTTTGCCTCCTGTTGCCACCTCCTCCTTCTCGGCTTCCTCCTCCTCTTCTTCCACCTGCTCATCCAGTCAGCCACACACCTTCACCACCAACTTCAGCACAGCCCGGGGTAAACGTCAGCAGGCCATTCTGAAACTCATATGTTTGGGGGACAGGCCCCACACCGCACAGGAGTTGTGGCGGGGTATAGAACAACAGACCGACGAGTGGTTGCTGCCGGTGAGCCTCAAGCCCGGCCTGGTGGTGTGTGATAATGGGCGAAATCTCGTTGCAGCTCTTGGACTAGCCAATTTGACGCACATCCCTTGCTTGGCGCATGTGCTGAATTTGGTGGTGCAGAAGTTCATACACAACTACCCCGACATGTCAGAGCTGCTGCATAAAGTGCGGGCCGTCTGTTCCCGCTTCCGGCGTTCACATCCTGCTGCTGCTCGCCTGTCTGCGCTACAGCGTAACTTCGGCCTTCCTGCTCACCGCCTCATATGCGACGTGCCCACCAGGTGGAACTCCACCTTGCACATGCTGGACAGACTGTGCGAGCAGCAGCAGGCCATAGTGGAGTTTCAGCTGCAGCATGCACGGGTCAGTCGCACTGCGGAACAGCACCACTTCACCACCAATGACTGGGCCTCCATGCGAGACCTGTGTGCCCTGTTGCGCTGTTTCGAGTACTCCACCAACATGGCCAGTGGCGATGACGCCGTTATCAGCGTTACAATACCACTTCTATGTCTCCTTGAGAAAACACTTAGGGCGATGATGCAAGAGGAGGTGGCCCAGGAGGAGGAGGAGGAGGAGGAAGAGGGGTCATTTTTAGCACTTTCAGGCCAGTCTCTTCGAAGTGACTCAGAGGGAGGTTTTTGGCAACAGCAGAGGCCAGGTACAAGTGTGGCCAGCCAGGGCCCACTACTGGAGGACAAAGGAGGACTAAGGTTGAGGAGGAGGTGGAGGAGGATGAGGATGAAGCATGGTCACAGCGGGGTGGCACCCAACGCAGCTCGGGTCCATCACTGGTGCGTGGCTGGGGGGAAAGGCAGGACGATGACGATACGCCTCCCACAGAGGACAGCTTGTCCTTACCTCTGGGAAGCCTGGCACACATGAGCGACTACATGCTGCAGTGCCTGCGCAACGACAGCAGAGTTGCCCACATTTTAACCTGTGCGGACTACTGGGTTGCCACCCTGCTGGATCCACGCTACAAAGACAATGTGCCCACCTTACTTCCTGCACTGGAGCGTGATAGGAAGATGCGCGAGTACAAGCGCACGTTGGTAGACGCGCTACTGAGAGCATTCCCAAATGTCACAGGGGAACAAGTGGAAGCCCAAGGCCAAGGCAGAGGAAGAGCAAGAGGTCGCCAAGGCAGCTGTGTCAATGCCAGCTCCTCTGAGGGCAGGGTTAGCATGGCAGAGATGTGGAAAACTTTTGTCAACACGCCACAGCTAACTGCACCACCACCTGATACGCAACGTGTTAGCAGGAGGCAACATTTCACTAACATGGTGGAACAGTACATGTGCACACCCCTCCACGTACTGACTGATGGTTCGGCCCCATTCAACTTCTGGGTCTCTAAATTGTCCACGTGGCCAGAGCTAGCCTTTTATGCCTTGGAGGTGCTGGCCTGCCCGGCGGCCAGCGTTTTGTCTGAACGTGTATTCAGCACGGCAGGGGGCGTCATTACAGACAAACGCAGCCGCCTGTCTACAGCCAATGTGGACAAGCTGACGTTCATAAAAATGAACCAGGCATGGATCCCACAGGATCTGTCCGTCCCTTGTCCAGATTAGACATTAACTACCTCCCCTTAACCATATATTATTGGACTCCAGGGCACTTCCTCATTCAATCCTATTTTTATTTTCATTTTACCATTATATTGCGAGGCTACCCAAAGTTGAATGAACCTCTCCTCTGTCTGGGTGCCGGGGCCTAAATATATGCCAATGGACTGTTCCAATGTTGGGTGACGTGAAGCCTGATTCTCTGCTATGACATGCAGACTGATTCTCTGCTGACATGAAGCCAGATCCTCTGTTACGGGACCTCTCTCCTCTGCCTGGGTGCTGGGCCTAAATTTATGAAAATGGACTCTTACAGTGGTGGGTGACGTGAAGCCTGATTCTCTGCTGACATGAAGCCAGATTGTCTGTTACGGGACCTCTCTCCTCTGCCTGGGTGCTGGGCCTAAATATATGCCAATGGACTGTTGCAGTGGTGGCTGACGTGAAGCCTCATTCTCTGCTATGACATGCAGACTAATTCTCTGCTGACATGAAGCCAGATTGTCTGTTACGGGACCTCTCTCCTCTGCCTGGGTGCTGGGCCTAAATTTATGACAATGGACTGTTGCAGTGGTGGGTGACGTGAAGCCTTATTCTCTGCTATGACATGCAGACTGATTCTCTGCTGACATGAAGCCAGATTGTCTGTTACGGGACCTCTCTCCTCTGCCTTGGTGCTGGGCCTAAATTTATGACAATGGACTGTTGCAGTGGTGGGTGACGTGAAGCCTCATTCTCTGCTATGACATGCAGACTGATTCTCTGCTGACATGAAGCCAGATTGTCTGTTACGGGACCTCTCTCCTCTGCCTGTGTGTGTGCTGGGCCTAAATTTATGACAATGGACTGTTGCAGTGGTGGGTGACGTGAAGCCTGATTCTCTGCTATGACATGCAGACTGATTCTCTGCTGACATGAAGCCAGATTGTCTGTTACGGGACCTCTCTCCTCTGCCTGGGTGCTGGGCCTAAATATATGCCAATGGACTGTTGCAGTGGTGGCTGACGTGAAGCCTCATTCTCTGCTATGACATGCAGACTGATTCTCTGCTGACATGAAGCCAGATTGTCTGTTACGGGACCTCTCTCCTCTGCCTGGGTGCTGGGCCTAAATATATGCCAATGGACTGTTACAGTGGTGGGTGACGTGAAGCCTGATTCTCTGCTATGACATGCAGACTGATTCTCTGCTGACATGAAGCCAGATTCTCTGTTACGGGACCTCTCTCCTCTGCCTGGGTTCCGGGGCCTAAATATCTGAGAATGGACTGTTCCAGTGGTGGGTGACGGGAAGCCAGATTCTCTGCTATGGGACCTCTCTCCAATTGATTTTGGTTAATTTTTATTTATTTAATTTTTATTTTATTTCATTTCCCTATCCACATTTGTTTGCAGGGGATTTACCTACATGTTGCTGCCTTTTGCAGCCCTCTAGCCCTTTCCTGGGCTGTTTTACAGCCTTTTTAGTGCCGAAAAGTTCGGGTCCCCAATGACTTCAATGGGGTTCGGGACGAAGTTCGGATCGGGTTCGGATCCCGAACCCGAACATTTTCGGGAAGTTCGGCCGAACTTCTCGAACCCGAACATCCAGGTGTTCGCTCAACTCTACTGAGGGGTCATTACCTGGTCCAGCTTAATTGCAGAGATATTATTCTGAAAGTTGTGGTTCTGCCACATCCACACGTCCTAGTGTACCAACTACCTCAGGTCCCAGTAGCCGCCAGAATTTACAGCGATATATGGTGGGGCCCAATGCCGTTCTAAGGATGGTAAGGCCTGAGCAGGTACAGGCATTAGTCAATTGGGTGGCCGACAGTGGATCCAGCACGTTCACATTATCTCCCACCCAGTCTTCTGCAGAAAGCGCACAGATGGCGCCTGAAAACCAACCCCATCAGTCTGTCACATCACCCCCATGCATACCAGGGAAACTGTCTCAGCCTCAAGTTATGCAGCAGTCTCTTATGCTGTTTGAAGACTCCGCTGGCAGGGTTTCCCAAGGGCATCCACCTAGCCCTTCCCCAGCGGTGAAAGACATAGAATGCACTGACGCACAACCACTTATGTTTCCTGATGATGAGGACATGGGAATACCACCTCAGCATGTCTCTGATGATGACGAAACACAGGTGCCAACTGCTGCGTCTTTCTGCAGTGTGCAGACTGAACAGGAGGTCAGGGATCAAGACTGGGTGGAAGACGATGCAGGGGACGATGAGGTCCTAGACCCCACATGGAATGAAGGTCGTGCCACTGACTTTCACAGTTCGGAGGAAGAGGCAGTGGTGAGACCGAGCCAACAGCGTAGCAAAAGAGGGAGCCTGCTACTGACCGCCGCCATCTGGGACCGAGCACCCCAAAGGCAGCTTCAAGGAGTTCCCTGGCATGGCACTTCTTCAAACAATGTGCTGACGACAAGACCCGAGTGGTTTGCACGCTGTGCCATCAGAGCCTGAAGCGAGGCATTAACGTTCTGAACCTGAGCACAACCTGCATGACCAGGCACCTGCATGCAAAGCATGAACTGCAGTGGAGTAAACACCTTAAAACCAAGGAAGTCACTCAGGCTCCCCATGCTACCTCTTCTGCTGCTGCCGCCTCGGCCTCTTCTGCTGCTGCCGCCTCGGCCTCTTCCTCCGCCTCTGGAGGAACGTTGGCACCTGCCGCCCAGCAAACAGGGGATGTACCACCAACACCACCACCACCTCCGTCACCAAGCATCTCAATCATGTCACACGGCAGCGTTCAGCTCTCCATCTCACAAACATTTGATAGAAAGCGTAAATTCCCACCTAGCCACCCTCGATCCCTGGCCCTGAATGCCAGCATTTCTAAACTACTGGCCTATGAAATGCTGTCATTTAGGCTGGTGGACACAGACAGCTTCAAACAGCTCATGTCGCTTGCTGTCCCACAGTATGTTGTTCCCAGCCGCCACTACTTCTCAAAGAGAGCCGTGCCTTCCCTGCACAACCAAGTATCCGATAAAATCAAGTGTGCACTGCGCAACGCCATCTGTGGCAAGGTCCACCTAACCACAGATACGTGGACCAGTAAGCACGGCCAGGGACGCTATATCTCCCTAACTGCACACTGGGTAAATGTAGTGGCAGCTGGGCCCCAGGTGGAGAGCTGTTTGGCGCACGTCCTTCCGCCGCCAAGGATCGCAGGGCAACATTCTTTGCCTCCTGTTGCCACCTCCTCCTTCTCGGCTTCCTCCTCCTCTTCTTCCACCTGCTCATCCAGTCAGCCACACACCTTCACCACCAACTTCAGCACAGCCCGGGGTAAACGTCAGCAGGCCATTCTGAAACTCATATGTTTGGGGGACAGGCCCCACACCGCACAGGAGTTGTGGCGGGGTATAGAACAACAGACCGACGAGTGGTTGCTGCCGGTGAGCCTCAAGCCCGGCCTAGTGGTGTGTGATAATGGGCGAAATCTCGTTGCAGCTCTTGGACTAGCCAATTTGACGCACATCCCTTGCTTGGCGCATGTGCTGAATTTGGTGGTGCAGAAGTTCATACACAACTACCCCGACATGTCAGAGCTGCTGCATAAAGTGCGGGCCGTCTGTTCCCGCTTCCGGCGTTCACATCCTGCTGCTGCTCGCCTGTCTGCGCTTCAGCGTAACTTCGGCCTTCCTGCTCACCGCCTCATATGCGACGTGCCCACCAGGTGGAACTCCACCTTGCACATGCTGGACAGACTGTGCGAGCAGCAGCAGGCCATAGTGGAGTTTCAGCTGCAGCATGCACGGGTCAGTCGCACTGCGGAACAGCACCACTTCACCACCAATGACTGGGCCTCCATGCGAGACCTGTGTGCCCTGTTGCGCTGTTTCGAGTACTCCACCAACATGGCCAGTGGCGATGACGCCGTTATCAGCGTTACAATACCACTTCTATGTCTCCTTGAGAAAACACTTAGGGCGATGATGCAAGAGGAGGTGGCCCAGGAGGAGGAGGAGGAGGAGGAAGAGGGGTCATTTTTAGCACTTTCAGGCCAGTCTCTTCGAAGTGACTCAGAGGGAGGTTTTTGGCAACAGCAGAGGCCAGGTACAAGTGTGGCCAGCCAGGGCCCACTACTGGAGGACAAAGGAGGACTAAGGTTGAGGAGGAGGTGGAGGAGGATGAGGATGAAGCATGGTCACAGCGGGGTGGCACCCAACGCAGCTCGGGTCCATCACTGGTGCGTGGCTGGGGGGAAAGGCAGGACGATGACGATACGCCTCCCACAGAGGACAGCTTGTCCTTACCTCTGGGAAGCCTGGCACACATGAGCGACTACATGCTGCAGTGCCTGCGCAACGACAGCAGAGTTGCCCACATTTTAACCTGTGCGGACTACTGGGTTGCCACCCTGCTGGATCCACGCTACAAAGACAATGTGCCCACCTTACTTCCTGCACTGGAGCGTGATAGGAAGATGCGCGAGTACAAGCGCACGTTGGTAGACGCGCTACTGAGAGCATTCCCAAATGTCACAGGGGAACAAGTGGAAGCCCAAGGCCAAGGCAGAGGAAGAGCAAGAGGTCGCCAAGGCAGCTGTGTCAATGCCAGCTCCTCTGAGGGCAGGGTTAGCATGGCAGAGATGTGGAAAACTTTTGTCAACACGCCACAGCTAACTGCACCACCACCTGATACGCAACGTGTTAGCAGGAGGCAACATTTCACTAACATGGTGGAACAGTACATGTGCACACCCCTCCACGTACTGACTGATGGTTCGGCCCCATTCAACTTCTGGGTCTCTAAATTGTCCACGTGGCCAGAGCTAGCCTTTTATGCCTTGGAGGTGCTGGCCTGCCCGGCAGCCAGCGTTTTGTCTGAACGTGTATTCAGCACGGCAGGGGGCGTCATTACAGACAAACGCAGCCGCCTGTCTACAGCCAATGTGGACAAGCTGACGTTCATAAAAATGAACCAGGCATGGATCCCACAGGATCTGTCCGTCCCTTGTCTAGATTAGACATTAACTACCTCCCCTTAACCATATATTATTGGACTCCAGGGCACTTCCTCATTCAATCCTATTTTTATTTTCATTTTACCATTATATTGCGAGGCTACCCAAAGTTGAATGAACCTCTCCTCTGTCTGGGTGCCGGGGCCTAAATATATGCCAATGGACTGTTCCAATGTTGGGTGACGTGAAGCCTGATTCTCTGCTATGACATGCAGACAGATTCTCTGCTGACATGAAGCCAGATCCTCTGTTACGGGACCTCTCTCCTCTGCCTGGGTGCTGGGCCTAAATTTATGAAAATGGACTCTTACAGTGGTGGGTGACGTGAAGCCTGATTCTCTGCTGACATGAAGCCAGATTGTCTGTTACGGGACCTCTCTCCTCTGCCTGGGTGCTGGGCCTAAATATATGCCAATGGACTGTTGCAGTGGTGGCTGACGTGAAGCCTCATTCTCTGCTATGACATGCAGACTAATTCTCTGCTGACATGAAGCCAGATTGTCTGTTACGGGACCTCTCTCCTCTGCCTGGGTGCTGGGCCTAAATTTATGACAATGGACTGTTGCAGTGGTGGGTGACGTGAAGCCTTATTCTCTGCTATGACATGCAGACTGATTCTCTGCTGACATGAAGCCAGATTGTCTGTTACGGGACCTCTCTCCTCTGCCTTGGTGCTGGGCCTAAATTTATGACAATGGACTGTTGCAGTGGTGGGTGACGTGAAGCCTCATTCTCTGCTATGACATGCAGACTGATTCTCTGCTGACATGAAGCCAGATTGTCTGTTACGGGACCTCTCTCCTCTGCCTGTGTGTGTGCTGGGCCTAAATTTATGACAATGGACTGTTGCAGTGGTGGGTGACGTGAAGCCTGATTCTCTGCTATGACATGCAGACTAATTCTCTGCTGACATGAAGCCAGATTGTCTGTTACGGGACCTCTCTCCTCTGCCTGGGTGCTGGGCCTAAATATATGCCAATGGACTGTTGCAGTGGTGGCTGACGTGAAGCCTCATTCTCTGCTATGACATGCAGACTGATTCTCTGCTGACATGAAGCCAGATTGTCTGTTACGGGACCTCTCTCCTCTGCCTGGGTGCTGGGCCTAAATATATGCCAATGGACTGTTACAGTGGTGGGTGACGTGAAGCCTGATTCTCTGCTATGACATGCAGACTGATTCTCTGCTGACATGAAGCCAGATTCTCTGTTACGGGACCTCTCTCCTCTGCCTGGGTTCCGGGGCCTAAATATCTGAGAATGGACTGTTCCAGTGGTGGGTGACGGGAAGCCAGATTCTCTGCTATGGGACCTCTCTCCAATTGATTTTGGTTAATTTTTATTTATTTAATTTTTATTTTAATTCATTTCCCTATCCACATTTGTTTGCAGGGGATTTACCTACATGTTGCTGCCTTTTGCAGCCCTCTAGCCCTTTTCTGGGCTGTTTTACAGCCTTTTTAGTGCCGAAAAGTTCGGGTCCCCAATGACTTCAATGGGGTTCGGGACGAAGTTCGGATCGGGTTCGGATCCCGAACCCGAACATTTTCGGGAAGTTCGGCCGAACTTCTCGAACCCGAACATCCAGGTGTTCGCTCAACTCTACTGAGGGGTCATTACCTGGTCCAGCTTAATTGCAGAGATATTATTCTGAAAGTTGTGGTGATGGGGTCCCTTTAAAATTAGTGCCCTACAGATGTGGTGGAGCTAACGACACATATGCGCTTTTTTACCAGAGTGTTTATACCAGCTATTTAATGTTAAAGGAGTCTCCCAAGAGTGACCTACCGTCAGGATAGCTCATCAATATCTGATCAATTGGGGTCTGACTCCCAACATCCCCGCCAATTAGCACCTTGAAGAGGCCATGGCTCTCAGGTAATTGTAGTGTCCTCTTCTGGTGACATCACGTTCATCGGTGGCATGGCCTGTGGATGGGCTTGGTCTGCAATACCAAGCATAGCCACTAGGCGATGTATGGCGCTATTCTTGGTATGCTGTGATGATGCTGCCTGCCCCTTCAAAAAGCTGATCAGTGGCTGGATGTCAGACCCACACCAATCAGAAATTGAAAACCTATGCTGAGGATTGGTGATCAATAGTCAACTACCGGAAAACCTCTTTAAAGTAACACTGCAATACAATGCCCACACAATACCGCCATACAATGCCTAATAAGTGAAGAGCATAATAGAAAAGAACCTGATCATCAATGATAGTGAAGGTTTATATGCTCCACTTTCAGGTGAGAGTTCAGTCCTTGAGGCCGGAAAAACCTACCACAATATCCTGACTCATTGAGTTAACAGACACTTTTCAATGGGAAATTCAGCGCTGCTACATCTGCACAGTGTAATTGCTCTCATGATGAGCTGGGTGCATACAGTGATTCACATAAGTTCATTGCCCGCTCTTGTCGTTTCCTTTATTTCAAATACAATAATAGAATTACAGCGTCCTTATGAAATATCAATAATCCATTAACTTCTGGCGTCCTGATCTTACGAGGACGCTGATCCGTTCAGTAAATTGCTACGAACTCATTCTAGAAGTAACAGAAGAAATGGCTACCACAGCCGTTCCAGGGTGGCGCTAATTCAGATGTCGGAAAAGCGACTCCGAGCTTCAATCACTATTCTGACGATCTGCAAGACACCTCGAAGGAAGAGTGCAAGAAAGATGGACGGGCTGGAAGGAGAAATGTATTTCCTTTAATTGCGCTATCACACATCGCTGGGGTCGGGAATTAGATTTTGCCTTTGATACATTGAGAATGGAGCCTTGACATCCGCGACATATTGCGTTTGTCACTTTGTGTGACTTCACCTGGCAGAAAGAATTCAGTTGGCATTTAACCCTTTTCTGGATACACAACTTTTAATGCAACCACTGACAGCAGGCAATGGGGTGGGAGGGGGCTATACCTGGCACTAGGGGCATTGTGGCTGGATTTTGTTGATAGTATTGGGATAAAACAGTGTGGATGGCACTGCAAGTGAAGGATACGCTGTGGCTGGCACTGTGTGTGGAGGTTACGCTGTGGCTGGCACTGTATGTGAAGGTTACGCTGTGGCTGGCACTGTATGTAAAGGTTACGCTGTGGCTGGCACTGTATGTGAAGGTTACGCTGTGGCTGGCACTGTATGCGAAGGTTACACTGTGGCTGGCACTGTATGCGAAGGTTACACATGGCTGGCACTGTATGTGAAGGTTACGCTGTGGCTGGCACTGTATCTGAAGGTTACGCTGTGGCTGGCACTGTATGTGAAGGTTACGCTGTGGCTGGCACTGTATCTGAAGGTTACGCTGTGGCTGGCACTGTATGTGAAGTTTTCACATGGCTGGCACTGTATGTGAAGGATACGCTGTGACTGGCACTGTATGTGAAGGTTATGCTGTGACTGGCACTGTATGTGAAGGTTATGCTGTGGCTGGCACTGTATGTGGAGGTTACGCTGTGGCTGGCACTGTATGTGAAGGTTATGCTGTGACTGGCACTGTATGTGAAGACTATGCTGTGGCTGGCACTGTATGTGGAGATTAAACATGGCTGGCACTGTATGTGAATGTTACGCTGTGGCTTGCACTGTATGTGGAGTTTACACATGGCTGGCACTGTATGCGAACTTTACGCTGTGGATGGTACTATACATGGAGGTTACTCTGTGGTTGGCACTGTATGTGAAGGTTACACTGTGGCTGACACTGCATGCGGGGGTTATGCTGTGGCTGGCACTGTATGTGGAGGTTACGCTGTGGCTGGCACTGTATGTGAAGGTTACGCTGTGGCTGGCACTGTATGTGAAGGTTACGCTGTGGCTGGCACTGTATGTGAAGGTTACACTGTGGCTGGCACTGTATGCGAAGGTTACACATGGCTGGCACTGTATGTGAAGGTTATGCTGTGGCTGGCACTGTATGTGAAGGTTACGCTGTGGCTGGCACTGTATGTGAAGGTTACGCTGTGGCTGGCACTGTATGTGAAGGTTATGCTGTGGCTGGCACTGTATGTGAAGTTTTCACATGGCTGGCACAGTATGTGAAGTTTTCACATAGCTGGCACTGTATGTGAAGGATACGCTGTGACTGGCACTGTATGTGAAGGTTATGCTGTGGCTGGCACTGTATGTGGAGGTTACGCTGTGGCTGGCACTGTATGTGAAGTTTTCACATGGCTGGCACTGTATGTGAAGGCTATGCTGTGGCTGGCACTGTATGTGGAGATTAAATATGGCTGGTACTGTATGTGAAGGTTACGCTGTGGCTTGCACTGTATGTGGAGTTTACACATGGCTGGCACTGTATGCAAACTTTACGCTGTGGATGGTACTATACAAGGAGGTTACTCTGTGGTTGGCACTGTATGTGAAGGTTATGGTGTGTCTGGCACTGTATGGGAAGTTTACAGTGTGGCTGTCACTGTATGTGGAGGTTACACTGTGGCTGACACTGCATGTGGGGGTTATGCTGTGGCTGGCACTGTATGTGGAGGTTACACATGGCTGTCACTGTATGTGGAGGTTACACTGTGGCTGACACTGCATGTGGGGGTTATGCTGTGGCTGGCACTGTATGTGGAGGTTACGCTGTGGCTGGCACTGTATGTGGAGGTTATGCTGTGGCTGGCACTGTATGTGAAGGTTACACTGTGGCTGGCAATGCATGTAGGGGTTACACTGTGGCTGGCACTGTATGTGGAGGTTAGGCTGTGGCTGGCACTGCATATGTGGGTTACACTGTGGCTGGCACTGTATGTGGAGGTTACACTGTGGCTGGCACTGCATGTGGGGGTTACACTGTGGCCGGCACTGTATGTGGGGGTTAGGCTGTGGCTGGCACTGCATATGAGGGTTACACTGTGGCTTGCACTGTATGTGGAGGTTACACTGTGGCTGGCACTGCATGTGGGGGTTACACTGTGGCTGGTACTGTATGTGGAGGATACACTGTGGCTGGCACTGCATGTGGGGGTTTCACTGTGGCTGGTACTGTATGTGGAGGATACACTGTGGCTGGCACAGTATGTGAAGGTTATGCTGTGGCTGGCATTGCATGTGGGGGTTACACTGTGGCTGGCACTGTATGTGGAGGTTACGCTGTGGCTGGCACTGCATGTGGGGATGTAAGCCGTGTACCGGGATGGGCTCCCCAGGATACAGTGAAGTCAAGAACGAGGAAAGCAACTCCAACACCAGCTTTTGCCAAAACAGAATTTTACTAACACGTGGTAATAAACACAACCGCAAATGCTGAGAACATACAATACATTTACATACACCCAGCCCGAAGGCTGAGACCTCTGTGTTGCACAGCACGGCACCCTCTGATGGATGCTGGAGGAAATTTTGCGGTAATTTACCTACTGGTGGGCACAACTAAAACTGCCTTGCCATACCTATTATTACCCTGAAGCAAACACAAACAATTATTTGGGTGCTTAGCACGGGCTAGCCTGCGGTGCAGCACAACAGTTTACAATCTTACTGCACTCTATAGTATTCCCCCTCCGATAACTATTCCGGTAGCATGTGCCTAAGTATTACTCATGAGCAAAACGCTGAACTGAATTGAGTTTGTGGGGGTGTTTATCAGCTCTCAAATGTGCAATGTCCCTTTAATTAATGGAGTCCTTGTAGTAACAGTAGCAACACTTTAGGCCTCACACAAAGCAGAGACCCTAACTAGCTAACTACAGGCCTGGTCTCAGTCTCTAGGCGCCAACACTGCAGTGAAGTGCGTGCACAATCTTACCGACCCGGGTCAGCTCTTTATCCGCTGATAACTCTGAGCCGAACAACCAGTCTCTCCAGAAAACATGAGGTTCCGCAGGGTATGCAACTTTATTCCTCAGCTCTTATCAGCCTTCCCGGAAACAATCCTCTTTCCCCTGGACAGGATCTGAGTCTTGGATAATGATCAAGATCACTCAGCTGCACCTCTGGTCACTGAGGGGTCCTCTCACTCCTGGATCCATCAGATCTTCTAAGATGGCTGGTGCTTATTCTAGCAAGCTCTCAAACCCCACCTCCTTTGAATATTCAAATATCTGCAGTCTATTAGCTGTGTTTAAGAAACAGCGGCATCTTGTGGCCAAACAGCAGACTATCGGTCCTGATCATTTAACTTAATCCACACACAAACAGTGTTCAAACAATAAGAGCTGTTTCTCAATCTCACAGGGGTTACACTGTGGCTGGCACTGTATGTGGAGGTGACACTTCCGGTGCTGTATTTGTATCATGCAATAGGCTCTGTAATCCTTCTAATCTATTTGTCTAAGGTCTTCCCACCTGAGGGTGGTTCTCAGTTTTCTGCTACTTCCTTTCTCTCATACCCCCAAACTCATATTGATATCAACCCTTGTCCATTATTTTGCAGGGTCATACAAGTGGTTTCAGATTTACGCCCTTCAGCCATGTCTGTTTTTTGGCGCTTGTAGAAGAACGCGTCCGCTCGGAAGCACAAAGCCTTTCCAGCATCCTGGAGGCTTAATTAATAATGAAGTTGATTGAATATTTTTATAGTGTGCCCAGAACTCATTCATTATATATTCAGAAAATATATAAACAACATGCAAATCCAATTCCATGAGGCATAATTCAATTTCATGTAACTGGAAATGCGCAGCCCTGGTGATCTGGCATCGTAGGCTGGTAACTATTTGATGTATCATCAGGGCTTGCTATCTTCAGATGAGGACATCTGACCCGTGTCCTGATAAAACTAGATGGGATAGGATACACTTAGGGGCACAAAGAGATGAATTCCGCCCCCCCCCCCCCCCCCCCCGACTTCTTATAACGAGGCTTGGCTGCGGGGAATGTGTCATATGATCACTTCCAGATGTACTGAGTGGCTATGAGGGTTTCCTTAGAGGGGAGGTGCCAATGTAGTAAGCTAGTTTACAGTCCTTTTATTGGTAGAAGGGGCACTTAGTGGTCACCCACTAGTTCAACTTAAAAAAAAAAAAAAATTGTAAAATATCCTCATGTAACAAGGCTCTGATTACAGACACCCTTTATATTTCATAAGTGTATCCATAGGTGAAGAGGCAGCAGTTGCATTTGGGCTCTGGTGGCTGAGCAGGGGCAAAAAGTCACCAGTATTCTTAACGGCACATATTGGGGGGTGTTACATATTTTGCGTTGGGGTCCAGCAGCTTCAAGTTGTATGATTGTATCCATCAATGCTCATCCTGTTTCTATTTTCTAGGGTGACAGAGGTATTGACGGATTTCCTGGAAAGCCGGGTCTAGAAGGAAAGGAGGTGAGTGATGGTACCCTTCGCTAATAAATGAATGTCTTCAATAAGTATTGTATTATAATTTTAGATAATTGTTTATGGTAATTTAATCATTTTCCAATAATAAATATATGAACCAATGGAGATCACTCACCTTTGATTATTTTCTCTATTACAGGGAGTAAAAGGCAGCATTGGATTACCAGGTCTGAAAGGGCTGAAAGGAGAAAGGGTGAGTTTGGACCCCATGGCGGTGCCACTTCTACTCAGAGACATTTTCCTGTCTCTATTGAATGGATAATGTAATTTTTGTTATATATAGTTAGTGTTTTTCTAAGCCAGCTGGTCAAATTGTTAGACAGCAGACTGTTGGGTGCCCAGCAGTCACAGGGGACCCTGGAGAGAAGGCAGAGGTAGTTTTCACAGTTTCTGTGCATAACATCACTTTCTCCATTGGTCCTGGTGGTCACTGACTGATCACGTGATCGCCGGATATTAGCTGTTGGGTCTAACTATAAGTGAAAAAAAATATATATATATTTTTTTTTTAAGACTGTTGAATGGTAAATTTATATATCGGGGTGGTGGGATGTATCATGAGGCAATATTGTAACTCAGGAATTTAGGAAATTTTATTAATATTTAACTTTTTCTAACTTTTTTAGTTATTTTATTTTAGAGGCAAATACTCTTTAATTGGATGTAATGATAAACATGCAATATTATAATTTTTTTAATTTTTTTTAATAGGGTGTAAAGGGTGAAGGAGGACCACCAGGATTACCCGGAAGTGTTGTAAGGGCATTATTAATTCTTAACACTTTTTTAGCAATGTTTTGAGATAATAATAAGTCCTCTTATTTATTGTATTCACTCTATTCGAACTAGGACTCTTTAAAATATACCTTTTATTATTTATCCTTAAAATATATGCCCCATGTTGGTGGCTGATAACATACAGAAGTGCAGACCTAAGGCAGGCTACTTAATACTACATATACAGTATATATATATATATATATATATATATATAGTACAGTGGTGCTATATGTGTAGTATTAAGTAGCCTGCCTTAGGTCTGCACTTCTGTATGTTATCAGCCACCAACATGGGGCATATATTTTAAGGATAAATAATAAAAGGTATATTTCAAAGGGTCTTAGCATTATTAATTATTATTTTTCACTCAGAATGAGAAGAAATTTTTAATAAATGAGAAATGGATTTATGTAAAATTGCTGCTTGTTGCATTGCAGGTACAGATGGAGGGACTTAAGGGAGAACAGGTGAGATATCCGTTATATACTTTATTATTAGTATATTTTTCTTAAATTTTTTAATAATATATATTTTTTATTTATTTATGTTTTCTTCAGGTGGACTTAGCTAAACAAATATTAACAACTTAGCAATGCTGCAGATATATTTAACCCTTTCCTGATGCAACGATTTTCCATTTTGTTCATTAACGTTTTTTTACTCCCGGCATTCCAGGACTCATAACTTTTTATTTTTCCTTTCACATAGCCATATGAGGGCTTGTTTTTTTGCAGGACAAGTTGGACTTTCTAATGGGCACCATTTAATATTGCATACGATGTTGTGGGAAACATAAAAAAATTCTAAATTGAGCAGAATTGAAAAAAAATAAAAATAAAATCCCTATATGTTAAAACTGTCCTGTTGCCTTCATTTTGCAAGCTGATAAAATTCAACAATACCACATATTTATAGATTTTCTAAAAAAAAACAAAAAAACACAGGGACACTCACCCTGTGAATCGAGGTGCAATCATTGGTACCTCTGCACCTCAAAATTGTATAATTTCACTGCTAGTCTTTTCAAAAGAAACCGTCTATTCAAGACCCTATTGTTCACTTTTAAATGAATAGAGTGGGGTCCCCATCCCGGACTCTTCAGGCAGAGCAGCTACGAACAGTGTCTCTTGCTTTGGAGGACCTGTGCATACATTACATGGATGGCCTATTCATTTCATTGGAAACTGTGTAATGCTTTGCTTCCCCTGTGGTGGCGCTGCAATCAAATTCAACTCATGTTGTCAAATTCACAAATAGATTGAAGCTGGTCCCAGCAGTACCGTGCTCTCATCAGTCTATCATCTGACGATCCTTTTAAAGAGGACATGCCCTTTAAGCTTTTTAATGTGACATTATTCAATACATGAATATGAATTATAAATACCCAATCAATGTTTCTTCTTCTTTTTACAGGGAATCCCCGGGCCACGTGGCCCCCACGGTCTTGCTGGGCCACCTGGACCACCAGTAAGTCTCTCCTCAGCGATAAGAGGAACAATAAAAAAATAAAATAAATAACATTGAATGGAGAGCAAACTGCGCATGAATGATATGCTCTCCGTTCACTTCGGAGCCCTGCTCTGGAGGTAGGAGCAGAGACCCACACCGATAATTCATTGACGGCATATCCTAGTGGTGTGCCACACAGTAAATGTCCCAGATGTAACAACTCCACTATGTTTATGGTGGGCATCCCGGTATAATGGTGGCGCTCTGTAGTCGAATCAATAGCCGTTACATAGAAATGTTCTTCCTTACCTTTCCTCTTATCTTGATAAATTTTGAGATGTGTGGGATAAGATAAGCAGCTTTTTTTTTATAAAAAATAAAAACACTAAGCAATGCAGGCATGGATATCGGGGGAGAGTCAGGAGGAATAGCAGTGAGCTAATAGCTATGTAAGATGTTTCTCTACCTTAAGATGTCTACCATTATTATGCACATGCGTGGCAGAGATCCAAAGGTCAGGCTTGGATTTCTGCTGCAGAAATACATTTCTAACAAACTGAAAAAATAAAATAAAAAAATCTCCTTTCAGGGGCCTGAGGGACCCAAAGGCAGCCCTGGTCTTCCTGGACTTTTAGGACAAAGGGTGAGTACAACTCATATGTGAGGTTCCTAGTAGACTATGAAATATTTATGTGATGTCTACATATGTAATGTCATGGCTGGGGATTGAGCAGGGCCCTCACGCCTGATGTAGATGAGGCCCAACTAGAAATGGTGAAGCAACAAGAACTTACTGTTGGACACGACGTGTACACCACAGCCACCAGTTTGATATGCACAGTCTTCTCCATAGAGGGAGCAGTTCATAGAAAAGTCCTTTCACAATGGTGACCATCTTGGCAAAGCTTGTATCTCCTTATGGTGCTCCCAGGGACTATTTGTATCGACCTCTTAAAGGGTATCTTTCACCAGTTTTAAACTGGTTACAGAGACCCTGATTTGGAGTAGAATGGAGTAGCTCCAGTAGGATGGAGTCTACTTAATGTAATGATTGCTCTCCAGAGCCCTCACATTCACGAGCTCCCGGCTTCCCTGATCAGATCCAGATTGGCAGCTTTCTCCCTATACATAATATAGGAAGAAATCATGTCAATCATCTGCAGGAGGAGCTGTAGCTGATAAACATCAGGAATCCAGTGCTCTGGTCCCATTGGATCTCCCCACCACAGAAAGCAACTGAACAAACTAAAGTTTTACCCTGCATTTGAATCTGGGTCTGTGTCACCAGTTTATGCTGCCCTCAAACCTAAGCCCAGATTCTCTTTAAGATCTACACCAGAAACCAGAGTTGTTCCCCACAGCTTCTCAGTTCCTCAGCCAGGAATGTTATCTATTGAGTTATGATGCCCATAGCACCAGCTCTTTACAGTCACCACTGCAACACACAACTGGACTTTACAGCTCCCAATACAGGAGACTATGTGATGCCCAACCAACTGTTTCATAGGAAGGCTGTCCCTTAATATAGAATTCCTGGCACAAGGTCCAGATGAGGAATGCACCCCATGCATGTTCACATATTTATAGACCATTCACCTTGTAAGTCTCCACCAATCATGGCATCAGCGACTGGACTTTTCCCAGTGCCATATTGGTTGGGCATGGCCAAATGCCCTAGAGAACCATTAAGTGAGTTGAGAAGTAAAACACTAATAAAGGACAATAACAACTACACGCCCCAAAATAACCAGTCGGCAAGTGACGATAGGTAAAACTAGGGGTGTAGCTAAAGGCTCATGTGCCCTGGTGCAAGAGTTCAGCTGTGGCCCCCCTTCGCTCAGCGCTGGTGCACCTAGCTTTTATGCTGCCCAAGGCAAATATTAAAATGCCCTTCCCCCTTCCCTCAAGTCCTATTATTAAAGGGGTTGTCCTCTTTTTACTACTGATGACCTATCCTCCAGGATAGGTCACCAATATCAGATCAGCAGGGGTCCTCCGGCACCCTCGACGATCAGCTGTTTTAAGAGAGGGCAGCGCTTATATGAGAGCTGCTTTCACTGTTCTGTTCACCTGCTTGCCGTATCATTTGCAATGATGAGCAGGTAAACAGACCAAAGAAGGCAGCACTCATAAAAAAAAAAAATAATAATCCTTAAAAGACATACTTGTAAAACATTACTTTGACAGATCGCCTGCCACCCCGACTGGGTGCCTCCATCGAACGATTATCCTAGTGCTCGCCAAGGACCATCAGCACCGCACTCGACACCATAACCACTGCAAACCACATGAACGGCCGCAGCTGGTTCGCTTGTGTCTCACGGTGGGGAGTGGGGGAAACCCCCCACCGTCCGGTGTCAAAGGGTAAAAAGGGTAAAAAGGGTATCAGCCTGGCCAAAAGGAGTAATACGGGAGCAGGTCACCTCCTACAGCGTCCCTAATCCTCTCCCTGACTCCTCACCGTATGAGGGGACCCCGATGGTAGGATGACTCATACTCTGGATTCCTAGAGATCCTAAGTCGCCCTGGTAATTTCTCACCAAGGAGCAGGGAAGAGACGGCCTGTTCATCCCAGTAATTGAGGAACAGGAGTCTCTATCTGAGGCCAGGCTGCAAGGAGAGGGGAACACATACAGCATAAGGAGATGGCAGGTAAGCAAAGCCAATAACACACTTACCTGCCACAGACACACTGACTGGAACCTGTGCACAAGTGCTGCTGTCCACACCAACATTAAAGGACATAGCACACACCACAAACCACACAGGAACCCAGGACAACCATAGCTGCAATAAACATGAGACAGGGGAATCTCTAGTAAACATGACACCAAACACCACCAGACATGTAACACCAAACTAGACATACCAACACCCTGAACATAACCCACTCCATACAAATAGGGACAGGAAGGGAAGGAGACACTGGGATAACATTGATGACCACAAGGGTGGCCCTCACTGGACAGATGGAACACCCTGGACTGGAGCAGAGCTCCAGCACCAACCACAGCTGAAGTACAACTGCAACCAGCCAGCAAGCCACAGGTATATAACAAGCTTGTGGCCACACCCAGGACCCACCATAATCCCCACTAGCTAGAAGATTAACCCCTTGCTCACCAAACTGATCTCAGTATCCAAGCCATAGTATATAAGGAGACCTGGGACCACACCGAACTCACCACTTTGCTCTAGCCAGAGTATTAACCCCACACACACACCACACAGCAGGGAGACACTACTTCAAAGGGTATTGCATACACAGGCAAAAGGCAGCAGGTTGCCGCAGACAACAGCATGCGTGGCCAGCAATTCACGGCACACACAGCAAAACCTGTGACACTGCCACAACATGCCAAAACAGCAATATGTTGCCACCGGCAACAGCAAGCGTGGCAAAAGTGTCACGCGTACATCATAGGCCGTGACAGCTTGACTCTGCTGCAGGAGAGTGATGCCACCCATATCATCTCCTGGGTAACCACACTGCCGCTGGGGAGAGTGGTCGGCTACCTCTTCTCCCTGGAACGCCCTCTGCCGCTGGGTAGTGACCATCTCCACTCCCAGTGATGCTTGCTGCTGAGATGAAGAACCGACAGTCTCCTCTCTGTGTGACATGGGCTGCTGCTGGGGAAAGAGACTGGTTGTCTCTTCTCCCTTTATAACACGCTGCCGCCGGGGATCTGGGCCGGCTGCCCAACATCCCGGCAGGACCGGTAGAGAGACCTCGGTCCCATCTCCACCTGCCGACTGTGGGTCCTCCTATAGTGCCCGGTATGCATCATCCAGCCAGGTCTCCTGCCATACCAGGGTCTCGCGCTCCGACACCCACCCCTTCCGGGGCTGCTCTCCCGGTAGAGGCATTCTTAGCTCCACTCACATCTGCAACCTCTGCTCCTCACTGGGGAGAATCTTGCCTCACTGACACTGCACGTCCTCCAGGGCCGCGTGCCATAAGCCTTTCCAGACTGCATCCCTATAATCCGGGTGATCCTCCTCTTCATCATGGAACGCTGTCCAAGAACTAGCTGATTTCATGCTGCTGTAGCCAGGGGCTCTGTACGAGTACTAGCGTTGCCCTAATTATAAATCCACACATTGCTGATGTCTCTAAGGTGCTGCTCCTCGCACTAGGAAGCAATCCCACTGCTGCCACCAATGTAACAGATCACCTGCCCCCCCCCCCCACCCGACTGGGTGCCTCCGTCGAACGATGCTCCTAGTGCTTGCCATGGACCATCAGCACCGCACTCGACACTATAACCACTGCAAACCCCATGAACCGCTGCAGCTTGGTTTAGGGTTTCGCCGTTCTCCACCCACCCTGGACCCAGGGCCGGGCTCCTGCTTCCAGTGGGTGAACCTCTCCTTAGTCCAGAGAGTGAAACAGGAACAGGAACAGCTCTTACAAGAGCTAGGGATTATACTCTGGAGAGTATAATGATTATAGCAATCCCCAGAGTGTAGTTCTCCAATACCCCAAACATGAGCCCAGACTTTATGAAGGGTAGAACAGGACACTTTAATGCCAGTCAGCACTCACAATATATACAATTCCACTGGCCAGAGGCACACCCCTCTGCCTGTGATACAGTTAACTAAGACAATGGCTAACTCAGTATACATATACAGTTCAAGAGAACTAACAACATAACTTAATCAAACATGAACAGCATGCAAACAGACATCCCCTGTGTCTTAATGAAAGAATAGGGAGAGAGTAGACACATGCAATGGGATTATCTCCTGAGTGTATCAGAGGGTGATCTACTCCTCTACACCGGAGTCGGCTACTTAATCCCATCACTAACACAATAGAACAAAGGGACAAATGAACTAACACATTCCTTGGGACCCTCAGTGCAGAGTTAACCCTTTTTGTGTTGCTGGGTTCACCTCTGCACCTTTAATGGGCAATAGGAACGATATGGTCTATAATACTCCACACATAAATCAGGGTTAATAGTTCCTTGTAACCCCAAGAGACTGAGGAAGGGGGGGGGATCTTCATAGTTCTAGGTCCATAGTCCGTAGGAAGGAGGCTAGCCCTCAGGCCTCTCCAGCAGCCGCAGTGATGGTTCAGTCCGTCACAATACATACAGCGCTACAGAACATACAGGGTCATACAGCCCCACATATGTACCTCTTACATCCAGTGACTTATCTTCTCTGATGTAGACATTCTCTTTCCTCTTCTTATCCTGTCAGACCAGACCGCCATGGTGACTACTTTCAGCCATGCCTCGTCTCTGCAGCATTTAACAGACATCTTACCTTCCTACTTTTCCATCATCCTCCTCACCTTCTCAACACCCCATCCTGCCACCCCCAATACTGTGTCCATTGTGCTCCCCAATACTTTCTGTCAGAAACAGTTCCCCTGAACATACTGGTACCACACAGAAAACCCCCTTTATATCATGCGCTACTACAATAAAATCCCCCCTTCCTTTCAGATCAGACCCCCATATAAAACCCTAAATGAGATCCCCCAATCTCAGACCCAACCCCCTTTAGACCTCTATGTCAAACCCCATATAAGACCCCAGTTTTAGACCTCAGATCAGACCCCGACCCAATATCAGACCTTATATAAGACCCCCATTAGACCTCCAGACCCCCATATAAGACCCCCATTAGACCTCCAGACCCCCATATCAGACCTCTAGAACCACATTAGACCTCCAGACTCCCACTAGACCTCCAGACCCCCAAAGCTGACCCCCATTAGACCTCCAGACCCCCCATATCTGACCCCATTAGACCTCTAGATCCCCGATAAGACCCCCATTAGACCTCCAGACCCCCAATCAAACCCCTATTAGACCTCTGGACCCCCAATCAGACCCCCATTAGATCTCCAGACCCCCAGCCATACCTCTCCAGACCCCCAGTCAGACCTCTCCAGACCCCCCAGTCGGACCTCTCCAGACCCCCAAGTCGGACCTCTCCAGACCCCCCCAGCCATACCTCTCCAGACCCCCAGTCAGACCTCTCCAGACCCCCCAGTCGGACCTCTCCAGACCCCCAAGTCGGACCTCTCCAGACCCCCCCAGCCATACCTCTCCAGACCCCCAGTCAGACCTCTCCAGACACCCCAGTCAGACCTCTCCAGACACCCCAGTCAGACCTCTCCAGACCGCCCAGTCAGACCTCTCCAGACACCCCAGTCAGACCTCTCCAGACCCCCAAGTCAGACCTCTCCAGACCTCCCCAGTCAGACCTCCAGACCCCTCTGTCAAACCTCCAGACCCCCCCATTAGACCACTCCAGACCCCCCAGTCAGACCTCCAGAACCCCAGTCAGACCTCCAGATCCCCATAGACCACTCCAGACCCCCATTAGACCTCTCCAGGCCCCCCAGTGAGACCTCTACAGATACCCCTGTCAAACCTCCAAACCCTCCCAATAGACCACTCCAGACCCCCATAGACTACTCCAGACCCCTATTAGACCTCTCCAGACCCCCAGTGAGACCTTTCCAGACACCCCTGTCAAACCTCCAAACCCCCCATTAGACCTCTACAGACCCCCAGTGAGACCTCTCCAGACCCCCCATTATACCTCCATATCAGGCCTCAGATCAGACTGTAAAATAATAAAGTAACTGCCGCCACTCTCCTCGTCATGGCTGTCGTCTCTTCTCACGGCCCGCGCTGCAGTCACCTGACCTCCTGCAGCGCCGATGCTGCAGGCAGCCAAGACACAGCAGCGCCGGCCCTGAGAAGAGCGAGCAGGAGGAGGGGTAAGTACTGTACAGCGCTCACAGCGCTTCTCTCCCCCTCCTCCTGCAGACTAGTGAGCGCTTCCATTATAGAAGCGCTCACTAGTATTCTCTTTAGAAGTACATTACCACTACCCTCTGGGCCCCCCTGGCTGCCACAGTCATCAACATACATGAGTAGCAACAACCTCAATGAATCATGAGGGGGTCCCTCCATATGAGTGTGGATTCTATCCTTTGGGTATCAATGGAGTTACTGTGGGATCAGAGAAGGCACTGGGGGCTGCCGTCCACTGAGGCATTTTTTAGTTTTTCAGTCCTCTGTTTACCCTAGAAGGAGTGATGCAGCTACTTTTGTTCAGATCATGCAGTATACATATACGTTTTTTTATATGAGTGAACTTTTTCTTTAATACATTAGTGAACCCTTCTGAGAAGCTGCCTCAGGGCCTCTCATTTTGCTTGTTCTCCTTGAAAGAAGAAACTCAGACTACAAATGCCGCCCCCGCTACCCTCACCCTCTGCTTCTCTGTTGTTTTATATGCTGCCAGGGCAAATTAAGGAAGCTGGCCAAGCTCATTGACATGCTAGCTGGATCGATTAGCATCTTTTCCGGCAAACAGTGAAGAACGGCAAAAAAAAGGCAAATTGTCTTGGGATATTTTACATGCCTTGGACAAAAGGAGATTGTTACTGAAAGGCTACAGCTTAACCAAGAAATTGTAGTTATAAACAGGGTTCCATGAACTACTTGCTCCTACCAGTAGATTTCCAGTCCCTCTTTGTCCAAATTGATTGCCAATGCTTATAGCCATAGTCCCTTCACCTCCTCTGCTTGGAGGGTGAGAAGGAGAGATGTGGGTGCACAGTACTGAACTGGTCAGCATCAGGCTATTTACCTTTGTACTTGGTCAGCGCTAGCGGCTCTTCTACTTTTTAGGCCCTGCTGACAAGCTGCCATGCTGTCGTCTTCCCCTCTTTGGGCTTAGATATATGGCTGCTTAGCTGATGGCCCCAATCACTGTCTGTCACACTGGCAGCTCTTCTCCTCTTCAGGCTTTGCTGACCATCTGCCATGCTGACGGCTCTTCTATTCAGCTGTCATGCTTTTGGCTCTTCTCCTCAGGCTCTGCTGACAGATGCCATATTGACAGCTCTTCTCTTAAGGCTCTGCTAAGTGGCTTCCACGATGGAGGTTCTTCTCCTTGGGCTCTTCTGATTAACTGGTGGCTTTTTTCATCTTCAGGTTTTGCTGACCGGCAGACACATGAGCAGCTCTTCGACTCAGTCTCTATTGACCAGCTGCCAAACTGTCTGCTCTTCTCCTCTTCAAGCTCTGCTGACTGGCTGCCATGCTGGCTGCTCTTCTCATCTTCAGGCTCTGCAGACCGGCTGCCATGCTGGATGCTCTTCTCTTCTTAATTTTCTGCTGAGTGTCTGCCCTGCTGGCTTCTCTTCTCATCTTCATGTTCTGCTGAGTGTCTGCCATGCTAGCTGCTCTTCTCCTCTTCAAGCTCTGCAGACCGTCTGCCATGCTGGCTGCTCTTCCCATCTTCAGGTTCTGAGTGTCTGCCAAGCTGGCTGCTCTTCTCATCTTCAGGTTCTGCTGAGTGTCTGCCATGCTGGCTGCTCTTCTCATCTTCTGGCTCTGTTGACTGGCTGCCATGCTGGTTGCTCTTCTCATCTTCAGGTTCTGCTAAGTGTCTGCCATGCTGGCTGCATTTCTCATCTTCTGGCTCTGTTGACTGGCTGCCATGCTGGCTGCTCTTCTCATATTCAGGCTCTGCAGACCGGCTGCCATGCTGGCTGCTCTTCTCATCTTCAGGTTCTGCTGAGTGTCTGCCAAGCTGGCTGCTCTTAGGCTCTTCTCATCTTCAGGTTCTGCTGAGTGTCTGCCCTGCTGGCTTCTCTTCTCATCTTCATGTTCTGCTGAGTGTCTGCCATGCTAGCTGCTCTTCTCCTCTTCAAGATCTGCTGACTGGCTGCCATGCTGGCTTCTCCTCTCATCTTCAGGCTCTGCAGACCGGCTGCCATGCTGGCTGCTCTTCTCATCTTCTGGCTCTGTTGACTGGCTGCCACTCTGGTGGCTCTTCTTCTCTGGCTCTTTTGATCAGCTGTCATGCTGACAGCTCTTCTCCTCGGGCTCTGCTGACTCTGCCCTGATGTTCTCCTCCCAGAAATAAAATCTAGAAGGGTGGAAAAAACTCAAACAATGGTACCATACACACTACGAGCAACCTGAGGATAAAATATCGGATGGGGGCATTGGAGGCATCAAACCTCTAGACCTCAGATCAGAGTCCTATGAATTCAGATCTGAGACAAGGCCACCTAAATAAACCAGACCCCAAATAAATACAGAGCATGTGTTAACAGGGGAATGGCAACTCACACTGGGTTTGACTTGCATGATTAAAATATTAACAATTTAAAATTCAGGAAGGGCGCTGGGGGCAGAGTATGGATCCACTAGGTATTCCCTCCTCAAGTATGTGTGCGCCACTGGCCTGCCACAGATGTCCTACATACTGCCTGCCACAGATCCATCTATGGTACCAGCATAGACAGCTCAAGTGGCCCTATAGGGGGCATCTGTAATAGTATGGGGGCACCTCTGGCTTCAACAACAGGACATTTGTGGCTAGAATTTCACTGTTCCTGCCATAGATGTCTTCCAGCCACAGATAACCCATCGTTGGCCTTACTTTCCAATTCTAGCCACAAATGTCCAGTTGTTGAAGCCAGAGGTGCCCCCATACTATTACAGATGCCCCCTATAGGGCCACTTGAGCTGTCATTGTATTGCAAAGGAATTTCATTTAGAGTTGCAGTGACATTTGGTGCACCACTGCGCGGTATCCATCACCCTCCAAGAACATGCACTAATTACCCTCAGGTCATGTGTTCATTAATGCCTTGTATCAACAGAAACATCTTCACTAATTACGACTCGCCTTCATGGAACGCCCGGCGCTTAACAGATGAACGAATTTCACTGCAGCTATTCGAGTGGAAACCGAATGCAGCCTCTTGTCTTGGACGTTTTTTTTGTAGTCACTTTTATTTTCCTTGCGCGTTTTCCGCTCACTAAGTCATATTTTCGCAGTGGCTGATCTGACGGCTGTTAATGGTGCGTGCCACTTCATTGAGCCTTCGCCTGCTTTTTGGCACTGCGGTAATGAGTGTTATTACGGGATATATGACTGCCCTCCTAACGAGGATCTTTAGCACAAATAAGAGGCGAGACGGTAATTTTCTCCCATCTGTACGTTACAAGGAGTCGGCCGGCGGTTCAGGAAGCGATGTTCGCATTTATGGCTAAACTTCTAGTGCCGAAAAATATGTATTATCCCGAATCATCGAGGGATCATTTGTTTTCTACATGGTAAAAATATGTTTAAGGGCTCATGCAGACGACCGTATGTATTTTACCGTCCGCAAAACACAGATCCGCAAAAAATACGGATGACGTCTGTGTGCATTCCGTATTTTGTGGAACGGAACAGCTGGCCCCTAACAGGACAGTCCTGCGGACAATAATAGGACATATTCTATATGCAGAATGGACATACGGAAACGGAATGCACATGGAGTAACTTTTGCAGACCCATTGAAATGAATGGTTCCGCATACGGTCCGCAAAAAAACCCGAACAGACACGGAAGGAAAATATTTTCGTGTGCATGAGCCCTATGGCGGGGAATGATGGTGACTAAGTTATGTTTAGAAATTTCACTGCTTTCACCCTTACTCTGAAAGTTTTATAGATTGAATTTTTTTCCACAGGGAGAAAAAGGTGAGGGCGGTTTACCTGGCGTAGATGGCATCTCGGGGCCTGAGGTGAGTGTATAGTCACACCATCTTAACGTGGTATATAGGTATTATAGCAGAATATCTAACCGTCCTGTAAGTCTTTAGCCCAACGAACAATCTGCATAGAGTTGAATAGAAGAAGAGAGGAGAGGGAGGAGGGGGATGCAGATGCAGTTCTATATTTTTCTGTGTCTGAGACTGGATGCTGTGAGAGGGGAGTGAAAGCTGAAGAGGGGAGACATCTGACATCAGACCGCTAAGCACAGCACAAGCATCCCTCCAGGAGTCCATCCAGGCATGGAGAGAGAGAGAGAGAATATAAGGGATTTTACAAGCCATGAAGAGGGATGTAAATAGAAAAAAAAAAGTTAGATAGAAGCCTTTTAAATTTCTACTTGCAAATCAAATCATGTACTTGTGCTCCCTCTAGTGCTGCAAAATAAAAACTACACCCTTCCAATTGCTACCAAACCCAAACCCCTATCTTTGCATAATCTTTTGATTATTAAATCTTGAATATTATTATTATTATTATTTTTTTTTTTCAACTGAAGATAAGTATCTAATATTCACTTTAAAAACTGCATATCTGCAATGGGTGAAAACTCTAGAAGCAAAATTACTTCCTGCACTAAAGGAGTTTTTCAGGATGTAGCTCCATAGTAAAAGAGGGCCTAGCAGTGAATTGCTTCTGCTGTCCCATTGACAGTGAATGGAGTGGTAGTATGCATGCATGACCACAGCTCCATTCAAACTGTGATCTTTGGGGGTGCAAAGTAATCCTAGGGATAAGGGATCTTGTCACGATGGCACAACATCTTTAATTCCAGCGATAGCCGTATTAATCCATATGTAGAGGTCTCCCCCTAGTGGTGGTTATAAGGGCTGCAATAATAACCCAGTAATGGCAGCAGTGCTCCCCCGTGTGGTGGTGCGCTAGATATTACACATAGCAATTAGCACAGTGCATTGTACATCCGGATGTACGGCCAGACGGAAATATTACTTAACTGGAATATGTCATAGGTTTACTTTGTAACAATACAACCAACCACCTGCTTTTATTTCAGGGACCCCCTGGGCCACCAGGATCTGCCGGACCACCAGGACCTCCAGGCCTCCAGGTACGTCCATCCTCTTTTATGTTAATGACTATACACAGTCGACTCTCCCAAATAATCAGTCAAATATCCTCACCCCCGGCCCATCGGGGGTCATGTGTACAGCTAATGTGAAGTAAATCGCGAAGTGATATTCATATGAGGACCACAATATACGGCCAGTTATACAGTGAAAAACCCACAACCAAAAAATAAAAGAAAATGAATTACATCTACTTGATTAGGGGCTACTTTCACATCTGCGTTTTTGCCATCCGGTTTTGAGTCCGGCATAGGATCTCAAAACCACAGCAAAACGCTTCCGTTATGATAATACAATCGGCTGCATCTGTTCAGAACGGATCCGGTTGTATTATATCAAAAATGAAGAAACCGGATCCGGCACTAAAGCCACCGTAAGCGAATGGGCACCGGATCCGTTTTTTTTTCGTTTCTGACACCATTGACTTACATGGTTTTCGGTGCCGGATCCGGCTTCTTCAATTTCTCCTGCAGCGGTTTTGTGTCCGGCATGGCAACGCAACAAACCGGAACGGAATGCATTCTGGCGCGCTCCGTTCCCTTTTGTTCAGTTTGTCCCCGTTGACAATGAATGGGGGTAAAACGGAAGCTTGTGTTGCGGTTTAGAGAGCCTGTGCCGGATCTCAAAACCGGATAGCACGACGCAGATGTGAAAGATAGCCTAGCTATGTTACCATTGTAAAGCTTCCACTTACCGGATAAGGGTCCATTCACGCGTCCGCATGAATGAAGAACGGGTGCGGACCCATTCATTTCAACGGGGCCGCAAAAAATGCGGACGGCACACAGTGTGCTGTCTGCATCCGTAGTTCCGTTCCGCGGCCATGCAAAAATTATAGAGTATGTCCTACTTTTGTCCGCAGCCACGGACAAGAATAGGCGTTTCTATCATAGTGCTGGCCATGTGCGATCCGCAAAATATGGAACGCACATGTCCGTGCTTTGTAGATCCGGAATTTGCGAACCGCAACTTGTGGAAGTGTGAATGGACCCTAACTAATCTAAAACCACAATAAATATTACCACCATCTCTAGGAAGCTGAGATATGACGCGCTGTTTGACGGGGTTTTCACACTGGGCAGATGGGTTAGTGGTCCCTGTGCAGTCTGTAGCATGGAGGGGACATTATGGAGACCTTTTTCTGGTGGAATCAAGGTTGACCCATTTATAGACCGTTCTTCACCAAGGTGTAGATCCTAATCCGTTGTACCACAAAAACACCCCCCCCCCCAAAAAAAAACTCCCAGATCTTCACATATTTTTGCCAGAAGTGACCACTAGTGCCCCCTACATGAGCAGATCATCAGACCAGACAGATACAGTATATCAGGCTGGATCCAAGAAAACCAAAATGGTTCCTCCCAGCAAACAGCTCCCCAAATCTCAGCTTCCTGGATCATGGAGTGGTATACGTGCTATATGTTTTACTGTGTGTATGTGCGTAGAAAAGCATAGTCTACAATAATATACCGCCAAAGAAACAAAGAACCTCCAGCCACTATCAGCCAAATGGAGACTCCAATGGCACCTACGGAGAAAAGAGCCCAATCGATAGATCGGAAATATAGGCGCGAATACTTATCCGCCACAGACAGAAAAAGAGCTCGACGTGATGTGTACCGAGCCTACGGCAAAAGTTCACTGTACTGAGGTCACTTGGTGGGGTCCTTCTAAAGCTCTGACATCACAGCCGGTGACATCACCACAGATAAGATGCAGAATCCGCTTAATATTACTGAAGATGTCCGCATCTGTTCTAGACTGAAAGGGACAATGAGGAGAACGAAACGTTAATCTGCTTAATTTTTCAATTATCTTTCTAACATTTAGAAGATAATGAGAATTATCTCTGTGATTAGTTCATTTGGCAAAGAAACGCTGAGGAACTTGGACACGAACCAGAGAACGATCACTCGCTAGGCAGACTATTTGCATACATTTGGAGATCAATACAGCCATCATCTCCGCTACGGTCCTCCATCACGGAACAGAGCTGACATTTTTGAAATGTTTTAAGAAAAATCATATCTGATATTAGGAACAAAAAAGTCAATTCGCCCAAGTTCAGTAGTTAAAGGAATTTAAAAACTTTGGAAAAAAAAAACACAAAGGCGCAGAAACACTACATCTCTGCAAATGCTGTCCGAACATGTGGAGTACAGGTCACATTTACAGTCAATTACCTGTAATCCACCCACTTGTACAACTGAGCAGAGCCTATGAGAGACGAAGGTTCATAACAGCACTTCTATCCCTTTCAGTCCTGCACAATTCAAATGCAGTATAAAAATACTAACCCCTATGATATGACAACAATAACATACAAACCACCAACGAATATTGACCCTAAAGTACAAAAATATGTCTATTATTATACTACCCCCTATATACAATAATATAACTGCTATAATACTGCGCCTATGTACAGGAATATAACTACTATAATACTGCCTCCTGTGTACAAGAATATACCTACTATAATACTGCTCCTATGTACAAGAATATAACTACTATAATACTGCTCCTATGTACAGGAATATAACTACTATAATACTGCTCCTATGTACAAGAATATAACTGCTATAATACTGCTCCTATATACAATAATATAACTGCTATAATACTGCTCCTATGTACAAGAATATTACTACTATAATACTGCTCCTATATACAAGAATATAACTACTATAATACTGCTCCTCTGTACAAGAATATAACTACTATAATACTGCCTTCTATGTACAAGAATATAACTACTATAATACTGCCTCCTATGTACAAGAATATAACTACTATAATACTGCCTCCTATGTACAAGAATATAACTACTATAATACTGCTCCTATGTACAAGAATATAACTACTATAATACTGCTCCTATGTACAAGAATATAACTACTATAATACTGCTCCTATGTACAAGAATATAACTACTATAATACTGCTCCTATGTACAAGAATATAACTACTATAATACTGCTCCTATGTACAAGAATATAACTACTATAATACTGTTCCTATGTACAAGAATATAACTACTATAATACTGCTCCTATGTCCAAAATATAACTACTATAATACTGCCTCCTATGTACAAGAATATAACTACTATAATACTGCCTCCTATGTACAAGAATATAACTACTATAATACTGCCTCCTATGTACAAGAATATAACTACTATAATACTGCTCCTATGTACAAGAATATAACTACTATAATACTGCTCCTATGTACAAGAATATAACTACTATAATACTGCTCCTATGTACAAGAATATAACTACTATAATACTGCTCCTATGTACAAGAATATAACTACTATAATACTGCTCCTATGTACAAGAATATAACTACTATAATACTGCTCCTATGTACAAGAATATAACTACTATAATACTGCTCCTATGTCCAAAATATAACTACTATAATACTGCCTCCTATGTACAAGAATATAACTACTATAATACTGCTTCTATGTACAAGAATATAACTACTATAATACTGCTCTTATGTCCAAAATATAACTACTATAATACTGCCTCCTATGTACAAGAATATAACTACTATAATACTGCTTCTATGTACAAGAATATAACTACTATAATACTGCCTCTATGTACAAGAATATAGCTACTATAATACTGCCTCCCTATGTACAGAATATAACTACTATAATACTGCTTCCTATGTACAAGAATATAACTACTATAATACTGCCTCCTATGTACAAGAATATACTACTATAATACTGCCTCCTATGTACAGAAATATAACTACTATAATACTGCCTCCTATGTACAAGAATATAACTACTATAATACTGCTCCTATGTACAAGAATATAGCTACTATTAATACTGCTCCTATGTACAAGAATATAACTACTATAATACTGCTCCTATGTACAAGAATATAGCTACTATAATACTGCTCCTATGTACAAGAATATAACTACTATAATACTGCCTCCTATGTACAAGAATATACCTACTATAATACTGCCTCCTATGTACAAGACTGTAACTACTATAATACTGCTCCCTATGTACAAGAATATAACTACTATAATACTGCTCCTATGTACAAGAATATAACTACTATAATACTGCTCCTATGTACAAGATATAAACTACTATAATACTGCTCCTAGTACAAGAATATAACTACTATATACTGATCCTATGTACAAGAATATAACTACTATAATACTGCTCCTATGTACAAGAATATAACTACTATAATACTGCTCCTATGTACAAGAATATAACTACTATAATACTGCCTCCTATGTACAAGAATATAACTACTATAATACTGCTCCTATGTACAAGAATATAACTACTATAATACTGCCTCCTATGTACAAGAATATAACTACTATAATACTGCTCCTATGTACAAGAATATAACTACTATAATACTGCTCCTATGTACAAGAATATAACTACTATAATACTGCTCCTATGTACAAGAATATAACTACTATAATACTGCTCCTATGTACAAGAATATAACTACTATAATACTGCTCCTATGTACAAGAATATAACTACTATAATACTGCTCCTATGTACAAGAATATAACTACTATAATACTGCTCCTATGTACAAGAATATAACTACTTATAATACTGCTCCTATGTACAAGAATATAACTACTATAATACTGCTCCTATGTACAAGAATATAACTACTATAATACTGCTCCTATGTACAAGAATATAACTACTATAATACTGCTCCTATGTACAAGTATATACCTACTATAATACTGCTCCTATGTACAAGTATATAACTACTATAATACTGCTCCTATGTACAAGAATATAACTACTGTCATACTGCTCCTATGTACAAGAATATAACTACTATAATACTGCCTACTATGTACAATAATATAACTACTATAATACTGCTCCTATGTACAAGAATATAACTACTATAATACTGCTCCTATGTACAAGAATATAACTACTATAATACTGCTCCTATGTACAAGAATATAACTACTATAATACTGCCTCCTATGTACAAGAATATAACTACTATAATACTGCTCCTATGTACAAGAATATAACTACTATAATACTGCTTTATATGTACAAGAATATAACTACTATAATACTGCCTCCTATGTACAAGTATATGAATATTACTATACTTTTGTGTAGTACAATCCATATTTCTTATCTTCTTGTGTTCCCTTTGCTATTATTTGCTGTATGTTGATGATTATTTATGTTATTACACAGCAGGAAGTAACAGTTTATATAAGTTGTGATGATTTGGGGCAGGGATGGTAACATCATAAATCCATGAATCTATTACCGCTGTCAGGGGCACTCCGCCCACACCTGTGACTCACATATTAGATTACACACTACAGCGATTCCCTGCAGATGTGGCCCTCGATGTGTGTGGGTTTTAATTAATTCCTCGCCCTGTCCCCCGTGCACCCGACCTCTGATATACTGTAAAATAAAATGCTTTATTCATGACTTATGCTATTGACAGTATAGCGGGGGTGTCTGTGCGCGCGCTGTGCATTCTCTATCACTTTTTCTTTTGTGTTTAGGGATTACCGGGTGAAATAGGATTTCCTGGGAAACCTGGAAAAATTGGGCCCCTGGTAAGTACCGGTATACGGGAAATGCAGGGGAATTGGGGAAAAGTGAAAATAAGCAAAACTGCATTTGGGAAATTCATCTATATGGAGGATATAGCTTCATCTGCACTGGAGGGTTAAGGTGGCGCCTGCAGGTATTTGGGCACTTTCTAATAATATGGCCACTATCTTGGCTCCAGCTCCAGAACTGACACTCTGGTACCCATGCTCTGACTCTGAACCACATTACTTGGGTCGGCACACACGTGCACACACTGGAGTAGTATTACTTGCCAAATTCATGTCCAGCCGGATTCTGCTTCTTGGTAAACCTGACCAATGTTTTGTCGCCCTCTGCTGGAGTTAGATGTTACAGCAGCATTTCTCTGGGCACAGACCACTGTCAGCACTGATTTTCTACCCCATCATACCCCAGGCACACAACGTTCTCCATGTCAGACTGCAATGTATGCCATGCAAGTGAGCAGTATAGATGTGCCACGTGATTAGAAAATGACAAAAAATGAAGTGTCAGAATCTCAGTCACTACCATACCCTTACACTAGATGGCGCAAGAATCAGATGGAATAAATCCAGGTGTAACCTGAAATATTATAGATAGAAGCTGAAGTTCATCAGATGTCTGTTTACTCTGCATTAACTATTTATTTCATAGGGATCAACTGGAAAAGATGGAAAAGATGGAGTGGATGGAAAACCTGGCCCAAAGGTGAAATGTATCTTCTGTACGCATGGGATAGATGTGACTCCTCTATACACACTGCTCTATGGGTGGGGTAGATGTGACTCCTCTATACATACTGCTCTATGGGTGGGGTAGATGTGACTCCTCTATACATACTGCTCTATGGGTGGGGTAGATGTGACTCCTCTATACATACTGCTCTATGGGTGGGGTAGATGTGACTCCTCTATACATACTGCTCTATGGGTGGGGTAGATGTGACCCCTCTATACATACTGCTCTATGGATGGGATAGATGTGACTCCTCTATACATACTGCTCTATGGGTGGGATAGATGTGACTCCTCTATACATACTGCTCTATGGGTGGGGTAGATGTGACTCCTCTATACATACTGCTCTATGGGTGGGGTAGATGTGACTCCTCTATACATACTGCTCTATGGGTGGGGTAGATGTGACCCCTCTATACATACTGCTCTATGGATGGGATAGATGTGACTCCTCTATACATACTGCTCTATGGGTGGGATAGATGTGACTCCTCTATACATACTGCTCTATGGGTGGGGTAGATGTGACTCCTCTATACATACTGCTCTATGGGTGGGGTAGATGTGACTCCTCTATACATACTGCTCTATGGGTGGGGTAGATGTGACCCCTCTATACATACTGCTCTATGGATGGGATAGATGTGACTCCTCTATACATACTGCTCTATGGGTGGGGTAGATGTGACTCCTCTATACATACTGCTCTATGGGTGGGGTAGATGTGACTCCTCTATACATACTGCTCTATGGGTGGGGTAGATGTGACCCCTCTATACATACTGCTCTATGGATGGGATAGATGTGACTCCTCTATACATACTGCTCTATGGGTGGGGTAGATGTGACCCCTCTATACATACTGCTCTATGGATGGGATAGATGTGACTCCTCTATACATACTGCTCTATGGGTGGGATAGATGTGACTCCTCTATACATACTGCTCTATGGGTGGGATAGATGTGACTCCTCTATACATACTGCTCTATGGGTTGGGTAGATGGGACCCCTCTATACATACTGCTCTATGGGTGGGGTAGATGTGGCTCCTCTATACATACTGCTCTATGGGTGGGGTAGATGTGACTCCTCTTTACATACTGCTCTATGGGTGGGGTAGATGTGACTCCTCTATACATACTGCTCTATGGGTGGGGTAGATGTGACTCCTCTATACATACTGCTCTATAGATGTGATAGATGTGACCCCTCTATACATACTGCTCTATGTGTGGGATAGATGTGACTCCTCTATACATACTGCTCTATGGGTGGGGTAGATGTGACCCCTCTATACATACTGCTCTATAGATGTGATAGATGTGACTCCTCTATACATACTGCTCTATGGGTTGGGTAGATGGGACCCCTCTATACATACTGCTCTATGGGTTGGGTAGATGTGACTCCTCTATACATACTGCTCTATAGATGTGATAGATGTGACTCCTCTATACATACTGCTCTATGGGTTGGGTAGATGGGACCCCTCTATACATACTGCTCTATGGGTGGGGTAGATGTGGCTCCTCTATACATACTGCTCTATGGGTGGGGTAGATGTGACTCCTCTTTACATACTGCTCTATGGGTGGGGTAGATGTGGCTCCTCTATACATACTGCTCTATGGGTGGGGTAGATGTGATTACTCTATACATACTGCTCTATAGATGTGATAGATGTGACTCCTCTATACATACTGCTCTATGGGTTGGGTAGATGGGACCCCTCTATACATACTGCTCTATGGGTGGGGTAGATGTGGCTCCTCTATACATACTGCTCTATGGGTGGGGTAGATGTGACTCCTCTTTACATACTGCTCTATGGGTGGGGTAGATGTGGCTCCTCTATACATACTGCTCTATGGGTTGGGTAGATGTGACTCCTCTATACACACTGCTCTATGAATGGGATAGATGTGACTCCTCTATACATACTGCTCTATGGGTGGGGTAGATGTGGCTCCTCTATACATACTGCTCTATGGGTGGGGTAGATGTGACTCCTCTAGACATACTGCTCTATAGATGTGATAGATGTGACTCCTCTATACATACTGCTCTATGGGTTGGGTAGATGTGACTCCTCTATACACACTGCTCTATGAATGGGATAGATGTGACTCCTCTATACATACTGCTCTATGGGTGGGGTAGATGTGACCCCTCTATACATACTGCTCTATGGATGGGATAGATGTGACTCTTCTATACATACTGCTCTATGGGTTGGGTAGATGTGACTCCTAAATACATACTGCTCTATGGGTTGGGTAGATGTGACTCCTCTATACACACTGCTCTATGAATGGGATAGATGTGACTCCTCTATACATACTGCTCTATGGGTGGGGTAGATGTGACCCCTCTATACATACTGCTCTATGGATGGGATAGATGTGACTCTTCTATACATACTGCTCTATGGGTGGGGTAGATGTGACTCCTCTAGACATACTGCTCTATAGATGTGATAGATGTGACTCCTCTATACATACTACTCTATGGGTTGGGTAGATGTGACTCCTCTATACATACTGCTCTATGAATGGGGTAGATGTGACTCCTCTATACATACTGCTCTATGGGTGGGGTAGATGTGGCTCCTCTATACATACTGCTCTATGAATGGGGTAGATGTGACTCCTCTATACATACTGCTCTATGGGTGGGGTAGATGTGACTCCTCTATACATACTGCTCTATGGGTGGGGTAGATGTGACTCCTCTATACATACTGCTCTATGGGTGGGGTAGATGTGGCTCCTCTATACATACTGCGCTATGGGTGGGGTAGATGTGGCTCCTCTATACATACTGCTCTATGGGTGAGGTAGATGTGACTCCTCTATACATACTGCTCTATGGGTGAGGTAGATGTGGCTCCTCTATACATACTGCTCTATGGGTGGGGTAGATGTGACCCCTTTATACATACTGCTCTATGGGTGGGGTAGATGTGACTCCTCTATGCATACTGCTCTATGGGTGGGGTAGATGTGACTCCTCTATACATACTGCTCTATGGGTGGGGTAGATGTGGCTCCTCTATACATACTGCTCTATGGGTGGGGTAGATGTGATTACTCTATACATACTGCTCTATAGATGGGATAGATGTGACTCTTCTATACATACTGCTCTATGGGTGGGGTAGATGTGGCTCCTCTATACATACTGCTCTATGGGTGAGGTAGATGTGACTCCTCTATACATACTGCTCTATGGGTGGGGTAGATGTGACCCCTCTATACATACTGCTCTATGGGTGGGGTAGATGTGACTCCTCTATACATACTGCTCTATGGGTGGGGTAGATGTGACTCCTCTATACATACTGCTCTATGGGTGGGGTAGATGTGACTCCTCTATACATACTGCTCTATAGATGAGGTAGAAGTGACTCCTCTATACATACTGCTCTATATATGTGATAGATGTGACTCTTCTATATATACTGCTCTATGGATGGGATAGATGTGACTCCTCTATACATACTGCTCTATAGATGAGGTAGAAGTGACTCCTCTATACATACTGCCCTATATATGTGATAGATGTGACTCTTCTATATATACTGCTCTATGGATGGGATATATGTGACTCCTCTATACATACTGCTCTATGGGTGGGGTAGATGTGGCTCCTCTATACATACTGCTCTATGGGTGGGGTAGATGTGACTCCTCTATACATACTGCTCTATGGGTGGGGTAAATGTGACTCCTCTATACATACTGCTCTATGGGTGGGATAGATGTGACTCCTTTATACATACTGCTCTATAGATGGGATAGATGTGACTCCTCTATACACACTGCTCTATGGGTGGGGTAGATGTGACTCCTCTATACACACTGCTCTATGGGTGGGGTAGATGCGACTCCTCTATACATACTGACCTATAGATGTAATAGATGTGACTCCTCTATACATACTGCTTCTCTTGATGGGATAAACGTGACTTCTCTATACATTATGCTCTATAGATGGGATAGATGTGACTCCTCTATACATACTGCTCTATAGATGGGATAGATGTGACTTCTCTATACATACTGCTCTATGGGTGGGATAGATGTGACTCCTTTATACATTATGCTCTATGGATGGGATAGATGTGACTCCTCTATACATACCGCTCTATGGATGGGATAGATGTTACTCCTCTATACATATTGCTCTATGGATGGGATAGATGGGATTCTTCTGTACATACTGCTTCTCTTGATGGGATAGATGTGACTCCTTTATACATACCACTCTATGGATGGGATAGATGTTACTCCTCTATACATACTGCTCTATTGATGGGATAGATGGGATTCTTCTGCACATACTGCTTCTCTTGATGGGATAGATGTGACTCCTCTATACATTATGCTCTATGGATGGGATAGATGTGACTCCTTTATACATTATGCTCTATGGATGGGATAGATGTGACTTCTTTATACATTATGCTCTATGGGTGGGATAGATGTGACTCCTCTATACATACTGCGCTATGGATTGATAGTTGAGACTCCACTATATATACCGCTCTATGAATGGGGTAGATGTGATTCCTCTATACATACTGCTCTATGGGTGGGGTAGATGTGATTCCTCTATACATACTGCTCTATGGGTGAGCTTGACGTCATTTACTTATGGCCATCTTGAAATATTATATTCAGCTCTTCTTTTGCACTAACATTATAGGGGGAACAGGGAGAACGTGGCTTAGATGGATCCCCCGGAGTAACTGGTCCACGGGTAAGTACCTATCACATTTACTGGTTGTTTTTCACATTGATGTTATGGTCTCCAACCTCAGGGCCAATTTATTGCCCTATCTTTATATTTTTTGCCCCACTATAAATAGCATAACCGTAAATTAGATGTTTATAGTGACCAAATAATTTATTTATACTCAGTGGTGTGCCTACGGTGTTTGGCATCCAGGGCGAGTCCTTTCTCTTGTACACCCCCCTTCCCGGCAATACTTTAAAAAAATTGTACCCCCTCACAGTAGTATTGCCCTCATTGTACAACTTTCCCAGTAGTTTTGTACAGATGTGTACCCTCTCACAGTAGTTATGCCCACATTGTGCCCCCTCACAGTAGTTATGCCCTCTCTGTGCCCCTTTCACAGTTGTAATGCCCTCTTTGTGCCCCCTTCACAGTAATAATCCCCATTGTGACCCCTTCATAGTAATCATGCCCACCGTGCCCCCTTCATAGTAATAATGCCCATTGTGCCCCTTAATAGTAGTAATGCCCTCTGTGCCCCCTTCACAATAATAATCCCCACTGTGTCCCCTTCATAGTAATAATGCCCATTGTGGCCCCTTAACAGTAATAATGCCCATTGTGCCCCTTAATAGTAGTAATGCCATCTTTGTGCCCCCTTCACAGTAATAATCCCCACTGTGTCCCCTTCATAGTAATAATGCCCATTGTGCCCCTTAATAGTAGTAATGCCCTCTGTGCCTCCTTCACAGTAATAATGCCCATTGTGCCCCCTTAATAGTAGTAATGCCCACTGTGCTAGTAATGCCCTCTGTGCCCCCTGCATAGTAGAAATCCCCATTGTGCCTCCTTCACAGTAATAATGCCCACTGTATCTCCTTCACAGTAACAATGCCCACTGTGCCCCCTTCACAGTAATAATGCCCTTTGTGCCATCTTCGTTGTAGTAATGCCCTCTGGCTCTGTGTCCCCCCCATAGTAATAAAGTCCTCTTTGTCCCCTCCATAGTAAAAGTCCTCTGTGCCCCCTCTATAGTAATAAAGACCTCTGTGCCACCTCCATAGTAATAAAGACCTCTGTGCCCCCTCCATAGTAACAAAGTCGTCTGTCTGTGCCCCCTTCATAGTAATAAAGCCCTCTTTGCCCCCTCTGTATAAAAAAAACACAAAAAAAAACACAGTAACTACTCACCTTGTCCCATTCCTGAAGCTCACATACCTCTCTTTCCCACTGGCACAGATCGCGCTGCAGTACTATGTGGGCGGAGCTTATGCAGATTACCAGTGCGATCTGTGCCTGTATGATGAATCGACTCTGGCCTGAAGTAGGAGAGGAGCACGGGGAGCTGAGCGGTGAGTGACAGGACCGCAGCTCCCAGCACTCCAGCAATGAGCGCTTCCATCTGTATTGATGGCAACGCTCATTGCTTCTGGCACCCCCCTGAGAGCCGACACCTGAGGCGGACCGCCCCCCCCCCCTTTATCTCTAAGCTCCTGGAGCATCTGGTCTCCTCTAGCCTTAACCGCTATCTCTCTGATCACTCTCTCCTTGATCCACTACAATCTGTTTTTCGCACCCTACATTCAACAGAAACTGCCCTCCTGATAGCAAAATGCAACGGTGACTACTCTCTGCTAATTCTCCTTGACCTCTTTGCAGCTTTTGACAGTGTAGACCACCATCTCCTACTCATCATGCTCCAATTAATCGGCCTAAAGGACACTGCCCTCTCCCCAATTGGACAAACCGTCAGCAAATTTGGTTTCCAGTACCATCTTTATGCTGATGACACATAACTTTACACTTCATCCCCCGACATCACCCCTGCTGTACCACAGGACACCAATGACTGTCTGTCCGCAGTCTCTAATATCATGTCCTCTCTATATCTGAAACGGAATCTTTTAAAAATGGAACTTCTTGTGCTGTCTCCATCTACTAACCTACTCAAACCTAGTATCTCTCTGTCAGTGTGCGACACCATCATCACTCCTAGGCAGCGCCCACTGTGTCGGGGTGACGTTTGACACTGATCTTTCCTTCACCCCCTATATTCAATCTCTTGCCCGCTCATGTCGCCTGCACCTCAGAAAACATCTCTAGACTCCGCCCCTTTCTCACTATGGAAACAATAAAAACTCTCATTGTTGCCCTGATCCATTCCCGTCTCAATTACTGTAACAAATTACTAATTGGCCTTCTTCTCACCAGACTTTCTCATCTCCAATCTATCCCTAATAGAGCAGCTAGGGTCACCTACCTGTCCAACCGCTACTCAGATGCCTCCACTCTGTGCACTGGCTGCCCGAACAGCATAGAATCCAATTTAAACTGCTTGTCCTCACCCACAAAGCTCTCCACAGTCCTGCACCCCCTACGTCTCTTCCACCATCTCTGTCTACCACCCTACCCGTGCTCTCCATTCAGACAATGACTTACGACTGACTTCCACCATAATCCAAACCTCTCACTCCCGGCTCCAAGACTTCTCCCGAGCTGCGCCAGTTCTCTGGAATGTCCTACCCCAAGAAATTAGGTTAAACCACAACATACACAGTTTTAGGCGCTCCCTAAAAACACATCTTTTTAGGGTGGTCTATCACCTCCCCTGATCTAACTCCTCTCCATACATAGACCGTTTATCATTTCCTGAACCTGATCCTCCGCCAAACTCCTCCACCGCACCCAGAAGCACTTCATATATTGGCTGCTGATGGCTCATGCAGCTTTATATCTGCTCCCCTATTCTCCCAAGATGTCTGGACCATTGTACAAAACAAGCACTTCTACCTTTTGTGTCACCCCTATCTCCTCATAGATTGTCAGCTCTCGTGAGCAGGGTCCCCATTATTGACTTGTCTGTTGTGATGTTATTTATGACTGTTTGTACATGAACCCCTGAACCAGGGGCGTAGCTGAAGGCTTATGGGCCCTGATGCATGAGTTCAGCTTGGGCCCCCCTTCTTTCAGCACTTTGTGGCAAGGGACAGGGAAACACATAGCCTTCGTGCCACCTGAGGCAAAAATTTTAACGACACCCCCCCCCCCTCAATCCGAATTTTTGACCTAACCCCTTCCCTTCAGCCAGAGGTGTAACTTGACCAGCACGTACTTTCTATAATACCAGTGTCCTCTTATATGGCACAATGGTCTTTGGGCCCCTCAGGCTCCTGGGCCTGGTAGCGACTGCTACCTCTGCACCCCCTGTAGCTACGCCCCTGCCCTGAACTGTAAAGGGCTGCGGAATATGTTGACTCCATATAAAGATCATTATTATTATTATCCTGACTGAATAATGCCGCCATACTGTGATCTTTATTAATATCCAACCCTGACTGAAGAATACTGTCATAGTATGACCATCAATACCACCATATCCTGACTAATACCTGTATTGTGTGTCTGAACAATACTGTCATACCACAGCCATTATTATCATAATAATATCCTGCTAACTATGACCATTATTATCACTTAGTAATAATACTAAGCTTTGATCATAATATACACCATGCCGTCTCTAAATAAAGCCACTATACCATAACTGTATTACACCACTATGCCATGACTATTATTAATATCATACACTGACTAATACTGCCATATTTATTTATTTATTTTATGCACTTATATAGCGCTTTACAGACATTATATTATGACCATTATTACCACAATACCCTGACTGAATAATTCCTTTACCGCCATGAATACTATTAATAGCAAATTCTAACTAAATAATACCACCTTATCATGACCATTATTACCCTCTTACCCTGACTGAATAATACATGTATACTATGTCTGAACAATGCGGCCAAAATGTGATCAGTATCACAACCATACCTTAACGAAATATTTCATAACCATTACTAATATCATACATATGACTAAATAATACTGCCATACTATGACCATTACTACCACTATGAGCTTAGTAAATAACACTGCCATACTATGACCATTACTACCACTATACCCTAGTAAATAATACTGTTACACTATGACTACTACTACTGTTCCAGTAGTAAATAATACTGTCACACTATGACTATTACTACTACTGTACCCTTAGTAAATAATACTGCCATACTATGTCCATAACTGCCACTATATCCTAGTAAATAATACTGCTATACTATGACTATTACTACCACTATACCATTAGCAAATAATACTACCATACTATGACCATTACTACAGCTATTTCCTTAATGTATAATACTGCCATACTATGACTGTTACTACCACTATACCCTGAGTATATAATACTACCATATTATGATTACTATTACCACTTTACCATTACTGAATTATACCACCATATTGTGCCTGAATAATACTGCCATACAATTGCCATTATCACAGAATATTGTCATTTGGAGACCAGTTGTTACCCCATACTATACAAATATAGAAATAAAGCACTGATCAGGTGCAGTACACATATAAATTCCCAAAATAGGGACAATTAGGTTTCTGCCCCACAAAAACCAGGGACCTTCCAGAAAATGGTAACTTTAGGGGTAGACTTGTATACACCCTGCCCCATATTGGCCAGATTTGTGGAACACTCAAGGAAAAACTGAAACTATTGGCCTGTATGCGATGAAGTAACATCTTGAAGTCGGATACTTTCCCGTCTTTTTACCTGAATGGGACGGATCAGTCGTAACTTCCATGCTCTGCTGCCCGCCATATCACAGGACCCTGCCGATCAGATATTGATAACTTATCCGAAGGACAGGTCATCATATGGGAAAACCAGACAACCCCTTCTAGGCTCAGAGTATTTAGATGCGGTTGTAATGCTCTATATGACCACTGGGTGGCAGCAGACACTTGTTTGTGATGATTGCCTATTTATACTATGTAGCAATTCTTCTTTATTACTATTATTGTTATTATTCTATTATATTTTGTAATCATTACTTGTCATATGCTTTATTTCACAGGGTCAGCCTGGTGACCGAGGACTATCGGGTCGGCCCGGAGAAAAGGTAAAATATCAGTATAAAAGTTTCATAATTAATTATAATGATGTATATCAGTGCGATTATAGTATATTCTGCATCAGATGCACAGTTCTGGCGGGCATGACACTGCGTGGGCATCCCAGGGTGCTGCTGACTTTATAGCTGCCAGTAGAGGAATTGTCATCAATATTCTAAAGCAGGGATCGGCAACCTCCGGCACTCAGGATATTCTGAAACTACAACTCCCAGAATGCTCCATTCACTTCTAGGGGATTTGTTAGAACAGCCGAGCATGTTTCCATGCTAGGAGTTGTAGTTTCACAGCACCTGGAGCGCCGAAGGTTGCTGACCCCTGTTCTAAAGTAAGAATTTAGTGGGTTCACGTAATACCTTTTTTAAAAACTATTTTTGTGAATTCACCTGCAGCAAATTTGGTTCAGAATTTGAGTGGAACGGACTTTCATCTACAGACATTTCTGCAACAAAGGTTCTGCATGTGTAGATTTACCGTCCAGGGGGTAGAAAAGCTGGGTTATTGGAAGCTGTAATGACAGCCATGTTGAATGGCTCTTAGAGTAACCAATAACCATCAGGACGGAGGAGAACCCGCGGGTGGATAACACCTCCGACTGCTAAATGTCCTCCAATATATTAATATATATATATATTATTATTATTTATTGACCTGCCTGAAAGATGGTGTCAGCCGGATATCGTGTAAATTGTAGAATGCTAACAGTAGTATTACCCCCTAAAATAATAAAAAAAAAACTCATGAATATGAGTCCTGGAGTCGCGTCTTCTTCGCCTCAAATCTTCCCTTTGTCTATAGTTATTATGTTGCACCACATCACTCCTTATAACCTCCGCAACAGCAGTGATGGTGGATACGTGAAATCCTTTATAACAGTGATTTATATTCCATAGGGTGAAGCCGGCCCCCCGGGATTATCAGGAGCAGATGGAAAGAAGGGAGACCGGGGAGACCAGGTAACGGACAATATTATTATTATTATATATATATTTTTTTATTAATGACATTTTATATTATTTATACTGTATTTTAAATTTGTATTATTTTTTTTATTATTCTATAGTATCTATAGTTTATATTTGTAATTATTATTTATTTTATTGTTTATATAAATTTTTTTTTTAGATTTTTACATTATTGCTTATAGCTTAGATTTTTATTTTATATTTGTTATTTATTTATATTTTTGTTATTCAAATTATTTTATTTTATATTGTCACTTTTAGTATTCTCTTACTTATTATTATTGATATTTGACTATTATTTATCGTTTTATATTATTATTCATATTGTATGTTTTGGCTACAATTATTATGATCATTATTCTTAGTTACTTATTTTTTTTTATATTGTAGTTTATATTTTAGATTTGCATTAGTTTTATTGTTATTTTTTTTACATTTTAGATTTTTTTTTCTTATGATGATTATTATCTGCAGTAGTACTGTCCTATGGACTGGTCCCTGGCAGGAGGCAATGGGCATGAGATTGTTACTGATAATTTGTTTCACTTTCTTTTACACCGAAGTTTGATACATTTTATTTTGATAGGGCGAGCCTGGGATTGCTGGACCATTAGGACCTAAGGGAGATAAAGGAGATAAGGTAATTATCATATAAGGCTGCAGAGGGCGTTATCACCACCTTTAACACGTCCCCCTCCCCCCAAAAGTCACAATTAATTACTTTTATTCCTATGTTTGTTTATTGTGCACGATTGTTCCGTTAAGAAATAGTCACATTCTGCCACCATTCAGATACTAGATTGTCCGATTTGCTTAACCTTCAGACGTCTAATTGCCAGAAGTCCAATAATCCAGAAACTTAAAGAACCCGATAGTCGGGTATCTCGTTGGAATTCATAGTTTATGTATCAACTTTTGGACCTGCAGTGAGAATTGCGAATCCTGAGAAAGAATAAAACAAATGTACGCCACAGAAATACTTTATAGATTCACCCCGTTGCTTGTACACACTTAAAGGGACATTAATATAAAAGACAAAACTTATGTATCCACATTCCTGAACCAGTTCTTCTTAAGACTGAAATTTAAAGGGTTAAAAGGGACCCCCAAAAACTATACTTTCTGTTTATTCCCCGAAGGCCTCCATTAATCTCCCCCTCCCTTCTCCATGGCTACAGCCGAATGAACAGAGTTCTGACTTCCAGCACTTTGTTATTAATAAAAAAACGATTTGCTGCAACAAACCCCCCACCCGTGGACCCAAGCAAGACCAAGTCCCGCCCCTTTTAAATAATCCCCACCTCTTTTCTGTACGTGTGAAGAACCAAAAGGAAACAAGTCACAGTTTTAATAGTATTATTATTATATTTTGTATTACTACAGTATTTAAGTAGCGTTCCTGTTTTCTTTCTATTTATTTATTTATTATTGCTGTATTGTCCCTTTTTAATTTTGGGTTCTTCCTTTTTCTGGCGCCGCTGCTCCTCGTGATTCCTGGCGTCCCTCATATCCACCAGATACAGTATACACCAAACTAGAGGTGTGTGTGTGACAGAGATCAGCGGCGCCAGAGTAAAATCCGTAAAGCGAATAATCTAAAACTATCCATTTTCCCAGTGAATTGATCTCTCATCGTTTAGGACATTTTATGCCCTCTACTGACCATTGTCCTCTGCTCCGCAGGGTGCCGTAGGTCCTCCCGGTGTGCCGGGGACGGCCGGAGGGGTAAGTAGCAGCCGTGAATTGCTCTCCTTTATCGCTGCATTATATGTAGTAGTATTATACCGTATGTCAATATAATTAGTGATGAGCCAAGTTTTAAAAAATTCTATTTGGCTACTTCATCGCAAAATTTGATTTGTTACGAATTACTTTGTAACAAATGGCAAGGGCAGAATGATGGGGAGCGGCGATCACGCCAGCCCCCCGCTCATCATTTGACCCCCTCAGATTTCACGTTCAATGCTGATCGTGGCATCTGAGAGTCACATTCAGCCTATCACGGGGTTAATCACTGATGTCCTCACCGCGCATGCCCAGCGTGATCACATGATGACGTTACACATCAGCGCACGAGAGAATTCGTGCGTTTTCTTCAGTCAATCTGTTCCCTGGTACCGGTGGGTGCAATTACACCCACTAACTGCCCCTCCCAAATACAGGGACTCCTATATAACGCACATGACCCCCCTCATCCAGTACACTGATTATGAGAATTTTCTTGGTACAGAGCTCCAAATCCTCAGCACAGACATTGATAACACTCTGGCTACCACTAGAGGGAGCTCCTGCGCTTACTGTAGACCAGGCATGCTCAACTTGCGGCCCTCCAGCTGTTTCAAAACTACAACTCCCAGCATGCCCGAACAGCCTTCAGCTATCGGCCTACTGCAGGATATTGTGGGAGTTGTAGTTTTAGAACAGCTCCCTCTAGTGTTGGCTGCAGGTTATTAGCATTTTATCATTTAATTCTATACCTATGCAGGGGGATTTGGAGCTCTGGATCAGATAATCAATAAAAAAAAATATGTATATTAAAAATATTACATTTTCGCTCAGTTGTTATTCATCAATAGTTCCATCCAAACACAATTTGGGAGGTTGTCACATAAAAGTTCTCCTCATCTGGCTCAGTGCACCACATGAAGACACTGAACAAGCAGGGATTGTTAGGTAGAATTGAATGCAGTCACCGACCGCACTCTACTGTATTATTAATTTGGCTTGAAACTAACAGATTTGTTTCCTTCCAGACGGAGACAGTGGTCGGTGAGCCCGGGTTACCCGTAAGTACCGTTAACATAAACTCTTAGCTATAGAGATGTAGCAGAGTTGAGATACGTGATTGGTTCCGGCATAGTAAATGCAGTCCTATGGAAAACGCCAGATAATAAAGAGTGATCTCAGGGGAAAGGTCACACCCTAGTGCAGTGTTTCCCAACCAGTGTGCCTCCAGCTGTTGCAAAACTACAACTCCCAGCATGCCCGGACAGCATTTGGCTGTGCGGGCATGCTGGGAGTTCTGGTTTTGTAACAGCTGGAGGCACACTGGTTGGGAAACACTGCCCTAGTGAATCCCTAAACTGAGCCCTGACTTCTATCCGTATGAACAGACCTCAATGGTAGGAATGTTCATACACAGGATCCTAGAGCCCAATCTGACCCTAAAGGACCATGGAAATAGTGTCAGGACAAAGACGACCTGTTCCTTCCCAGCTGAAGGAACAGGAGACTCCCTCAGGCCTAATACCAGAAGATAGGGCAATACAACAAACTAGAAATAGGGAAAATACACTTAACTCTGAAGTACGCGGACGAGAACCAAACTCCAGCACTTCCACAACCAGAAGGAGCTATCCATCGCATAGCATGATGGGTGAGACCAGACTAAATGGAGGAGTGGGAATGACCACTTGAGCTACACCTGAGACAAGAGGTGAGGTCATAACCAGCAACAACACAGAAACAAGTGAAACCAAAAGAAGCTGTCGGGTCACGTGCAGCCAGTCTCTTAGATCTTCTGACCCCTGTCACGGGAGAGACCGTGACAATATTTTGCCACAGGACAATCTCGGCTCCGCTACATCAGTCAATAGAAAATACCGTCACCATATTTACTTATGGCAGTGATAACCTGAGCACCTGTTGTCACGGCAACCACTGTGTCGCCTGTACAACAAGTGCGCCGCCTGAAAAGGAGATCATGTACGGTATGAAACCATGGCGGGAGAGGACGGTAAACACACACCTACTCTAACCTCGGTCCCCGAACCCCCTTCCCTCCAGCCCAACGGTTAAAGACATGCTTGGAAAACATTACATACGGCTAGGGGTGAGCGAATCGACTTCGGATGTTTGCATAAAACTTCGTTTCAATACCGTACGGAGCGAGCGCTCTGTAAGTATTAGAATGTATTGGCTCCGATGAGCCGAAATTATTACTCCACAAAGTCTCACGGGACTTTACATAATAACTTGGCTAGTGACCAGTCTGACCATTGAGTACATAGTCTCATATATTCCACCATTATGAGCTGATTGCTGGGAGGTTTCTCTGTGTAAACACAATATTAACTGCTACCAGTGGCTGCAATTTCTACTTTCTACCACTAGATGGTGATATTAATACTGTCCCCACATGAAGGACCCATGCAGGCGTCCACAACTGTTTTGCGGTCCGCACATGGCCGGCGCTATGATAGAAATGCCTTGTCTTGTCCGTGTCTGCGGACAAGAATAGGACATGTTCTATTTTTTTGCGGGGCCGCGGAATGGAAGTGCGGATGGGGTCAGCACACGGTGTGCTGTCCGCATCTTTTGAGGCCTCAATGAAATTGAATGGGTCAGCACCCGTTCCGCAAAATTGCGGAATGGATGCGGACCCATTTTGCGGACGTGTGAATGGACACTAAAGGGCATTTGTAGTTCATTTCAAGCTAAAGGAGTATTCTGATTGTCCACAGGATGAGGGATAAATATGAGATTGGAGGGGGTCCTACTGCTGACCCCCCCCCCACCGGTCACGAGAATGCAGACCCTGCTCTCTCCATTTATCTCTATGGAAGTTCCGTAAAGAGCTGAGCGCTGTACTCACTGTCTCCGGAACTCCCGGAAAGGCGCATGCTCGACCTCCCGCTCCGTTCATTTCAAGGGTCCCTGCGGGGTACAGGGTCTCCATTCTTGTGATTGATGGGGGTCCCAGAAGTAGCATCCCCACTGATCTAGGGACTGGGAATAACCGACCTCCCAACCTGATATTATCCTAAGCATAGGTCTATCTCATATCTATTGTATCTTCTATCTATCTATCTAATATCTATCTATCTATCTATCTATCTCATATCTATCTATCTGTCTGTCTGTCTGTCTGTCTATCTATCTATCTATCTATCTATCTATCTCTCATATCTATCTATCTATCTATCATCTATTATCTATCTATCTATCTATCTGTCTGTCTGTCTGTCTGTCTATCTATCTATCTCTATTATCTATCTATCTATCTATCTATCTATCTATCTATCTCATATCTATCTATCTATCTATCTATCTATCTATCTCATATCTATCTATCTATCTATCTATCTATCTATCTATCTCTTATCTATCTATCTATCTATCTATCTATCTATTATCTATCTATCTATCTATCTCATATCTATCTATCTATCTCATATCTATCTATCTATCTATCTATCTATCTATCTATCTCATATCTATCTATCTATCTATCTTTCTCTTATGAACATGTAATTATGGTTCTTTTTCTTGCTCTTAGGGAATTCCTGGAGAGAAAGGGAATAAAGGAGACCAAGGAAATCCTGGCGATCCGGTGAGTGACATCAGTGACTACAATGTGGTCGTCTCCCAGTTTTCGGAGAGAGAGAGACCGGAGGGGCGCAGTGTCGAAGCCTTATGTCGGGGTTTTTAATGCCCATCATACGTGGCTGCACAGTGCCCAGACTAACCTATTGTATAGACCAGGCATCCTCAAACTGCGGCCCTCCAGCTGTTGCAAAACTACAACTCCCAGCATGCCCGAACAGCCTACAGGTATCAGCCTACAGCAGGGCATTGTGGGAGTTGTAGTTTTACAACAGCTGGAGGGCTGCAGTTTGAGGATGCCTGGTATAGACCGTGCCCAGCTGTGCCCGGGCATTGCCATCCTCTGCCCGGACACAAGATGTGTATTTCCTGTATAGTCCACCTGTTGTAGAATACCATACAATGGCAAGGACCGCCTTGTGCCGATCGTTGCCCGGGGCTGCTGGACTCTGCCTGCCCAGTGTGCCGCGCGGCGCTATGCAGCAGAAGCGATCCGCCGCTCAGCAGAGGTCTCCAAGCCCCAGAGAACCGCAGGACATTTCCTTTAGTCCAGTATTATCGGGACCGGACAGCGGGGGCTTATTCTGGATTATTGGAGAGTTTTATCTGCTCTTTTTTTTCAGTTCTGTTCGGGAAAATGTATCGGACTATTGGACTTTGTGAATGATTTGATTTTCTGGATTACTAGATGCCAAAATTTAAAGATTTTTTTACTTTTTCTTTGTTTGCAATTCTCAATGTACTACAGCAACTATCATCCACCTGCATCTTCTCTATAATATTCCGTTCTTTTTTTTTTTCAGGGGCCACAAGGACTGCCTGGAGATGTGGGCCCCCTTGGACCTGTAGGGCCACAGGTAGGTAAATGGATGCGGTAATGACTTTGTATTGGTTTCCTGCAAACTGAATGACCTAAGAAGAGAGTGATCTGCAGCCCGTCTCTTTATGGCGTTACGACACTACAACCCCCATCATGCCCTGACCGCTGCTGCTGTCCTTGAGTTGGGCTTGTCTGATCAATAGTTAAAAATCAGTAATGACTATCCTCCAACTGAGGATGTTTCATTAGGTGTAGTTCCTGCAGTGACCACCAGGTGTCACCAGCACAAGGAATGTATTAGGGTCTACATAGGGCTGTTTTCTTCTAGAACCAGTGCCACCCTTCTCAATGGGCTGGTACTGCAGTTCCCACTGAGCAGTGCATGAGGCTTATTTGGAGCATTTCTGTGCTGTCCACAGTCCAGGCAGCAGGGGGCAGCACTTTTGTAAAGCTGTGACATTGCATTGAAAAACCCAACACCAATTACAGCAGCTGCTGAGCAACCATTACAGCATCTGCCCCGGATGCAGCTTGGGTAGTGCCGCCGCTCCCTCAGTTTTGAAACTAAAACTCCTAGCATGCCACGTCAATGCACTTACGGACCTTGCCTCCTCCCTGGAATAGGTGGCTCCGCAGGATCCATCGTTTTTCAAATTGTGCATCATGAACTACTTACGAAGCGAATGGGGCAGAGTTTGGAGCCGCGGACAGTTCCCCTTTAAATACGACATAGGATCATTGTGTTCATCATTCCCTCCTTATAGCCAAAATTGCATTGATGAGCGGAGTCGAGCTTCACATTGTGTTTCCTCCACCTGTCCATAAAGCCGCTTTTTACTGACGCCTCGTCCCTCTAAGTGGCTGCTGCCGGCCTCTGGGGACATTGATGAATAAGTCATTTGGCAGTAAAAGCTGCGGAGCTGTCAGCTCTGTACACCCAGCGTGGCTGCCCCTTTATTAGAACGCTTTCATCTCCTCGTCTTATGGTCTCCAAGGGCTAGGGGCTCTTTACTTTCCTTTTTGCAGGTGAGTAGTTGTGCATACTAGAGTACAGCTGCTATATCCAGCAGTGTAGCTGGGGGGCGCTGTGTTGCTGGGTGCCAAGGTGGGCACCAATAGGTCACTCTTCCTTGCCAAAGAGTATTTAGATACAAGACTTGGGTGACAAAATGATTCTGAGTGACAGACAGGTGGGTAATAACTCATGTGGGTGTCATCATGGTGGCCGCCATGGCAAAAATAAAAGCTTTTCTAGAGACAGATATACTGTAGCTAAAAGAGGACGACTAAGGGGGCTTTGATACAATATTATAAGCTCTTAGATCCATATAAACATTGCTGCCCCAAATGACAAAATCAGCTCTGCTACATCAGTGTTTGGAAGCAGATATTGCCGGACAGTGTTACAAAGGTAGGTGGGGTTCCTGGGCCTCTACCAGGGTCCGCACCTGCCTTATGCTAGTGCTTTCTCATGGGGCAGAGGAACCTTTGGGCCCCCTCAAAATCCAGGACCAGTTACTACCTCAGCACCCCCCATGGTTGCACCCCTACGGAAAGTATTTGGCACAGAGATACCTGAAGCAAAACAGGTTTCATACTCCGTTTTTAAAGGGCCACAAACCCACAATTTGCAGGTTATATCAGTGCAGCACGTAGATGGAATGTCCCCCCACCTCAAGGGTCATGGAGGGCAGCTTCTTTATTAAGAGGAGTCCTCTGCCACATCCCTTGTATTCGGTAAGGATGAGCGTTCACTGAGCATGTGGGTCACTGTGTACGGTGAATTTAACTAAAACCGCCTGATGACGGGCTGACACAGCAGAATCGGGAATGAGACGGAGCAAAGATTGCAAGAAAGAGAAAATGTAAGAATGTCAAATTATTCCGGGTCACTGCCGCTTCCTGTAGTACAGTAGCCAGATTAGAAAGGCGTTGATTCTTCTCAGCCATCCTGGAATCAAAATGGAAGGAGAAAGACCCTTCTGCTAGACATGAGCATAGACCCAACGTGGAAGTCAACGTAGAAGGAAAATGACTTTCCACCCCAAAAAATACCAAGACTAGCGAAACCACCCTTTATTGTAACAAATCCAGATCCATGATTAAAGCAGAAGTGACTTCCATCCCCTCACAGAACCAGGAGCTACAACTGATCAGGACAAAGTATCATCATAAGAACCAGTAAGCATAACCCAAAAAGGGGGGAATATGAGTCAAAGTCCAAGAAACAACTATGATACAGACCACAGCAGCACCTGAGACACCAACGCCGTTTCGCAGTCGCTTCCTCCAGGGGGTTTCCCCCCACATGGAAGCCAAGGTGGAAGGTAATATATGAACATGGACTTAGAAGCAGAAGGACAGTGACCCTTTCTACCCCACATGGAGCAATCATTATTCTTCCATATTGGAAGGAGATGAAGGTGTTAGCAACTACATGTGCTGATCTTGCGTTCCTTCAAGATGATGCCTTCTTCAGGCTCAGGCTATATGCAAGCCTACCAGGTTTTGAATGTCTTCTCTACGTATATGATGTATGACTAGAGATGAGCAAAGTTCTCAAAACGTCGATTTGGCTGCTTCTCGGCTGCATGTCTTCGTTAGTAGTGGGTGCAATGACGGGCAACAGCGAATGCACTACCCCCCCATCATGGAACCCCCTCATCAGTGTTAATCGCTGATCGCGACATCTGAGATGACCATTGAGGGCTGTCAGGGGTTAATCTGTTTAAAAAATAATAATAATAAAAATATCTCATCCATTTGATAGCGAAGAGTCCTCTGTGGCTATCTTGCATGAAGATCCAGCGTGAAACCTTGCGTCATGGCCTCATCACACTGGAGTGGTCGTCATATGTCACCGTGCATGAAAATTTGCATCGGATCCTTATTTAAGATGGCCACGGAGGACTCTTCGCGCAAAAGGATAAGGTAAGTATGATTATTGTTTTTTGTTTTACCGCCATATTAGGGAAAATTGATTTGTTACCACGAAGCACAAGGAAATTCGGTTTTGGGGCGAATCAAGTTTTCCCTGAAGTTTGGATCGAAGTCCACTTCATGAACTTCGATTCACTCAACATTAGGTAATGACATTTTCCTAGCAGACCAAAACTGTACAAACGGAGAAGGGTGTGCATACCTATGGGGGGTGGGGTGGCTATGAAGATGGAGACAGATTGTTGGCTACATCCCTTTTCCATGGGCTTAATTTGTGTGTGCGATTAATCCATGGGGCAATCAGGGTGACCTTGGCATTAGATGACACATCTGAGTAAAACTGACCACAACTTCTGTTTTTACTTAACGCAGGGTCCAGTGGGAGAACAAGGAACCAAAGGAGAACGTGGACCTAAGGGAGATATTGTAAGTATGTCTTAAGATATACCTCAGATAACTTAAAGGTTTAGACTTTAATTGCTAGATAATAAAGGGGAACTTTGGAGGAACATCTAGTGATGCCACAATACATTTATTTATAGGGATTTCCAAGATAATATAACATTGACTACTTTCTCCATAGTGTCTGATATTACAGATTAGCCCTATTCACTTCTGTGAAGCTGAGCTGCAATAGCAGACACACCCAAGAACATAGTGTTTGGTACAGGACTGGCAGGTACTGATCAATGTGATGGATTCAGCTTCCTCTTGTACCAAATAAGTGGAGACAAGTCTGTTCTAGGGTGGGATAATACCTTTGAATACCCAATTTGTCTTCCATGTTGTAGAATCCCATCAACACTATCAAGACAAAATGTGTACAATGTAGATTAATAATATTTGCCCACCTGTCTGTGGGGATGACACCAACATGAGTGGCCTCATAGGCCCAATAGACCAAACTGCTTACTTTCACTTTAGGGAGCTATGGCTTATGGAAGCATCCTCAAGCATGGCACATGTCAGTCCTCATAATTACCCTTATTACATAAGATCATGAGAAGGTTTGAACCTCATTTCGTGTCCATGTTCTTTGTTCTATCATACAATACCTCGAATCAACTTGTATTATTCATCTCTCATACATTTCACTTTATCGTGCTACACCTTTTTTACCATCAGGGTCCACCAGGCCTTGCAGGTCAACCTGGAGCCAGGGGACTACCGGGGAATGTGGTAAGTGTTCTCGAGTATTTCTAGAAATACAAAAAGTTACCATACATCACTCAAGGGGCAGAGTGAATGCCTCAGCCAGTCCCTCAGGTTCATAAGAGGACATTTTTGGGTGGCCCTATAACAGATTTGCATTGGGGCCCCTTAGTTTTAATTTAAACCTCAGGCTATCATATAAAATACAGGCAAAAACTGAGTTTTTTTAATATTTTGCTTTCACAATCCAAATCATTCTTTTGTCATTAATGTTTTATTTTTTTATCTATTTATTCTACACTTTTTAGCACTTTTGCATGTTGGTGATTTTTCGGTCTATTGGGCACAGGACAAGAGGGATCTCTATATATTCAGGCACCTTAATTTAACAGGAAACTTGAATTGGAGAAAAACTTGCAAAAATATTCACGCACTAGTTATAACAGCTCTACAACCATAAAAACAATATAAAATATAACAAAAATAAAATAATTGTAGTGTCACCTTCCTATAAATCTGCAATCAGTTTAATGATTTTATAAAGAGACTTTAGTACAAAAAGTTATAAAAGGTTTAAAAACCTTCTGTGTAGTGTTAATTGAGAACCAAAGTGCTCAAGTAGAACACTTTGCGATGCTCGGGTGTTCTACTAAGCACAATGGAAGAACCCCAGGCACCCCCTGCTCTGAAGAGGGGAGGGTGTCAGGACTCTAGTTCAGCTCTATATTTATAGCTATATCCATATATGGAGTCATGGCTTGAGGACACCCCAGTGTATTTAAATCTAATTTCTGAACAGTTTCTGCCAGGATTTGAACTCCCAATTTTGTACATTAGAGGCAAGGACCTTATCCACTCAGCTATAAAGCTGAATGCTAAACTGTCAGAAAAACCTCATAGTAGTTTCTGATGTAGTGAGTATTCTTATTAAGCAGAATACTTATTTTATATTTCTATGCAGGTTAACATGTAGCTCTATAGTGTAGTGGCTAACATCCTTGCTTCTAATATACAAGGAGGTTGAGAGTTCAAATCCTGGCAGAAATATATGCTAAATTACATTTAAATACACTGTGCCAAGCATAGCGATGCTCAAACTAAACTGGTGTTCGGCCGAGCATGCTCGATCAACACTACTTCTGTGTATATAGGAAGCTGTTCCCAGCGTGCCATACTTACATACATTAAGAGGCTTGCATAGACATGTTACATGACAGATCTAGAATCAAGGTCATTCTTTGAAGCTGGAGCATGTGTTATAATAAGCAAAGTGCTATAGAAGGTATATATAGAACATAATGAAAGGACAGGAAGTAACTGTAGAGGTGATTTCTTCCATCTACAACGAGCTTCAAGTTGGCCTTCTCAGGACTAGATGTAACAATTAGAGATGAGCGAAATTATCAAAAATTCAATTCAGCTGCTACGCCGAAGTTCACAAAGAAATTTGATTTGTGACAAATTACTTTGACACAAATCACATTTCATTGTATGCAGTGGGCACAATGCTGGGGTACAGCGATTGCGGCGCCCCACGTCATTGAAACCCTCAGATGCCGTGTTCAACACTGATCTGAGGGTCACATTCAGCCTATCAAGGGGTTAATCAGGGGTTAAAAAAAAAGATCTCCTCACCTCATCCATTTGCTCACATAGAGACCGACACGGCCATCTTGACACGGTGACGTCTCATGGCAGCACTCGCAAGATTTGGGGCATTTTCTTCAATCAAGATGGCCGTGTCGGCCTCTCCGCGAGCAAATGGATGAGGAGAGTATGTATTTTATGTTCCCACGAAGCGTGATGAAATTCGGCTTTATGACGAATTAAATTTTTCCTGAAATTTGGAACAAAGCCCACTTCATTAACATTGATTCGCTCAACATTAGTTCCAATTATGAATGAACCATATGATTAATGGGTTATACCAGTCTTTGTATATCTCTCATCATATCCTAGAAGATTCTAGGTCTTCTAGGTCATCTAGATTTTTATAACATTAATGAGTCAAAGACTAACTGATGTAGGTCTACCTTCTGAGGCTTCACCTGTATGTAGATGCATTACTCCACTGCTGGCTTTGAATAGAATTGGTCCAGGTTTGATTGTGTAGCCAGAAGTCAAAGATCCACAACTGACATGTTCTAAAAGTCAATGGAAGGGCAAGTCAAGTGCAACCAGATGGGCAACACGGTGAAAATAGATCATAGTGTAGTAGGGTTTTTTTGGACTCAAGGAGGGACAGCCTCAAGTCAGGCTGTATTCTCATATGGTTCAACAGATTCTTTACTCAGCTGAATGGTATGTGCGCCATGTCTGAGGCACAGATATATAAGATTCATGGAACGATATGAAGATAAACATAGAGGTGGTAAATGGTTACAGTTAGAGATGTCTAAGTACATCTGCCCAACAGGTCACCAGCTTGTAGAATGCAATCAGTGAATCTTTTATTGGCCAAACGTATCTGCCCAGTTTTATCTAAAATATTTATGGAACCTGTAAAACCTAACGCCATATACAGAATCCTGTAGCATTACTAGAAATCATTTCATAGACATAACACTTTCTTCTCTGCTCGCGAGTCACAACCAAAGCCTCATTCAGAATTGTGTTGACTTCCTATTACCAGAGAGCAGTGCCTTGTGGGAACTCAGCCCAGTTATCCAGCTATAGTTAAAAGCTTTGGATACCATTGGGATAATTTTTTTCTTTTGAGGCTAAAAATCATTTTTCCAGTTGGTCTTTAAAAATGTTCAGCCATTTTTGAGATACAAGGGTTTAAAAAATCTGTCTATTTGCAGACTGTCAATGACAGCTCACGAGAAACCTTATCTCTGACCTCCTGACCTCATAAACACTCATTATAGCTAAACTCTTATCAAACTGATAAGAATATGGCTTAAATGAGTGTTTATGAGGTCAAGAGATCAGAGATAAGGCTTCAGCTGATGGAACTGAGAAGTGATACTCTGCAAACAGACTGATTTTTTAACCCTTGTATCTCAAAACCAGCTGAACAATTTAAATAAAGACCAATTAAAAAAAATATTTTTAACCCAAAATGAGTAAAGTGCAATCATAAAAAAATTGCTCTAAAGATGCTCATACCCTTTAAGCTGTTTGGTCACATGACTGTGAAGCATACTGTAGTTGCATGAACAGAATTCTTGGAGGCAGCATAAGATTTAACTGCAGTATAATAAAACATATATAACGAATGAGGTTAAAAAGCAAGGTTTTACGGCAAACATCAATCTTGGTATTTTTTTTCTCATTAGTTGAATAAAATCATAATCCAAATGCTAATAATTTTAAATCCATTTTTTAAGGGAATTCCAGGAGACGCCGGTTTGCCAGGAAAAGATGGACTGAAGGGCGAAAAGGTGAATAGATCTAATATGATTTTGCAAGCAATGAGACAGTAAATGGTACCAGCACAGTAGGCAGGGACTGCGGGGAGCCGGGCGCTTTTCCATCTGTATTCTGTCTCCTTCATTTTCCTGATATTTCTACTAAAATTGAAACTGAAAAGTTCATCAAATCAGATGTTGTCTGCCACATTTTCCCATCTGTTTACTGGAAAGCAGCAAGAGGGGAATTAGGAATGTGAAACCTGATGCTGAGTGTATGGGTCAAGAATAAGCCTGGCTGGTCAACAGCTTAAAGGCAAAATGGCCTACTCCACAGCAAAGGTCGAGGCCGTTGTATAGTGCATGCAAAAATAAGTCTAAGGTGTGTTCCCCTTTAAATATATTATTGTTTGTTGTGCCCCCATTATTGTCCCCATCTATTGACCACACATGACTGTATGCCTATTTTATTCTGTGTACATTGTGGCTGATGGGTTGCTGTATGCCCAGTGTTACACGGCACAAGAAACATAGTTTCCTGTCTGGCAGCTTGCAGAAGAAGACGGTGCTAAGCATCAGGGAAGGCCCACGCGGAGCAAGCATTGTGCCATGACATTGAGGAGAGGAGGGGGCAGCAGGAAGAGCTTGGTGCCTCAGGGATGATTGTGTCATTGGCCACCTGGAATGCTCGAGTGCCTGGGCAAGTGTTGCAAAAGAACAGGTCTCAGAACAGCTGCCATGAATTTGGTGTTGAACTGGAAGCCCGAGGTCTGAGACAGTGAGAGCCCCTGCCCTAGTAAAGTAGGTTCAGAGAGGGTGCAGAATGACCACCCAGAGGCCTAAGTGAAGCCATGTCTCCAGTTGACCCGAGTGATTGGATCTACGGGAAAATTTGGGGACAATTGCAAGAGAGATGTGCATTAATGAAAAATGTTAAGAAGTTAGGACTGCCTTCAGCGGGCATTCAGCATCCTGTGTTAGGCTACTTTCACACCTCCAGTGTGAAACTCCGCTATGGTCGTTCCGATAGACAAGAGGAGAATCGTCAGCTTGTCTGCGAGAATGCGTATGGATCTCCGCCAGACCCAATTGTATAGGATGGGGCCGGCAGACATTCCATTCGAATCTGACAGCACCTGATACGGAGAATTCTGGAAAGATGTTCTCTGCTGGAACCAGAGATGTGAAATTAGTCTTAGTGTTATACTATTGTACTCCAGTGTTGAGCAGTATACAATATATATGAGGTTCACATTGCACACTTGCAGCTGAGTGTAGAGGACTTCTGGGGAAGTTTGTGGTGTTGTTTCCATTAGGACCTATGAAGACCTATGAAGATGCAGAGGCTGTATGAACACCAAATGAACGATGCAACCACATAAGTTGTGTATAAGGTTAGAGCCCACTGTGGAAGAGGGTATCCTCTCTGAGGCTTACAGTGGCATGGCACAATTGGGAAATTGCCGGCAGTTGCTTTAACACAACCTAACTTGGTGGGTCCTTGACCGCAGTTGAAGAACCTCTCAGTTTCATTCAAACAGGAAGCTATCAATGGAAATGTAACAATATCACAAGATGCTTGAGTTGAGCCTTTGCCTGCTGTTTATGGTATTATAGTAGATGGTCAATAACCAATATGGAGGCTAGTAAAGGGGTTGTCCACTATTGAGAATGAGAGATGAGTAAATTGATTCTAAATTCAATTGGATTCAACCCAAAATTTTTTAAATGTGTTGCATCCAAATCCAAGTTTTTGTTGATTTGATTCAGTCAAATATTGGATGGGGGAGAAATTAGTTTAAAAATTAGATTATGACAGATATTAGTAATTAGAGATGAGAGAATTTATGAAAAGTTTGATTCGGCTGATTAGCCGAATTTTACTATTTTTTTTTCTTTGTGACAAATTATTTCATCATTAAGCACATTTTTTGGGCGGGTGCAATGACAGGGAGCTGCGATAGTGCCGCCCCCCATCATTGTACCCCTCAGATGCCGCATTCATACATGATCGTGGCATCTGAGTGTAAAAACAGTGCGAAAGTAACATAAAAAAATTATTAAATCATACTTACCTCCTCCATTTGCTCCCGACGGGCCGGCCGCTGCTATTTTTCATGAAGATCTGGAGCGAAATCTCACGCGGTTCAAGATTTTAGGTCAAAACGCTGGCCAGCGTGGTGACGTCTTACGTCACCACGCACAGAATTTTGGCCGAAATCTTCAATTAAGATGGCGGCTGGCGGCCCGTTGCGAGCAAATGGAGGAGGTAAGTATGTTTTTTTTTTGTTTCTAACACTATTTCAGGTTAAATCAATTCACTAACACGAAGCACAAGGAAATTCGTCTTCGAGGCGAATCAAATTTATCCAGAATTTCGGATCAAATACAACTTTGTGGGATTTGATTAGCTCATCTCTATTAGTAATATTATAGAAATAAAAAGTGAGTGCATTAACAAAGTGCAGCTGAATTACATCGCTATTCGCTAACTGATTTGTGATTTTTGTAAGGGTGAACCAGGCAGAGAAGGAAAACTTGGACCACCAGGCCCACCTGGAGATGCTGGCTTGGCTGGTTTACCTGGACTACCAGGACGAGGCAAGGATGGTGAAAGGGTAAGCTTAAGAAACATAAAGAAATACAGCACAACCCTACTTACGTTCTCCCCATACACTCAATTGCTAGTTAACCTGTTGTTTGGTATTTGACGTATGAGTGTCCAGTTCCAGCATTGTATTAGCATTATGAAAAATATACTGGATTTAATGCCCTGTTAAACCTCAAGGGGGATACTGGGGAGACATTATCTGTGTCTTTCCTGCATTTCCTTTTCTATAGATGTCCCCATGATAAAACAAAGGCTACACTTTGCTTTTTAAGTTCTCAATCAGAAGGGAAGGATGCAATAAGATATTTCAGTCAATGCCATTTGTTATTTCTATTGATAGGAAATCAATGTTTTTAGTACCATAGAAGGCATGTCAAATTAGTTGGCGTGTCATTGAGAAGCATTACCTGTATGGCCAGTTTTACCTGGTAATTTGTATAGAACAATGCAGGGAGGACAAATATCTTGTCTTCCCTGCATACTTTGAGTATCACTGTACACAAGGGAAATAGCAAATGTTATAAAAAATGTAATATTTTAATTGTAATGTTTCATGTAGGGTGAACGCGGAGCTCCTGGCCCACAAGGACAACCTGGATCTAAGGTAAGTCAAAACTCTGCGGTCATAACACAATGGTCATGAGTCCAGTAACATCAGCAGTGATCTTTGCTTGTTGACTATATAGGTAGGTAGGTCTTAAAACTTCTGACTTGTCATAGTGACATAATTGGTTCAAAGGGGCAGAAGAACTAAGCTGAGCATTTTGGCCCTTTAGCTATGACCAAAATTAGTAAAATCCTCTGTGTCATCAATGCTATATTCCCTCTGAGGGAACCTTGTTACTCCTAATGGACCGAGAATTACGATAAGTTAATTTATTTGGTTAACCCTATTAATGGGGTATCTTCCAGGAAGAGAACCATCATTAGTGCCGAAGTGGCTCCCTGTGAAGGAAAATCCAACTTTTTATCAAGCCTTGGAACATGACAAAGGAAAATGCCAAGCCAGGTAGACGAGGGGCAAGCACACGGAAACAGCTCTCTATGGATGGATATCTGGCCTTGCATTTTCCCGTCATATTTCAAGGCTTGTTAAAAAGTTGGATTTTCGCTCATAGGGAGCAACTTCCACAAGATGGCGCTAGCGAGATGGTTCTCATCCTTGCATATTCCTGAAGCATTGCCAATAAGTCTCCACACCATGGAGTGCTTCCAGTAAGTCTCCATACAGGACTGGTCTATATAAGAAATTCCAGCACCCTGCCTTAACCCTATTTAGAAAATAAGACATTTTGTGATCTATTAGATCAACATCATTCCGTCCATCTACGCAGTGTATCTCTTTTGGAACATTTGAGGGGTCAAACAAGGATTAGTTCACCACAGATTTGCTCAACATAGTCTTAGTTGGGCAAGTTGACTGACTTGATTTTGGCCTCTAATATGAGTTTCTCCAGCTTGTCTTGTCTTCTGATGGGTCTTCAGACTTCTCAATAACATGTTCTTGATTACTCAACTCATCTCCATCGTATCAGTCATACCATTTCATCCTCTTCCATTAACACTTTCAAGCATAACTAGATTTGTCCAAATGTCCTACCTACTATGAAATGTTAGTATGGTTATTTATGCTTCAAGGAAAAGTTGAATCATGAGGTCAATGATCTACTTGTCTCCCTAGCCATCTATGGTCTTCTCAAAAGTTCTTGCCAGCAACATAAACAACATAAATTTTATGCTAACATAAAACATTTATCATAGCAGTACCATAGACCTTGAATGTAGTAGAAGTGCACATTCTCAACAAAAGCTTCATTCAAGCATCTCCTGCAAATGGTCGTGCAGCAGGGCAGACGAGGGGGCATCATTTTCCACTCTACCTATCGTGGAGGCCTCAGTGTTTATGCCCACAAAGATCTAACATTTATCACCCATCCAGTAAATAGGTGATAAGCGTTTTAGGCTGGCATACCCTTGTAACATAACATGCATTTAAACGATTTGTGAATGAATAATCTTACGCAGGCTAAGTGAATAAATATATTTACTAAGTGATTAAATATAAGATAAAACAGAGAAATCACATACAGAATAGTAAAAAGTAAATAATCATGAATGGCCCTGCAATATGGGGTGACACTCCGGTCAGCATATGGTAGCACATGGACAACACCCCAGGCTATACAAGAGATATGGCAAATCAATACTTCATCCTACCTAGAATGAAGTCTTTAATAGAGTGCCCCGAATGTATGTGTGCCACAGAGTTTAAACCGTTTAGCCCCTCGTCCAGTGTGCAGCATGCATGCCTCTAAGATCACTCAGGAATGTGTTCTTATCAGCACAATGGGGGATGGGTATTACATTACAAGGCACATCATTAAACAGAATGGTTATAATAAAAGGGAACAGAATTAAAGGGACAGACCCAATCAGTACTTAAAAAAATGCCCTTACAATACAATCCCCTTAAGACTCTTTGTTAAAATAATTCCCTTCTAGCCTTACTCTACCAAGTCCTGTGATTTTTTTTTTGGGAGTGTCTTCTCCCCTAAAACTACCTTAAAAATTTACTATGCTTGAATTTCATGGCCGTGTTAATACAACTGAATAAATTCTGTGCAAAGATAAAGACACCAGGCAGCTTCAGAAAAGACACGTGTTAAGTGCCCTGTGGGTCAAAGACTCTCAGGAGGATCTCATCCACAGCTGTATTAAAAAACAAAACAAAACAAAAAAACAGCAATGGAGAGACATAAATATAAGAAAATTGAAACAAATGAGTAGGAAGGAAAGAAAATATAGACTGGAGTATTAATAGGTGTGATATGTGCGGAAAGTCACCAGATGATTTATTCTACTGACACAAGTAAGGAAAAGGAGAAGAAGAAATGCACGGCTGGGCAATTAGCGTTTGGTACAATGCATTCATTTTTCTCCCTAATTGCTCCCTGGAGCTTTCATTAAAATGGTATTTAGTGACATGGCCGTCAGAAGCAGCAGATCCTTTCTTCTGACCTGTGTGTATAATGTTCTGTAGGCTCCAAATGAATACTAAAATTATTTTATCACTTGGAAGAGTCCTTAAAAATCAGGTACTTCGTCATGCCTTTGAACGTTTAGATGTTCCAAGAGTTTTCTGTCTTTTTCAAGGTTGTTTAGAACATGAAGAGTTAAGATGACAGGAAAACTTTTTTTAGTAATGACTGACCAAAATGCGTCCTTCACTGCATATACACTCATTAAAAAAAATAAAAAACATAACTCACCCAGATAGAAATGTCGAATTGCTCCAAAACTCGGGTGTCAGGCAGATATGATAGCATGTGCCACAAGAGGGAGTAAAAGTGCTTCTCCTACTGCCCTATAAAAAAGCTCTCAGAGGCAACCTTTGGGTAGTGTACTTCTTAGTGAGAGATTGTTGACTTCTAGACACGTTTCTATGATGCACACAAAGACATTTGACAGGCTTGGGGAGGCGGCACATGACTGGACTGAGAGAACCAGGATGGTTGTTTTGATTAACTGTCCACTGTCTAGGCTGTTCTCACCAATCTGTTAGGAGGTGTTGCGAGCAGTAGTTAGGTGAGGGCACACATGGTCAACACGCCCCTGATGGTCCAGGCAGACCATCAATAGAGAGGATCATTTGATGTAGCATGTGCAGCTCTCACAGTTTCATTGTCTACCATCCAGACACAAGTGGCCCTGTCAACTTTGTTTGCAGTCGTGCTATGAACAAGAAACCTGGACTGCTATGGAGTGGAAATGTATCATCTTTAGTGATAAATCCAGGTTCTGTTTGGTATCTGATGATGGTCAGGTTCGCATGTGGAGGCCTCTTGGTGAGCGCTTCAATCCTGGCTTTGCTGTGGAGCGACACACTGCCCCCACAGCTGTTGTGATGATCTGGAGAACCAATGCATACGACCCTAGTAGTGATACAAGGGACACTAACAGCTCAGCGATATGTGCAGGACATCCCGGTGCGACATGTGATCCTCTCATGGCAGGATAATAGGTTTCCAGGGATGTCTCCATCAGATTACAACACTTCCTTGGCTGTACTGGTGGCAGATCTATTGCCAATTCAGCATTTATTGGACCAGCTGGGACACCAGTTTCAGCAACCAATGAATGTGCAGGATCTACAGACCCAGCTGTAACATCTGTGGTCAAATATGCCGCAGGATACTAGGAACCTGTATGCCTCCATGCTCAACCATATTTCATCTTGCAACCAGGCTAAAGGACGTATCTCATCTTGCACCAAGGCTAGAGGCTGTATCTCATCTTGTATCCAGGCTAGAGGCTGTATTTCTTTTTGTATCCAGGCTAGAGGCCATATATCATCTTGTATCAAGGCTAGAGGCCGTATCTCATCTTGTGTCCAGGCTACAGGCCGTATCTCATCTTGTATCCAGACCAGATGCCGTATTTCATCTTGCACCCAGGCTAGAGGCTGTATCTCACCTTGCATCCAGGCTAGAGGCCGTATCTCATCTTGTATCCAGACTAAAGGCGGGATTTAATCTTGTATCCAGGCTAGAGGTCATATCTCATGTTGTATCCAGGCTACAGGCCGTATCTCATCTTGTATCCAGGCTAGAGGCCATATCAAATCTTGTATCCAGGCTAGAGGCTATATCTCATCTTGTATCCAGGATAGATGCTGTATCTCATCTTGTATCCTGGCTAGAGGCTGTACCTCATCTTGTATCCAGGTTATAGGCTGTATCTTATCTTGTATACCGGTTGTAGGCTGTATCTCATCTTTTATCCAGGCTAGAGGCTGTATCTCAACATGTATCCAGGCTAGAGGCTGTATCATATCTTGTATACAGGCTAGAGGCCATATCTCATCTTGTATCCAGGCTAGAGGCTGTATCTCATCTTGTATCCAGGCTAGAGGCCGTATCTCATCTTGTATCCAGGCTAGAGGCTGTATCTCAACATGTATCCAGGCTAGAGGCTGTATCATATCTTGTATACAGGCTAGAGGCTATATCTCATCTTGTATCCAGGCTAGAGGCCGTATCTCATCTTGCATTCAGGCTTAAGGCCGTATCTCATCTTGTATCCAGGCTAGAGGCTATATCTCAACATGTATCCAGGCTAGAGGCTGTGTCTCATCATGTATCCAAGCTAGAGGCTGTATCTCAACATGTATCCAGGCTAGAGGCTGTATCATATCTTGTATACAGGCTAGAGGCCAAATCTCATCTTGTATACAGGCTAGAGGCCATATCTCATCTTGTATCCAGGCTAGAGGCTGTATCTCATCTTGTATCCAGGCTTCAGGCCGTATCTCATCTTGTATCCAGGCTAGAGGCTGTATCTCAACATGTGTCCAGGCTAGAGGCCGTGTCTCATCATGTATCCAAGCTAGAGGCTGTATCTCAACATGTATCCAGGCTAGAGGCTGTATCATATCTTGTATACAGGCTAGAGGCCAAATCTCATCTTGTATCCAGGCTAGAGGCTGTATCTCATCTTATATCCAGGCTAAAGGCCATATCTCATATTGTATCCAGGCTATAGGCTGTATCTCATCTTGTATCCAGGCTAGAGGTCGTATCTCATCTTGTATCCAGGCTAGAGGTCGTATCTCATCTTGTATCCAGGCTAGAGGTCGTATCTCATCTTGTATCCAGGCCAGAGGCACCCAATGATGTCCTATAACCTAGTACAGTTTTCCACAATAATCCTCTCCTTTTCTCTAATATTATAATCACTTCCATTTCTTATCATTACAGTCACACAGAGAAAGATTCAGTCCAACATCTCCTTCTTGGTGCAGGATTTTTTTGTCATTGAGTGTAAATATATACAGTATATATTCACTCAATGAAAGCAAGCAAATGGAGACGATGTGCCTTGACCTTTGATCTTGCTGTATTTTGGGTTATCCTACATCCAGGTGCACTGTCGATACCAGAGTACTGACAGATGTGTATAAAGGGACATGTAGCAGCAAGGTCCCTCATAAGACTGTCAGACACAGTACCCAAGTACTAGTGACAATGCCCCTAGATAAATGAAAGACTAGATGACCCTATTACAATGACAGCTGAGTGCTTAAAGGTCCACCCACAATGCCCTTATAACAATGACAGCTGTAAATCTTCTAATGCCAACTACACCAATGACAAGTGCAGTGTAACGGCAGTTGCTGACCGCAGATGTTCCCCTACTCACCGCCACAGTCCCAGGCTCTGTGTTTAAGTTAGCACTGTCCTTCCTGGATGCCTCCTTCATTGTCCATGTCCAGCTGCATTACAGGCAGGTAGCTGTGGTGTTCTGTTGTCAGTGTCTTCCCATTCATTACCCCTTCCTGGATTCTGTCCTTGCAGGCATCGTCCTTCCTAGAATCCACTACACAGTTTCCTTCCAGCCCTGCACACTGCATGCCTTCCAACCGGTTCTCTGTAGCACCTCCTTAAGGGCCAGCGTGCATCCCTTTCTGTTCTCTAAATGTTTTGCACATGTGACCAATCCCAGCCTTCCTGCACCTATATAAGTGGTCCAGCCCCCTTCCCAGGTGCCTGAGCATCAAAGGTCCTTGAGCCCTACAAAGATAGAATTCTTTTGTGCTTGAGTTCCTGTGTTCCTGACCCATGCTTGTCTTCTCATTCCGCTAACTGTCTGATCCTTGCCTGCTATGACCTGTATCTGTGCCGCCTTCACTGACCTATTGCTTGACTTCGCCTCTGCCTCATCCTTGGTCCTGCACTGTCGTGCATGGTTATGACTCGGCCTGTTGACTATCACTGTACCTTTGGTACCTTGCTCTGGTACCTCGCTCTGGTACCTCGCTCTGGTACCTCCTGGTCTGCCTGGAACAACTGCTTCCTGTGCAAATCCTCTTCAAGAGGTAGCGACCTGGTGTTCCCCTGGGGAAAGTCTATTCCCCCATCAGGGGTACTTCGAAGAACGAGGGGTTCGCTTAGACAATGCCCTTAGAGGAGGAAGGTCACATGGCACAATGGGTTCACCCTGACTGATTTGTGACATGCAGTAACCACAATACCAGCTGAGTCACTCCCAATCAGCCCTTGTGCCATCTGCATTGTGTTTAATCAGCTGTAGTGTACTTACCTGCTCCACCCACCTTCTGCAGCCAACAGGAAGTTACATACTTTTCCTTTCCTGTGGCAGGAATGAAGCTCTCCAAGACAGTGTTTGTAATCTGGGACTGTTCAAATGAATTCAAGATGCTTGGAAGGCTAGCCTTCAGAAGAAGGAGCAGTCCTTCTTGCCCTTAATGAATTAAATTGAGGCTCTGGGTGTAGCAGCATGATGGAGGACATGTTGAGAGATACGTAGTATTCTACTTCTACAATTTAGAGAATGCTTTTGTGATGATTGCATGGAAGAAGTTACAGGGGACGCTGACAGCAGAGTTTCATTTTGTGGCAGATAGTATAATAGTATTATGATCGTTGGGTCTTCTGAAGGTTCCTAATCACCATGCCAAGTTTTTCATTTTTAATGTTTCATAATTTTAAAAACGAAAAACTTTGTTAAACTGTTTATACATTTATTTTCAGATTCTTTTTTACGCCATACCTTCTTCTTAGTCACTCTTTGTTAAAGGGATCTGTTAAATTTGGAGTACCGCACACCCTTGATTGCTGGTGCCAGCAATCGTGATCAAGTAGTAGAAAATTGCAGCACACAGTATTTTTCTTTGCTTGTTAAATTTTAATCATCATATGATCATGATCCAGTGCAATTACAGGGTATATAGGACGGGCATGTGTAAATCAGTATGGCGAGTCGGCGACCGGACGTTTCGGCCTGTCAGGGCCTTCTTCAGCGGTCTTAATCTAAAACAGAGCAAAACGTACTTCCGTAAGCAATGGGGTACATGCATAGAGATCAAAATTGATGAAAAATTATAAAGAAAGTTTTTTTATATATAGAACACAAAATAAAAACATATTGAAAAAAAATATATATATATGCGGAGGAATTAAAAACAAGAGACAGTTTGTTAAAGTCTAGGAGTGAACAGAATCGTATCGCCAACTATGGTACAGAAGTTGCAATAATGACATACATAAATGCGGTCTGTTGTTCTCATGGTGGGTCATAGGATCTTATTAACTCATGGCCTATTTTTCCAGTATAAATAGTATATATACCTGTGTATATCTATATGGCCAGAAGACGTATATTGGACTAGACAGCTCTAACTGGAGCAGCAACAAGGTAAACATACAGCATAGGCAACATTATTGGACATTCATGCAAATAGTTATACATTCACCACTGTTAGGAAGGTAGCAAAGAGTTAAGGTCCTATCAGTATTTACCTGTAGTTGTGCCCCTGTGGTGTGTCGTGCTGTATGCAGGGCATTGACACTGAAAGCGCGCCCTTTAACCCCTTAAGGACTTAGGGCGTACCGGAACGCCCTATTTCCCGAATCCCTAAGGACTCAGGGCGTACCGGTACGTCCTAAGTTTAGATTGCGGCGCCGCGGGGGTTAATCCGAACAGGATGCCGGCTGAAATCATTCAGCCGGCATCCTGTCACAACGCCAGGGGGGTCAATTCAGACCTGCGGCTTGCTGCGTTTTCGGCAGTTTCTGATCAGAAACTTTAATGTGCGGAAACTATAGATTTTTCACCCCCCCTGCACCCCTGAATGATTTGATACCGGCAGGTGGTGCAGGGGGGGGTGTTGCGGGCGGTGCGGGAGGCGGGCGGTGTGGCCGCCTCCTCTTGAATATTCATTGGTGGCCAGTGGGTATACCAGAGTGTCCGCACATTGCTGACACTCTGGTATAAACGGATGACATCTGTGATGCGATGTCAGCCGTTTAACCCTTTCCATACCGCGGTCCGTACAGATATGGAAGAGCAAAGGTTAACAGTCGGGAGCTCCCTCCCTCTCCGATCGGGGGGCTGCTGTGCCTTTTCAGCCCCCAGACAGGATGGGGTCACAGAGGGAGGGAGCCCCCCTCCTTACCCTTCCCCGTCTGTTCAGTTGTGTCCACAACTGAGCAGACGGGGAAGGTTCCCATGGCAACAGGACGCCTTCTCAGGCATCCTGCTGTCCATGGTGCTGAACAGATCTGTGCTAAAGGCATAGATCTGTTCAAAGTGTAAGTAAAATACAGTACAATACACTATATAGAGTACTGTACTGTATTATACAGACATCAGACCCACTGGATCTTCAAGATCTCGGTAAAAAAAATGTAAAAAAAAAATGAAAAAAGTAAAAAATAAAAATAAAAATAATTATCACTGAATAAAAAATAAATAAAATAAATACACTACACATATTAGGTATCGCCGCGTCTGTAACGACCTGATCTATAAAACGGTCATGTTACTTTCCCCGCACGGTGAACGCCATATAAAATCAAAAAATAAAACTATGAGAAAATTGAAATTTTGCCCACCTTACTTCCCAAAAAGGTAATAAAAGTGATCAAAAAAGTTGCATGTACGCCAAAATAGTACCAATCAAACCGTCATCTCATCCCGCAAAAATCGTACCCTACCCAAGATAATCGCCCAAAAACTGAAAAAAACTATGGCTCTTAGACTATGGAAACACAAAAACATGATTTTTTTTGTTTCAAAAATAAAATCATTGTGTAAAACTTACATTAAAAAAAGTATGCATATTAGGTATCGCCGCGTCCGTATCAATCGGCTCTATAAAAATATCACATGACCTAACCCCTCAGGTGAGCACCGTAAAAAAATCTAAAAGTCATATGCACCCCAAAATAGTGCCAATAAAACCGTCATCTCATCCCACAAAAAATGAGACCCTACCCAAGGTAATCGCCCAAAAACTGAAAAACTTATGGCTCTCAGACTATGGAGATACTAAAACATGATTTTTTTTGTTTAAAAAATGAAATCATTGTGTAAAACTTACATAAATAAAATAATTGTATACATATTAGGTATCGCCGCATCCGTGACAACCTGCTCTATAAAAATACAACATGATCTAACCTGTCAGAAGAATGTTGTAAATAACAAAAAAAACTGTGCCAAAAAAGCAATTTCTTGTTATCTTGCCTCACAAAAAGTGTATTATAGAGCAACCAAAAATCATATGTACCCTAAACTAGTACCAAAACTGCCACCCTATCCCATAGTTTCGAAAATTGAGTCACTTTTTGGGAGTTTCTACTCTAGTGGTGCATCAGGGGGGCTTCAAATGGGATACGGTGTAAAAAAAAAACAGTCCAGCAAAATCTGCCTTCCAAAAACCGTATGGCATTCCTTTCCTTCTGCGCCCTGCCGTGTGCCCGTACAGCAGTTTACGACCACATATGGAGTGTTTCTGTAAAGAATCAGGGACATAAATAATGAGTTTGTTTGGCTGTTAACCCTTGCTTTGTAACTGAAAAAAAAATATTAAAATGGAAAATCATCCAAAAAAGTGAAATTTTGAAATTGTATCTCTATTTTCCATTAAATCTTGTGCAACACCTAAAGGGTTAACAAAGTTTGTAAAATCAGTTTTGAATACCTTGAGGGGTGTAGTTTATAGAATGGGGTCATTTTTGGGTGGTTTCTATTATGTAAGCCTCACAAAGGGACTTCAGACCTGAACTGGTCCCTAAAAATTGGGTTTTTGAAAGTTTCTGAAAAATTTCAAGATTTGCTTCTAAACTTCTAAGCCTTGTAACGTCCCCAAAAAATAAAATATAATTCCCAAAATGATCCAAACATGAAGTAGACATATGGGGAATGTAAAGTAATAACTATTTTTTTAGGTATTACTATGTATTATAGAAGTTGAGAAATTGAAACTTGGAAATTTGCAATTGTTTTACAAATTGTGGGTAAATTTGGTATTTTTTTTATAAATAAAAATGAATTATTTTTACTTCATTTTACCAGTGTCATGAAGTACACTATGTGACAAAAAAGACTATCTCAGAATGGCCTGGATAAGTCAAAGCATTTTAAAGTTATCAGCACTTAAAGTGACACTGGCCAAGTCCTTAAGGTGAAATAGGGCTGAGTCCTTAAGGGGTTAAAGCGGCGAGGGACGCCAGGCTTGCTGGTCACGTCCGGCTTGAGTCACGTGACATGGGCGGAGCCGACGTGCGTTCCACCTGCGTGTCAAGCGCTCAGGCCGGACGGTGCTGCGCTGTCTGGGAGGAGGAGAATGCCGAGTCATGTGATGTTATCACATGTCTCGGGGGAGGGTCTGTTTATATTCTAGGCGGTATGCCAAATAGGATGAATTATAAGGGCAGACTTTATATAGAACATAAGGAAATTATTAGTGGCATGCCATATATGAACAATATACAGGTGTCTGGGCATAACAGAATCGGTAATGCCACTATGGGCAATATATAGTGACCTCTAGAGAAGCGCATATAAAGATTCTAAATGTCTATTTATTCTATCTACAGTATCTTTATATTAAGCCCCATCATATCGGACTCGTGAACGAGCCTCGCCTCTAAAAATACGTTTTTACTGGACTGGCCAATCTTGCTGGTGCACCTTCGGTGTGAAAAACTGCCAAGAATTAACATCTAGAAGAAGTAACATGATGAATTAGAACTTCGCAAATTTCAATTTCAAGTCATAAGCCCAATTTCCTTCTTAACAGTTTAAATGAAAGTTTTTGATCTGATGGAAGTGAAACAAGTAAAAATCTCATTGTCCTTCAAGCTTTACTGGTTTTGAAAAATTGCGCAGTAGGGGAAGAGTTTTAGGTGCCGCGACTTTGTGTTCATTATACTGGAATAAGGGTACTTTCACACTAGCGTTATAGGAATCCGGCAGGCAGTTCCGTTGCCGGAACTGCCTGCCGGATCGGAAATCCGTGTGCAAACGGATACCATTTGTTTCTGGATCCGGATGCGGATGCGTTTGACAAATGCATTGGAATACTGGATCCGTCCCTCCGGTGTCATCCAGAAAAACGGATACAGTATTTTTTTTCTTCACACTTTAAAGGGTCTGGATCCGTTTTTCCAGAACTCTTGGTACCGGATCCAGCATTAGTACATTTCAATGGAAAATAATGCTGACATTCAGTCAAGTGTTCCGTAATTTTGGCCGGAGAAAATACTGCAGAATGCTGCAGTATTTTCTCCAGCCAAATACCGTAAAAGTGACTGAACTGAAGATGAGGCATCCTGAACGGACTGCTCTCCATTCAGAATGCATTAGGACAAAAATGAAGCGTTTTTTCCGTTATTCAGCCCCTAGGACGGAAATCAATACTGGAAAACTTTAACCCAAGTGTGAAAGTACCCTTCGACGATGAAGCAAATTCTACTTCAGAGACTCAATTACTAATCACATTTTTCAGCTGTTTCTTTATATTCTACTTTGCAGCATTCATGTAATAACCTGTCAGCAGGATCAGCCCTATTAATCCCTTCAAGGCATGTGACGTGACGTACAGGGCTATGAGTAAATCTCATAGGCCCCAGCTTTGAGGTCTATGAGAGAAGCAATCTGATGATTGGTTATTCAAATTCCCTATAGGAACTATTAAAAAGTGTAAAAAAATGAGAAAAATGTTTTTTAAAATATATTGAAAATAAAAAATTTAAAAATTCAAATCACCCACCTTTCCCCAAATAAAAAAAAAAAAACTGTAAAAATCATGGCCATCGCCGCATGTGCAAACGCCCATACTATTAAAATATAAAAATATTTATCCCATTTGGCAAATGGCGAAACAGAAAAAAAGTCAAAATGACTGATTCGCCGTTTTTGGTCACTTCAGCTCCCACAGAAAATTGAATAAAAGGTCATCAAAAAGACATACACGCCGCAAATGGTATCATTGAAAAGTACGGATCGTCCTGCAAAAAATGATCCCTCAACCAACTCCGTACACATAACTACAAAAAAGTTATTGAGGTCAGAATATGGCGATGAAAAGAAAAAACAAATACATATGTGGTATCGATGTAATTGTACTGACCTGTAGAATGAAAGTAACAGGTCAGTTTTTCCGTATAGGGAACGCTTTAAAAACAAAACCCATAAAACTGTTGCGGAATTGCATTTTTTTATAATCTAACTAATTATATACAATCACTAACTACTAAAAAGTACCTTAGATGTATTCACTTACTGGTGTGACAGATGGTTACCTCATAATATACACACAAAGATGCCGCATGCCGCATGCTAATGAGCTGATTTGAGTCCAGCGTGATGTCATTGAGTCCAGCGTATATTTAATTCAGAGCTATAGCCACTCCCCTGCCCACCTGCTGCTGATTCATATGGAAAAAAACTGTCAATCAGCAGCAGGTGGGCGGGGATCGTCAGGAGCTCATGAATATTCAGGACTCATCATTATCAGCTGGAGCTTTTCAATACAGGATGTTGGCAGATTGACTGGGTCAATTAAAGAAAGTGACCCAGCATTTTGCTAAGAGAATCAGTCACTTATTTATGTTGCCCTTAGTTAGGACACCATAAAACTGGTGACAGGTTCCCTTTAACCACTGCTCTCAGCACCTCCTACCAAACAGGTCAGATCAGCCTAAGTGGTAGAAAATTTGTCGGAATGAGTCAAATTACCATTTTTGTTTCTCTCAGTCCAATGTGCCTCCAGTCAACTAGGCAAAATGTCTTTGGGAGTCGTAGAGGCATGTCTAGCAGTCGACTAATATCTCACCATCTACATATGTGCCTGAGACATAACTACATGCTGCGTTTTGGAGCAATCTGACATTTCAATATGGGTGCGGTATTTTATTTTTATTTTTTATTTTTATCTTTTGCCATGCACTACTTTCCCACATACAATGTGCAAAGCTTTTCTTTCCCTCTCTATTTACCTGTCCCTAGGATAGGTGGGGTCCACAGGGTGACGGACGGAACAGTAGAATGAAGGAGCTGCTGTGTTTCACCCTTTTTACTGTTTTATGACATACAGTGGCACATGAGGACAAGCAACCATGTCCGATACTACAGCTCAACACTATGCACTTGAAATCAGGTTCAGACCTCCATGCAGGGGCATAACTACCATAGCAGCAGCCCATGCGACAGTTATGGGGCCCAGGGCAAGAGGGGGTCCCGTCTTAGTTGGGATTATCTCCTCTTCTACTGGGGGTGGAAACTTGGTCAGGACTCTACCCTCTAAAGCAGGAGTGCACAACCTTTTTTGGTCTGGGGGCCGCATTGTCACATCGCTCTATTTCAAGGGGCCGCAAATAAAAAAATGTTGATCGGCGCTCATCTGCCTATTACACAAGCCAGTGCAAAGTGACTGGGGAGGAGTGATCGCCGCCACAGTTGTGCTGCAGATAATCGGACATCTTTCATCCTGATAAAATATGCAAATCAGCCGACAAATGAGCAATTCCTTGTTTATCGACTGATCAGCTGCACGATTATACTGGCCAGATATAAGATATGAGCGCTCCGATGAACACTTGTTCCCAGTAATTGTCTCAAATATCGTGCTGCAGCATAACCCCTGAAACCAGTAAGTTATACTTACCTGCTCCCCGCCTCTCTGGTTCGTTGAATTGCCTCCGCTGTTTACAACTGGCAGTGCATGGACATGGTCATACACCACTCCAGACAATGACTGGCTTAGGCAGTGATGTGGCCACAAGCAGCGTGTCACTGCTGAAGCCAGTCATTGACTGGAGCCGTGCAAGTGACCATGGCCATGCACTGACAGGTGTAAACAGAGCTGGAACCGGAAGATGGAGGCAGCGGGGGCAGTGCAGAGGACCAGAGCGGAGTAGAGCAGTTAATTATGAATTTTCGATTTCAGGGGCCGTGCTGCAGGAACTTGTTAAAAATCATTTTTTACCAGAAAAGTGGCGACATTTCCTTCCATCCTGCCTCCTATTTATAAATCGGCGGTTTCCTTCACTGCAGAGGACGGAGCTCACTGGTTACTACCATCTCCTGCCAATCCCGTTATAGGCGCCCTGCAGTAACCAGTAAGCACATTACCTTGCTAGTGGGGAAGGCGCCTATTGGATAACGCTTGAATGACCAGGCCCGAAAAGGCCTTAAGGACCAAACACTTTTTTGTGATTTAGCGCGCGTGGTCGTTCAAATGGTTGCAACTATCTTATTTGTTGGACTACCAAAATAATTTTTTAACAATTTTTATTTGGGGGAAATTGTACAAAACGTTTTTAAAAAGTATATTTTTTTCAAACTATAGCTCCTTATTCTTTAAATATGCAAACTGACACCAAAATAAATTATTATAATTAGTTCTCTATTTTGTGTAGGCCATTTTGCTATATAATATATATAATATGAAAAGTTTCACGTGAATGGAGTGGGTGGGTGGGTGTTTTTTCTTTTATGTATCTTTTTTTTTTTACTTAAAGGGAGTCCGTCACCTCCATATGGCCATATACAGTGCTTACATGGCTCTGTAGCACACCTACAGTCATGTGAAAAAATTAGGACACCCTTTGAAAGCATGTGGTTTTTTGTAACATTTTTAATAAAAGGTTATTTCATCTCCGTTTCAACAATACAGAGAGATTAAAGTAATCCGACTAAACAAAGAAAACTGAAGAAAAGTCTTTTCAAGATCTTCTGTAAATGTCATTCTACAAAAATGCCTATTCTAACTGAGGAAAAAGATAGGACACCCTTGCCCCTAATAGCGAGTGTTACCTCCTTTGGCTGAAATAACTGCAGTGAGACGGTTCTTGTAGCCATCTACCAGTCTTCGACATCGGTCTGAGGAAATTTTACCCCACTCCTCAATGCAGAACTTTTTCAGCTGTGAGATGTTTGAGGGGTTTCTTGCACGTACAGCCCTTTTCAAGTCACCCCACAGCATCTCAATGGGATTCAAATCTGGACTTTGACTTGGCCATTCCAGGACTCTCCATTTCTTCTTTTTCAGCCAATCTTTGGTTGATTTACTAGTATGTTTTGGGCCATTGTCATGTTGCATGGTCCAGTTCCGCTTCAGCTTTAATTTTCTAACTGATGGTCTCACATGTTCTTCAAGCACCTTCTGATACACAGTAGAATTCATCGTGGATTCTATGATGGTGAGCTGACCAGGTCCTGCTGCAGCAAAGCAGCCCCAAACCATGACACTTCCACCTCCATGCTTCACAGTTGGTATGAGGTTCTTTTCTTGGAATGCTGTGTTTGGTTTACGCCAAACATGTCCTCTGCTGTTGTGTCCAAATAATTCAATTTTGGACTCATCTGTCCAAAGAACATTATTCCAGAAGTCCTGGTCTTTGTCAACTTTATCTTTGGCAAATGTCAGTCTGGCCTCGATGTTTCTCTTGGAAAGCAAAGGTTTCCTCCTTGCACACCTCCCATGCAAGTTAAACTTGTACAGTCTCTTTCTGATTGTAGAGGCATGTACTTCTACATCAACAGTAGCCAGAGCCTGCTGTAGTTCTCGAGATGACACTTTAGGGTTTTTGGAGACCTCTTTTAGCATCTTGCGGTCTGCTCTTGGGGTGAACTTGCTGGGGCGACCAGTCCTGGGCATGTTGGCAGTTGTTTTGAAAGCCCTCCACTTGTAGACTATCTTCCGGACAGTGGAATGGCTGATTTCAAAATCTTTTGAGATCTTTTTAAATCCCTTCCCAGACTCATAGGCTGCTACAATCTTTTTTCTGAAGTCCTCTGACAGCTCTTTTGCTCTCACCATGGTGCTCACTCTCACTTCAACAGTCAGGAGCACACCAAACTAAATGTCTGAGGTTTAAATAGGGCAAGCCTCATTCAACATGCAGAGTAACGATCTACTAATTATGTGCACCTGGTGTGATATACCTGTGTGAGATCTGAGCCAATTTAAGAGGGAATACATGTGAGGGTGTCCTATCTTTTTCCTCAGTTAGAATAGGCATTTTTGTAGAATGACATTTACAGAAGATCTTGAAAAGACTTTTCTTCAGTTTTCCTTGTTTAGTTGGATTACTTTAATCTCTCTGTATTGTTGAAACGGAGATGAAATAACCTTTTATTAAAAATGTTACAAAAAACCACATGCTTTCAAAGGGTGTCCTAATTTTTTCACATGACTGTATACAGGATTGTAACGGTACCTTTGTTCTTTTCTTTAGACTTGCACCAGCAGTAAAAACAAAGTTTAATTCATATGCAAATGAGCACTCGCAAGTGCCCAGGGGCGGCGTTCAGTGTGTAGGTGCCCAGGCTGCTCTGCCTTCTTTTCACTTTACTCCTCCCCAGCCTCTGCCTTTGCCCGCCCTCCAAGTCCAGACCTATCGATGAGGCAAGAGACTTGGAGGGCGGGCAAAGACAGAGACTGGGGAGGAGTAAAGTGAAAAGAAGGCAGAGCAGCCTGGGCACCTACACAGTGAAGGCCGCCCCCTGGGCACTTGTGAGTGCTCATTTGCATATGAATTTAACTTTTTCCTGCTTGTGCAAGTCTAAAGAAAAGAACAAAGGTACCGTTACAATCCTGTATAGGTGTGCTACAGAGCCATGTAAGCACTGTATATGGCCATATGGAGGTGACAGACTCCCTTTAATATATTTCTGCTGCATAATATGTCCCTCAAGAGGTCATAAAAAGACTTTGGGGCACACTGTCACTTTTTAAAATTTTGCACTTTTTCATAAAAAGACTGTGGTGGGACAGTGAACACTCTTTTATTAAGCACTTTTTCATTTTATTTAATTTTTTAATTTATTTAGTTTTCACATTTTTTAGAATAATTTTTAACTTTTTTATATATTTTTTACCACATAATTTGTCCCCAAGAGGTCACTGAAAGAACTTTGGGAGACAATAAGTGACTTTTTTTTGTACTATTACCACTGTAACTGGAGCATCCAAAGGAGCCCCAGTTACAGGAAAACCAGCCTGCTGCGGAGACTTTGTACCAGGGCAGCGCTCCTCTGTTCCCGAGACACCCAGCGATCACGTGATCGCTGGGTCTACACTGCAGAGCGCTCATAGAGGAGAAGGCAGAAGTGCTAATAAAGCACTTCTGTCTTCTCCTCGGCTTCCCCGCTCTCACTAATAGCCGGGGACCCTTTCTGATCCTGCTACAGTAGAGGAGCAAAACCTGTGATCCATCTGCTGTGCGGCGCTCTGTGCAGAAACACAGCTAATTGCAGGATCAGCTGTGTTTCTGCCAAGCAGGGTGGGGGCCGCAAACCATGGCTCTGGGGGCCGCATGCGGCCCGCGGGCCGCAGGTTGTGCACCCCTGCTCTAAAGGGTAAACAACTTTTAGCAAATGAGGCAGTGGAAAAATGGCCCAAGGATCATTGAAAAGGGTTTAGGCAGAAACCTTTCTGTCCTGTGTGGGGGGCTTGGTTTGATCCTTGCTGTGGGGCCCTTACTTCTCTATGTATGCCACTGCCTCCATGGATCACATATCGGTGGTCCATAAGATCTGTGTTGTAAAGAGAATATGGGGCTTGAAGAAAAGGTGGTAGAAAATGAGAAGAAGAAAAGGTGGTAGAAAATGTTGAGTTTGTCTGGATGATCCTAATTGAGCATTTCCCCTAAAAAGTAAATAAATAAAAATAGGGTTAGGGAAGTAGGAAGAAAAACCGCTCAGAATCGAACAGTGTGAGACCAGGTAAAGACCCCTCAGATGAACTACGGTACATCTTAATGAATCTCCAATTAGGTTGACTTAGAGAGAAAATAGAAGACATCCCAAATTGACCAAGGTCGATTCGAAATTAATATGCCCTATGTGCCCCTAGATGAACCTGGAGATTCACACGATAGACTCCCGTGTAGGCTTCACGACTCAGAAGCAAGAAGATCCTTGGGGGTGGGGCTAATTTTTCTGGAACCCTGATTGGCACTTTAGGAATCCAAAAGTGTATCTTGGTCCCTATGCAAAATCTGTAACAAGACCCCCACTTACCATCTGATATTTATGATACTGCTGTTTTTTGGAGTGACAAAGAGGACTCTGAGTGCCTTCAAGAGCCTGGGCATAAGTGCCACATCTATACCCCCTTAAGCTACGTCCCTGCAGGAGCCAATTTAGTAAAGGCTGTTGTTCTCAGTACCTGAACAACAGGATTTTTTGTTTACAAATGAATTTATTTATATAAAACCTGTCCTGGTGAGATGATGCAGAAGATGTTATGTTCTCACAGCTCACTGATTATAACAGTATTATGTACCATGTACAGCATATAAATACCAATATTATAGGTACTTCAATTCTAGATTGCTTTTTGACATTCTGGCTATATCTACGTTTATTGATGACTTATTGTTTCATGGACCATATCCAAGGAAGTTTCGCTGCCTTCTAATCTGAGACCTGCCAGACTTTCTTCAGCTGCTGGAAACATTGCTCTTGCATTATGCTGAGTGAGACAAAATGCGGATAAATGAGTCACAAAAGAGAACTAGAAATCTAATTAAAGTTTTACTTAGGGTTGTTTTGAAGCCAAATTTTTTTTAATTTTCAGAAAATATAATTTTGTTAAGAAATTCAGACACTTGTGGGAGAGAGACATCTGCCATGTTGTTAGAAAATACATTTAAGATGCACTTAAGTATAGATAGGGCGGCCTACTACAAATTAAAATGTGAAATTTGACTACAAAGTGGTCAATGGGTCTAGTTTCTTAAGGCTGGACTCTTTTAAGGAGAACTTTTTAGCAGGGCCAACCCTTCTGAAAGTGTTGATTCTGCTGGTTAAACTAAACCTAAAATTTGTTTTACTGTTGTAGAGATATCTTAGTTTTAAGTAATATTCTAAGTAGAGCTTTAGTGCACCAAGGGGCTTTAGCCTCTTGGTGCACTGTAGTTCTCGCACTTCCCATACATAGCCTCGCACCCTTCCCTAGACAGGGTCAGGCATCTTCTTTGTGCTCTTGCCTCTCCCTGTAATCCTGCGCATGCACTGTAGATTCTGTAATTGATACATGCGCGGTACATCTCCTTCAGGTTTCCCAACAGCTGAGAGGATGAAGCAAGAGCACAATGAAAATTCAAAAAGAAGCCAATGAGACTCAAAAATGTATAAAAGTATCTTACATTTTTGAGTCCCATTGGCCTCTTTTTGGATGTGTGCGTGGTGACGTTCCATGGGCTTTTTTGATATTAATTAATGGGATGGTGAGGTTTTTGTAGGTTATATAAGAGTACAATGAAGATGCCTGACCCTGTCAAGGGGTTCAACTCATGAATGGAAGTAGCCCTAGAATTTTCCTCTTGGATGATCGTAAAAAAATATATTCATTGGTAATTAACGGCATTACCCAACAACGGGCATTCAACACCTATCTTCAGGAGAGCATTAGCTGTCTGATCGCTGGTGTATGCCATCACTGGTACCCCCACCATCACTAGAACGGATGTCAAATGGAGGGGTGAAGAGGAGCTTGAATGAAATGGTAGTTGAGCATACGTCCTTCAGTGTCCTGTGTCCTTCATAAAATAACCCCTTAATGCTCATTAATACTAGGGGGCCTTATTCCAAAGCATTCATGTATTTATGAGTGCTGCATTAGAAGCTTGGGATGGGTGTCCCATACTGAGTGTAGTGGAGCTCGGCTGTCTAATGAAAGTTGGGCTCCTTCTCCAAGGACGATAATATATTGGCTGCAGTTCATAAAAGTGAGGGCAATCCCTTCTGCCATTCGTTGTGCTCTCACTTTTCCTGAAACAACTGGATTAGGCCTCATGCAACCCACCCTGTCATGGGTTGTGTGACTACTTTCTTCCACTATTGTTAGCTAATGGAGGAAAACCTTTGTAGATGGGTATAAAGCTAACCAACAGTAAGATAGGCACTCTAACTCCTTGAGCACCAGCTATAGGCTCTGTCCACTTATTGCTTGCTTGAACTTTACAGGGAGACCGAGGATCTCCAGGCCTGCCTGGACAACCAGGATCCCGTGGTCCACCAGGTATAGGAATTGATGGCAATCCGGTAAGTACACTTTCCAAAATGACGTTAGTCTAACTTTATTTTCTTGCTGGTCCTGTTTGTCACAGAGATTTTTTGTACCAGATGTCAATATAGAAATTTTACTAATATGTAATATAAAAAAGTCCAGTACCATGAAGATCTCAGGAGGTACTGGTTTGTACCTTGTTCTGTACAGATGAGGAGCAATAACTCTCCCCTGTAGCTGTCTACAGATTAATGTCTCTGGTTTTGTTATTATGTCCTTTTTATTTATTATGTCCTTTATAGAGCCCCGATGTATTCCATAGCGCTTTACATACATTATCATCACTTGATGTGATCTTGTGGGGGCTCACAATCTAAATTCCCTATCAATATGTCTTTAGAGTTTGGGAGGAAACAAGGAGAACAGACAAACTCCTTGCAGATGTTGCCCCAGATGTTGTCTAGTCGTTTGTAAGACTGAAAAAAGACATATGTCCATCCAGTTCAGCCTGTTATCATGCAAGTTGATGCAGAAGAAGTCCAAAAAAAATCATGTGATGTAGAAGCCAATTTTCCTAATTTTAGCGGAAAAAAATTCCTTCCCGACTCCAATCAGGCTTCAGAATAACTCCCTGTATCAACGACCCCTCTCTAGTAGCTATAACCTGTAATATTCTTACACTCCAGAAATACATCCAGGCCCCTCCTGAACTCATTTAGTGAATTCACAATCATCATCGGGTCCAAATAAACTCTACCCGAATTGCACTATCCCTCATTCTCTCCCAAACCTTATCATTAGATTCAGAAATTTTTGAATAATTTGGGTCAAATTCAGAACCGATACACTCATCTCTAATCCCTAGTCATGTTCCAAGACTCTTGCTCCAAGGCTCATACCTAAATTTTGGCCCTACTTGAAGGAGAGCTAATTTCTTTAAAAAAAAAAAATCTCTTTTATAGTCCGATGGGCTTGTTAGTAGTAACATGCACATGACCTAATTCCTGTAGAAGATTATAGACTGCTTTGCAAGGTTGAGTACACAGTGCTCTCGATTTGTTTCTAAACACCTTTAACAGTAGAAGAAGGATTTTGTTTCTTGATCTTTCTTGGAGAAGTAATGTGATGTAATGCCATATGGTGCTTCGCCTTCACAGTTGAGATTAAGTGTCTAAGCTGATTTCCATATTGAAAAAATTTTGGTAAAATTCTCTTCATAAAAGATTTAATATGACAGGTTAAGCTCTATGTACTAGATTACTGGAGATAGGTCAATGAACAAAAAATGTATTATGATTTTCAGATTTTGAGTCTTGAATGAAGTCCCCTCCCTAATATAAGGCAATGGGCCACTATTGTAGCTCTTCAAGGTTTTTGCCTTATGGGTCAACACTGTAATGCTGATGGATTTTTGTTTTCTTTTATCCTTTCTATATTACTGTGTACCTTTTTTTTTTGCACAGGGCTCCCCAGGACCTTCTGGAGAAAAAGGAGAGCAGGTATTTTCTAATTTGATTTCTTTCTTGGAGTTGACAAGCATGTAGATAAAGACGGTGCAGAGTAAGAAGTTACAGACGTGGACAAAATTGTTGGTACCCTTTGGTCAATGAAAGAAAAAGTCACAATGGTCACAGAAATAACTTTAATCTGACAAAAGTAATAATAAATTAAAATTCTATAAATGTTAACCAATGAAAGTCAGACATTGTTTTTCAACCATGCTTCAACAGAATTATGTAAAAAAATAAACTCATGAAACAGGCATGGACAAAAATGATGGTACCCCTAACTTAATATTTTGTTGCGCAACCTTTTGAGGCAATCACTGCAATCAAACGCTTCCTGTAACTGTCAATGAGACATCTGCACCTCTCAGCAGGTATTTTGGCCCACTCCTCATGAGCAAACTGCTCCAGTTGTGTCCGGTTTGAAGGGTGCCTTTTCCAGACTGCATGTTTCAGCTCCTTCCAAAGATGCTCAATAGGATTGAGGTCAGGGCTCATAGAAGGCCACTTTAGAATAGTCCAATTTTTTCCTCTTAGCCATTCTTGGGTGTTTTTAGCGGTGTGTTTTGGGTCATTGTCCTGTTGCAAGACCCATGACCTGCGACTGAGACCAAGCTTTCTGACACTGGCTAGTACATTTCTCTCTAGAATTCCTTGATAGTCTTGAGATTTCATTGTACCCTGCACAGATTCAAGACACCCTGTGCCAGACGCAGCAAAGCAGCCCCAGAACATAACAGAGCCTCCTCCATGTTTCACAGTAGGGACAGTGTTCTTTTCTTGATATGCTTCATTTTTTCGTCTGTGAACATACAGCTGATGTGCCTTGGCAAAAACTTCGATTTTTGTCTCATCTGTCCACAGGACATTCTCCCAGAAGCTTTGTGGCTTGTCAACATGTAGTTTGGCATATTCCAGTCTTGCTTTTTTATGATTCGTTTTCAACAATGGTGTCCTCCTTGGTCGTCTCCCATGTAGTCCACTTTGGCTCAAACAACGACGGATGGTGCGATCTGACACTGATGTTCCTTGAGCATGAAGTTCACCTTGAATCTCTTTAGAAGTCTTTCTAGGCTCTTTTGTTACCATTCGGATTATCCGTCTCTTAGATTTGTCATCAATTTTCCTCCTGCGGCCACGTCCAGGGAGGTTGGCTACAGTCCCATGGATCTTAAACTTATGAATAATATGTGCAACTGTACTCACAGGAACATCTAGTTGCTTGGAGATGGTCTTATAGCCTTTACCTTTAACATGCTTGTCTATAATTTTCTTTCTGATCTCTTGAGACAGCTCTTTCCTTTGCTTCCTCTGGTCCATGTCGAGTGTGGTACACACCATATCACCAAACAACACAGTGATTACCTGGAGCCATATATATAGGCCCAATGGCTGATTACAAGGTTGTAGACACCTGTGATGCTAATTAGTGGACACACCTTGAATTAACATGTCCCTTTGGTCACATTATGTTCTGTGTTTTCTAGGGGTACCATCATTTTTGTCCATGCCTGTTTCATGAGTTTATTTTTTTACATAATTCTGTTGAAGCATGGTTGAAAAACAATGTCTGACTTTCATTGGTTAACATTTATAGAATTTTAATTTATTATTACTTTTGTCAGATTAAAGTTATTTCTGTGACCATTGTGACTTTTTCTTTCATTGACCAAAGGGTACCAACAATTTTGTCCACGTCTGTATAATTTTGCATTGGGTCCTGGATTCTTCATGTTCCGTCTCTGGGAGTTGATATAACTCTCAGTGATTGAATCCTGGTCGCTGGCACAGCCTTTCTCTCTTGGCAACATGTGATAGGATAATTTTAGGTCATATTCTGTTTTGGACTAAACATATATCCCTATGTTTTACTTACTTAAAGGGGTTCTCTGGGCTGCAGATACTGATGACCTGTCCTCAGGATAAGTCATCAATATCAGATTCGTGGGAATCCAAAATACAGCACCCCACCGATCAGCTATTTTGCAATGCTGTGGTGCCCAGACACCAACAGAGTATGAAGCTGAAGCGGAAGGCTCTGCACACTGTGTAGCGTCCAGTAGGCACTCGTGTACTGAAGCTCAGCTCCCATTCACTTGAATAGGAGCTGAGCATCAGTACTCCGGCATGGCCACTTTGAGGTCTACGGAGCCGTCTGCCTCCACAGTTTCAGTTTCCTGTGTCGCGGCTGCCCATATCAGCTGATTGCTGGGGGTGCGGATATTGGACCCCCACTCATCTGGTTTTGATGACCAATCATCCAAAAGGTTATGTGTTTCTGTAGCCTGGAGAGCCCCCTCAAATTTACTTTAATTTCTCATATCCTGCTATGAACAAATAGTAAACTAGAATATTTTTTAACCATAGCCTGAAGAAAACCTTACATCAAATTCCAAGATTTTAATATTAATGCATACTTACCAACATTTCAGTTGGTAAAATCCGGGCATACAAGGCCCACCCCCAGGAATACCCCAAACATGATGGGACAACACGAGTTTGTCTCCAAAAATCAGGGACAGTCCTGGGAAAATTCGGCAGAGTTGGCAACTATGTTAATGGCCCATCCTCAGATATGAGATCCATGTGGGCAGTATCAGATTGGGGTTCCTTGGGCCCCCCAGAGAAATTAATTTTGTGGGTCCACCATCAGTCTATACAGAACATGTGCACGTCCACTCCCTAATTTCATTGCATGACAAATAGACATTAGCAGTAAGTGATTGGCCCACCAGAGGATCTTCTGGTACTCTGGTGGGTTAGTCCAACACTACATGTGGGTCTGACACTCTGCACCCCGACAATCGGCTGTTCTGCAGTATCCGTTCCAGAGCCAAAACTACACAGCTCCGTCCATTGTGCAGTGGACAGAGCTGGTTACTACTGCTCCGCTCCCATTGAACTGAATAGTAACCCGATCTATCCACTACACAATGGATGGAGCTGTGTAGTAGCTACTGGAGCAGCTGATCGTTGGGGCGCAGGGTGTCAGATAAAGATGGCTTGTCCTGAGGATAGGCCATCAATAGTAAAATCCTGGAAACCTCTTTAAACTCACAAGAAATGTTACATCCTTGCCCTGCAGTAAATGTAAAATATTACACTGCAACAATTGCCTCCTATGATTATATTTATAATCCGAGTGAGACAAGATTATTTAATGGCTGCACTTGAAGAAAGAGAAAATTGTCATTTTTCTGAGTCTGTCAAATTATGTAAAACCTTTATAAAGAGAAGCGGCTTTCACTTTTATGACCCATACAAGTCTTTTTTTTTTTCTTTTGTCAGAATGTTCATTTTTCTTTTACTTATTTATATGTTAAAATGTTCTAAATCCTAAAAAAGAATATAAGCATAAAATAATGTAAAATAAATCAGCATTAAAAATATTAATAATTGTTATGACCAGCGGGTGAGAACCCGATGCTCCTGAGTGTGAACCCACTGGACTGACCTCCAGGTGACACAATACACCCAGTGGATGCCCGGAGGCAAGTGGCGGATACGTAGTCATGGTACAAAGGCAGAAGTCAAGGCAGGTGGCAGTCAGGAAAAGTCTGTAAATGTAGATCAGGGTCAGGGCAGGCAGCAATCAGGCAAACTCTCCGTAATACGTAATCTGTAGTCTGACAAGACAATGACAAGAACCAACAGAATACCTTAGCTCAAACAGGAAACTAGACCAGCTAGGAACCTAAGTTGCTCAGGTGCCTTCCTGTAGAAGGGCGCTGTTCATGAGTCATGATTCATGAACAGCGCCCTCTATTAGTTGCATAATGTTATGACAAGACTATTCACTGAGATCATATTCGCTATATTGCTCTATATTTAAAAAATGAATATATAGCAATATAGTGAATATTATGTAATAATTATGTAGTAAGTCAGTGATAATATCTGACACTGGAAAAGCTGGGTAATAACTCAGTGTAGATTGCGATTTATTACCCAGCTTTCCCAGTGTCAGATTTTATCACTGAGTTATTACCCAGCATTCCTAGTGTCAGATATCATCCTAGTGTAGATCGCGAATATTCTAATTTTCCATGCAAAAGGCTATACTAATAAGCTTGTTATAAGACTCAGTCTAATATTCTTGTCATAAGACTGTGAAACCAATAGATGACGCTAACTCAATAGCGCCATCTTTTGGTTTTCATAGTCTTATGACAGCTGAAAAACAAGGCAGATTCTGATCATTTGCATGTCTTTCCCATATGCTCATGTTTATGCAAATTAGTTTTTACGTGACAAAACTGTATAGAAAGGTTATTAAATATTATGTTAGGACAATCAGAACACTTTTTGTCACACTAATGATATTGATCTAGGTGCGCAGGTCCACCCAAGCCATCCAACAGATGGAAAATAACTGAGGTTTACTGGTTCTCAGTCAGATGAGAGCTGGTTTGGAATATCTCATAGTGCACAAGGCTGCCATTGTAAGGTATGCTGGCTGTTATCTGTCTCATGAATAGATGGATGGCTTGCACATACCTGGCTTTTGGCATATAGCCTTTGTGTGGTTGTCTATTGTATGTCATACATAATATGAGTCTAAGACGCATCCAGCTATCCTCTTAATGCTGTTGCCAAACCATTTGGATGGGGTTTCCATCAATTTCTAACCTTTTTTTATGAACCAGGCATCCTCTTCTCTTCAAAGTAGGAGGTGCCTGGGGTTCTCACATTGACTTCCATTATACTCAGGTGCTCGGCCGAGCATACGAATATAGCAATGTGTCTGGGCCGAACACCCGAATACTTTGGTGCTCGTTCATCACTAATCACCACCTCAAACGAAGCTGAATAAAAAGTGATCAAAAAGTCAGAAACACTCCAAAATGGTATTAGTAACCACTACACTACAGATCACTCCGCAAAAAAGTAGATTTTTTTCAGTGTTAGAAAACAAGAAACTATATAAATGTGGTATTGTAATCTTACTGACCAGGAGAATGAAAGAAATAGGTCCGTTTTATCACATACGGAACACTGTAAAAATTAAACCCATAAGACTGTGGCTGCATCTTTTTCCAATTCCATCCTATTTGGAATTTTCTTCCAGATTCCCTCTACGTCATATGTAATATTAAATGGAGTTATTACAAAGTACAACTTTTCCTGCAAAACATAAGCCCTCATGTGGCTAGGTGAACGGAAAAATAAAACAGTTATGGCTCTGGGAAGGCTGGGAATAAGTAATGGAAAAACGGAAAATCATCATGTCCTCAAAATGTTAAAAAAAATTGAAAATAACATGGACTATAAAAGTAGGCAGTCAAGAAAAATCTTTTAGGACAAAAGCTACACTGGGGCTTATTATCTAACCACTGATGACATCACCAGTCACCCTATGTCTTGTAGAGCAGTGTTCCTCAGCACTGGTCCTCAGGGCCGACCTGGCGGTCATGTTTTCAGGATTTTCTTAGTATTGAACAGGTGATGCAATTAGTGTCAATACATCAGGACTTACCACAGGTATTCATTCTGTGGGATATTCTCAAATCATGACCGGCATGTGGTCTCCTGAGGACTGGGGTTGAGGATCACTGCAGTAGAAGACCAATATATTGAAATTACAATAAGCTTGTGGCTTAGACACATTTGTAACTTTGTAATAATAGAATCGGGACAAAAATCAAAGGGGTTTGAAAAACAATGCAGTTCCAAAAATTTTTTTTTTTTGCACTTTTACAGGGGGTTAGAGGTCTTGCCGGCCCAGCTGGTCCCCAAGGTCCCCCTGGACAAGATGTAAGTCATGAATAAATACACTGTTCTGTATAAATATGATTTGAAAGTCAATTAACTAATAAAAGGTAATTGTGGAATTTTTGAAAAAGTGAGACTAGGAAATTCCTCAAATTAAAACCGTTCCCCCAGGGGTGATCACTATGGCTCCGGCTGCTGAAAGGTAACTCATGGAAAAGCTAGGAGCACCCATGCAATACTGTTTTACACTACTCCTATTAAGATGCAATGTGATAAATGCTCATGCTATGGAAAAGGGTGCATGACCCCTATAAATTATACTGCCTTCATGAGACACCCTCTTTAAAGGGAACCAGCCACCATGAAATTCGGTGATAAACCAGGCACAGTACCTCAGCTGAATGATACCTTTAAAGGGACACTGACAGGCCCAATTAGCATATTTAGGTATATATATATGTCAGTACAGGTCTTCTAAAGTCTATTAAAATCATCTAAGTAGCCCCCCTGTCCACCTTATCAATACCGAAATAAAAAGTTTTAGAACCTGCTTGTCCGGTCACCAATCTGCCCAAGGGGCGGCGTTTCATGTCAAAATGCGCCCAGCCAGCCACTCCCAACTGCCGTTCTGAAGCCCCGCCCAGCTCATCAATATTCACTTCACTGGGCGGCGGCAACAACTCTCCCGACTCAAGATCCTGCGCATGGCCCATTCAATCCTCTGGGCACGTCCTCCGTCCAATCTTCAGCGCATGCGCCCGGCCGGGGTCACATCGCGCCTGCGTACAGAGCGCTGCAGCCTCTGCTTTATGCGCATGCGCCGGGCACTTGAGTCGGGAGAGTTGTAGCCGCCGCCCAGCGAAGTGAATATTGATGAGCTGGGCGGGGCTTCAGAAAGGGAGCGGCTGGCTGGGCGCATTTTGACATGAAACGCCGCCCCTTGGGCAGATTGGTGACCGGACAAGCAGGTTATAAAACTTTTTATTTCGGTATTGATAAGGTGGACAGGGGGGGCTACTTAGATGATTTTAATAGACTTTAGAAGACCTGTACTGACATATATATACCTAAATGTGCTAATTGGGCCTGTCAGTGTCCCTTTAACTTACCGATCCGTTGCTTCATTCTGGAGAAAATGTACTTTTAACTCCAATGCAAATGAGCAGTTGAGTGCACCGAGGGTGGGCCTGAACTACTCTGTGCACCCTTGCTCCTCTTGCTTCCTCTAGCCCTTCCCTCTTGGTCTTGAGTGACAGTACCAGGTTCCTGCATAGTCATCTTACCTGGTCCTGTCAATCAAGAAGGAAAGGGAGGGTCTGGCAGAGGAAGCAAGAGGAGCAAGGGTGCACAGAGTGGCTTTGGCCTACCCTCGGTGCACTTAGTTGCTCATTTGCATATGGATTCAAAGTCCTGTTTCACTAGAATGAAGCAACGGATCGCTAAGTGTAAGGTGTAATTACATCCAGCAGAGCTAGCCCTACCGACACTATGCCTGGGCGTAGCAGGGAATTTCTCGCTGACAGACTCCGCTTAAAGGAAAGGTCTTCTGTGCACATTATATATAATTATGTCACTTCTCAAAATCAATGAATTTCCTTCCAGACCATAATAAAAAATAAAGGGAAAAAATATATAATTTCCTTACTGAGTTCCCACTTTGAATGCAAAAAAAGAGAGTCGCCTGCAGACCTTTCTTTATGCGGATCGACTTTCAGAATTACCTTGTCGCTGGTCTTTCATCTTAGGCTTTAAAGCAGAAGCTCAGAGCAGAAAACAGACAGAGTTGACTAATTAAGTGGAAAGAAAGCCGAAATACCTCCATAATCATGCCGCTATCCATTTACATATGGAAGTGTTATTTTCATTCAGTCCCTGGTGTGGGGGGGAATCTTTAAACTAATAAGGATATCTCATATTTACATAGTGAAGACGCCATCAATAATGAATTGGCTGTGACGTGAGGGCTGCAGTTACTTCACCGATGTTTCATTGTATTCCAGGGTTTTCCAGGAAATCCGGGAGAGAGAGGACCTCCAGGTGAACCGGTATGTGGATAGACCACTGTAGACATCAAGAGTCCGCCATTATCGCATGTTGTGATGTATTGATGGACCCCCTGTAGAAGACAAATTGGGGCTGGATATTGTAGAATGGAAATGTCTGGTACAATATAGATTTCCTAGATGAAAACTCACTGGACAACACCATCTGTACAGACAGTGAGTCAGCGAGGAATTCTAGAAGATTTCAGCTGTGCAGTATAAATGCAGCTCAAAACTAAAATACAGTGTAGATATTTGGTAAAGATTTACTGGTATATACCCTATTGAAGCTGAAATGAATCCTCCACATACCTAGACCACCAGGGATGCTGACATTAAAGAGGTTGTCCAATTTTTTTTTTTTTTAAAGCAGGTAGTGTGATAAAAAAAGAAATAAAAAAATTATACTCATCTGAAGACCACTTAGGTTAGTTATTGGCTACTGTAGTCCCGTGCTTATGTAGAGCATGATGAGTTCCCAAAGTAGAGGTGCTGGAGCATCAGAGGACTCAAAAGTTACCTTTTTAATATTCCCACACTCCCTGCTTTTAGTTTTTGTTTTGTTTTTGTTTTTACTCCTGGACAACTGTTTTAATCCTTTCACCACTCTAGATCACCAGGAAAGCTTAAATGAATCCCTCCACTAACCTAGACCACCAGGGAAGATAAAATAAATACTTTACTACCCTATAACCAGGAAAGCTTAAATGAATCCCTCCACTAACCTAGACCACCAGGGAAGATAAAATAAATACTTTACTACCCTATAACCAGGAAAGCTTAAATGAATCCCTCCACTAACCTAGACCACCAGGGAAGATACAATTAAATACTTCACTGCCCTGTACCCGCAGGGAATCTGAAATTAATCTCTTCATTAAGCTACAAGTCATGTCTCAAGGCCTTAAAGTGTCCAACATTGACTTATAGAATAGCAGCCTTACATTTGGTGGCTTCAGAGGTAGGGCTTGCTAAGAGCTCATTGGCAGACTGCTAGAGATGGTAGAATACATCATGCCACTACCCTCGACCACCAGGGGATCTAAAATTAAACCCTCTACTACACTGAACCACCTGGGAAGCTAAAATCGAACCCTCTACTACCCTGGACCACCGGCAAATCTGAAATGAGTCCCTCCACCACCCTAGACCACAAAACAAAATTTACTTTAGTCCACATCTATTTTTTTCTTTATTTTCGGTTGCTTAATGTAAGTCTAAGTATCACAAAACATGGAATTTCAAATTAAACTGATGATTTAATCCATACAGACATGTTGCATGTGTGTTGCATTTCTTTTCTTTAGGGTCCGGCCTCATTGATCAAAACACCAGATCTGGAAGTCTATGTTAAGGTACAATTGATGTATTTTTTGTATTTTATAGCTAGAATGAGCCCATAGTAACTTGCTAGCTGACAGATTTCTAATCCTACTTGAAACATGTCATTCAGAAAGCTCCTTTTGAGTAATGAAGGATCCATAATCGGATCCCATAGGTTCAACAGATTAATGTCCAACCAGTTCCCTAAAATTTTACCCATCTGTAAGTTAAGCAATAATGGTTAAAGGGGTTTTCCAATCCTATAAAAATCCCCCCCATATGCCAGGCCCCCCACACTGAATATACCTGGCTCCATGAGCCGCTCTGGTCCCCGCACCGCCGCTGCTGCTTCTCCCCGTGTGCAGATGAAAACATGTGGTGTCACGTATGACGAGTATAATTATCCATACAGTAAACACCATGGTAGATTAAAAAAAAATTAAGATCTCCTAATAATGACTGTAGCATACCTGGCCTTCTGTATTAAAGAGATATTGGTGCTTTTACCAATTTTGGGCTCCTTAAAGAAGATTAGGAGGGTAAGACTTTTTGGTCAATTCCTCATCGTTTGCTCAAATTCTGGTTCCTGTAAAGAGAAAGGAGAACATATGTTCATTCCACTAGTATTAAAGAGCACTAAAATCAAATTTTTGTCCAATTTTGTAGGACTTGTGCAGAGATTGTCCTCCAGGTCCACCAGGGCTACCGGGAATCCCAGGATTTAAAGGTGATAAAGGTCTTCGTGGTCCTCCAGGACAGGATGGCATTGATGGTAAAAAGGTAAGCCTAATAGACACTTCTACCTTAAGACTGTAATTTTAGATATTCAGAAGGGTTCTGAATTTTTTTCGAGTAAGCCTTGACTATAAATTTCGAGTGAGCCATGTTGTGGCTATAGAAACATGATAATCATTTGTAAAGTTAATGTCACAGTGTGTTCACTGTGTCACAGGTTGCCATGTGCGCTCGCTTTAGTTGCTATGGCGTACTGGCTGCAGGCTTCTGTGTAGGCTGGTTGCCTTGGGCAATGTGTAGTTGCAGCGGCCTGTGGGTGAACTGTTCCCAGCAAATGCATGCTCCCCTCCCTGTTTGTCTGGTTCAGGTGGGGTTAATGTTCTGGTCTGGGTGTGTGTGATAGGTGGTCAGATAACCTTGTTAACCTGCTATATAATCCTGTTGTGGGTTTGGGGTGAGCCTTTCTCCAGCTTTGCTTGGTGCAAGATCTATGCACCTGACCTGGGGTATTCCATCTGCCATGTCTGTGTGGTCACCTTGTCTTGGTCCCTGCTTGATGTTTCGTTGCGTTCATGTCTCTGTCTGTTCACCCACGGACTAACTTCACATAGGGAACAGGCATCTCCTAGTCCGGTTCTATGTCTTGTCATACAGCTCTGTCTGTTTGCCCATGGACTAACTCCACATGGGGAACAGGCATGTGCTAGTCTGGTTCTATGTCTTTTCGTATAGCTCTGTATGTTCGCCCATGGACTTACTCTGCATGGAGAACAGGCATCTGCTAGTCCAGTTCTGTGTCTTATGGTGCAGCTCTGTCTTTGACGGCCATGACTCCGTTCTGCATGGGGTCCAGGCATCTGCTTGTCTCCTGTCTATGCAGCTCTAACTGTGACCGCCATGCATCCGTTCTGAATAGGGTCCAGGCATCAGCTCCTCTCATGTCTTAGCAGCTCTGCCTGTGACTGCCATGCATCCGTTCCGCATGGGGTCCAAGCATCTGCCTGTCTAGGAAGCTCTGCCTGTGACCGCCATGCATCCCTTCCCTATGGCGTCCAGGAATCTGCTTGTCTCCTGTCTATGCAGCTCTGCCTATGACTGCCATGCATCCATTCCGTATGGGGTCCAGGCATCTGCTTGTCTCCTGTCTTTGCAGCTCTGCCTGTGACCACTATGCATCAGTTCCGCATGTGGTCCAGGCATCTGTTAGTCTGGTTCTGTGTCTTGTCTGAACAGTGTCCTATGTTCGGTTATGTTTGGGTTCCTGTTCATGTGCCTGGGTTCCAGTCTAGTCTTCTGTTTGTCTTAGTCTCTGCAGGTAAGTGGCCAAGTACACCAGGACCATCCTGGAGGTGCGACCTGGTGAGCCCATGGTTAAGTTCACCCCCACCATCTGAAGCTCTGTGAAGAATGGGGCTCACTTAGTCTTCTCCCACTGGGTTTGGCCCCAAGTCAAACTGGTGTGCTTGGTCCAGTGGTATTATCTGACACTATACTCTTACCTGCTGGTCCAGCTTTCTGTCACCTCCTTATCTCTGTTAATAAAGTATTTGTTTCGGTCCTTGCGTTGTGTGATTGCTTGCCTTGTTGTTGTATGCCTTAGAGATGTTCTAGGGGTCCGTGTGACCCCTTTAGAACATGACAGGTAATTACATTTTAATTGCGAACGTTCTTACACATAATTATTGTTTGTATATCATGCGGCTGCATGTTCATCTGTATTTCTACAGGGAGAACAAGGCGTCATGGGTCCTCCTGGGCCAACAGGCTTGGATGGTATGAAGGTGAGTTGCATTATTAAGAACACGTAGCAATTATTCCAAATGACAGATTAATATTTGCTGCCTGAATGACAAACATCCTTGATTGCGAGAACCTCTTTCTTAATGGATTACAGTACAGTGCACACAGTATCAGTGTTTTTAGCGTCCTCACTTCAAGGGCATTGCTGTACTTACTAAGGACTATTGGTTTGTCCTGCATCAAGGGTCAGTGCCTGTGAGTGCATGGAAGTTGTATGCTGATGGATACAGTAGAGAAGGTTATCAATACGGGAGGCAGAAATTTGCCCCTTTTTTCAGAAACCGATCTCAAAACTGGTGAAGCAAGTGCAAAAAGTGTCTCAAATGTATAGATTTGATGGACATGTTCTCCATTTCCTTCACTGGTGTCAAATATTTAGTTTCCTGTCCTAGCCTTGTATCTACATACCCTAGACAAGGTACAATGGTTTCCTTACCATTGGATCTTACTTAGTTTATTTATTTATTGGGGAGTATATCCTTATATTATTTGGGAACTTTATGGTGCACCACAAGGGGTGGGCAACAGTAGATGGTTCTCAGTCCACTGTGGGTTTGGGAATCAGGTCTACTGTTAGTAAGGATTCTCTAAAGGGGTTTTCCAAGACCTTTATACTGTATCTGACCAGTGGGGGTCTGACACCTGGGACCTCCGCCGGTCAGCTGTGTGAGAAGGCACCGGCGCTTGCTCTGCTCGCCAAGAACAGCGTCGTACACTAGACATCACATGGCCTTGTCTTAGCTGCGAAAAAGACTCTGTGCTAGTGCGAGCACCAGTGCTTTCTCAAACAGCTAATCTGCGGGAGTCCTGGGTGTCGGGCCCCTCCCAAATCAGATACTGATGTCCTATCCAGAGGATAGGTTATCAACATAAAAGTCTTGGAAAACTCCTTTAACATAACCACTGTTATTTTTAGTTATTTTCCATCATAGAATCCCTGACAAAATAGACACCAGTGGTGGCTGAAGGACCCCCTTGACTATAATGGGTCCTTTGGGTTTCCATCATGGAAAAATGACACAGTATGCACCTCTATTACATCTGGCATTTTTGATGGAGCCTCCAAAGCTGATGTGAACATTGTGCTTGGTCTGATAAAAGGCATGGCAGCCAGTACCGCAGTAAACTGCTCAACAAGGTGACATGGCTTAGCCAAAAGTGGGTATAGCTTGGCAGAATAGAGGTACGGCCTGATATATGACAATGTGCACCAACATTTTTGACAGAATATTTGGCAAAAAATTCTGGCACAAAGTAAGCCAACTACTAGGAGGTATAAACTTAGACCAAACAGCCTAAAGATGCGCTAGATTTATCAGCCAGCATCTGCCATTGAGATAAATCTGGTGCATCTTTACACTGTGTACTCTAATATTGCATTGTCTAAATCTTAGACAGTATAAGCAAATCTGCCTCATTGAATCAAGCAAACATTTTTGTTCATGGCCCTTTACTATGACTGCCTAATAACTTTGGTTTGTCTGACCTTTGTGCATCAGTTATTTAGCAACGACTTGGAATGACTTGTATAAAATATCGTACCAAGTAGAGTAGACTTCAGCATGTCCTCCAAGGATTCTTTATTCAAATTGAGTCCAATTTTTTTTTATTAAGTGCTAAAGACTATATCCTAGTCTGTCTCACATTGGTGCTGCTTTCATATTATATTTTTCTTCTCTTGTATAAAATACCAGTCACTGTCATTCAACTAGATGGAGAAATGTTCATATTTTCCCCCATATTTGTTATAGGGCAGCAATGGGGAACGTGGAACGGAAGGAGAAGCTGGACCGAAAGGTGAACAGGTAAAATATTTGGATAATGTTTGTAATATCAGGTTCATGTTTTAGACAATGGTTGGCTATGTTTATCAAGGTGTTGTGTCACTCTCCCCCTCTTAAAGTGCTCCCGTGAGCTGCTGTCGACTATTGATCACTACAAAATAGGGCAGGTCTCTATTACTGCCTGGAAACCCTGACTAGAGTCCACCAGAGGAAGAGCAGTCCTCTTTGATGCCTTTATGTCACATCTTAATCATCACTGTCCGTTTGGATATCAGGATGAATGTTTCTTTGGGGATATGCCTCTATAAGTCCCTGTATTGCTTGCCCACCCATCTATTTGACTGAATGTCTTTGGTGGTGGGATGCAGTATCTCACCGATTTTTTTTACGATTACATTTTACTTATTTTAGGGAAAAAAAATCTATAGTTTTTTATTAATGTTCAGCTGTTTCTGAGATACAAGGGTTAAAAATCAGTCTGCAAGCTGTCACAGTCTGCATTCTTAAGGTACCTTTACACGAGCCGATTATCGTATAAATTATGGTTAAATCTAACTTCACGATTATCTTGAGAGCAATTAACGATAGAGGGACAACCGACCATCGGTAGATTTCTCATTGTCTTGATTGCTTGTGTGGGCACAAAATCATCATTGGACGTTAACAATTTCATACGTGTAGTGTTTATTGAGCACCAAAGTGCTCGGGTGCTCTGGCCGAACACATCGGGAGCACCTGAGTATAATGGAAATCAATGGGAGAACCCGAGCATTAAACCAGGCACCCCCTTCTCTGAAGAGGGGAGGGTGCCTGGTTCACAGGAAAAGGTCAGAAATTGATGGAAACACCAATGAAATGGTTATGGAACAGCATAGGGAGGATGTCTGGAGGCATCTTGGACTCCCAGGTGGCTGCTGGGAACCATGTTGTCCGAGTAGTACGTCACTTTTACAGACTGACAATAATACGCACAAAATCGATTTTAGAGGAAAAATAGTTAGGAAACATTCTTTTGTGTATATTTACTTGTATATAAAGTGCAAGTGCTGCCAAAAATTAAAAGGAAGAGGCACTCCGATACAACCTGTATATCACATAAAGGAGGGCCTCATTCACATTGTGGTACAATCGTTCAGGTAGTGGGACTGCTACACTCATAAAGCCTATGCACTAAGTGAAAGGGCTGCCAAAAATTACAAGGAATCGGCACTACAATACACCCTTTATTACACATAAAGGAGGGCATCATACACAACCTTGAAAAATTATGATTGATGGCCTGCTGGTGACTCTCAAAAACATTTGGAGCAAGGGCCTGCTGATCTCTCCATCTAAAACATTAGGGGCGAGGGCCTGCTGCCGCTTTGGTGACTCTAGATAACCTGGGGCCGATCGCACGTCCCTGTGGCGGCGATGATCCATTCGGATGTCTGCCCTATCAACTTTCAATGTTATTTTCCGGGCAAACCATGTAGACCTTGGGTAACGGGGGAATCATGGTTCGTTTCCGGAGAGGGAGCCTGAGAAACGGCTACGGCTACCACAGCCAAGCAAGGCAGCATGCGCACAAATTACCTATTAGCTACAATTAGGTGAGGGCCTGCAGGGGAGCTGACCCTGTAAAAGATTTTAGGTGCAGGCCTGCTGGTGAGCCGACCCTGTAAAATATTTTAGGTGCAGGCCTGCTGGTGAGCTGACCTAGTAAAACATTATATGCGAGGGCCTGCTAGTGAGCTGACCCTCTAAAAAATTATATGTGAGGGCCTGCTAGTGAGCTGACCCTGTAAAAAATTATATGCGAGGGCCTTCTGGTGATCTGAGCCTGTAAAACATTATATGCGAGGGCCTGCTGATGAGCTAACCCTGTAAAAGATTTTAGGTGCGGGCCTGCTGGTGAGCGGATCCTGTAAAAGATTGTAGGTGAGGGCCTGCTGGTGAGCTGAACCTCTAAAAGGTTGTAGGTTAGGGCCTGCCGGTGAGCTGACCCTCTAAAACATTATATGCAAGGGCATTCAGGTGAGCTGACCCTGTAAAAGATTGTAGGTGAAGGCCTGCTGGTGAGCTGACCCTCTAAAACATTATATGCGAGGGCTTGCTGGTAAGCTGACCCTGTAAAAGATTTTAGGTGCGGGCCTGTTGGTGAGCTGACCCTCTAAAAAATTGTAGGTGAAGGCCTGCTGGTGAGCTGACCCAGTAAAACATATGCGAGGTCCTGCTGGTGAGCTGACCCTGTAAAACATTGTAGGTAAGGGCCTGCTGGTTAGGTGACCCTGTAAAACATTGTAGGTGAGGGCCTGCTGGTGAGCTGACCCTCTAAAAAATTATATGCGAGTGCCTGCTCTTGAGCTGACCCTCTAAAAGGTTGTAGGTTAGGGCCTGCTGGTAAGCTGACCCTCTAAAACATTAGCAGGTGAGAGCTGCCTCATGCTTGATTCATTGACTATTACCTGGTGGCGTGCACTCCCTGTGTGGACCCAATTCAGATACAGCGTTTTTTTTCCTGTTGGAACATGGCACACCTCTCGTTATGCCCTATGGATGATGATGATGACACGATGAGAAAAATGAATTTCCAATCTTAGGGAAGAAATTAAGAAAGCTCAAGATTCACTATCAGCACTTTCTAACATGCCGGTTTTTGTCGAATTAGACAACCAACTCAAGGACAATCTGAATAAAGTGGAAGAGGATTTAATGTTGTTCAAACAGAGCAAGTTTAATAGGGATCTATTGGACTATAGCAACAACACAGTCTACACGTGGGCGGAGACTCTTGTGAATACACCTCGCTCTATTTTGCGGAGATCCCGTTCCAGATACAGACGAGCAACCAAGGTATCATTTAGTTCAACTGAACGAGGCTCAACGGAATCTTTACCTGAAGTTGATAACTTTCCTAATGGGCTTTGGAACATTCCCCACAGTCTACTGCTCAGCATGAAAGACAGTCAAAAAACAAAGGGCAGGCAAGTGGCACAGGAAAAAGTCGCCGCTATCCGTCTCGACAGAAGAGATGAATATGGACATTCAGGTACTCAATATGTCGGCGTCTATTCTTACATCAGATCAGGTTGGTGTTTTAAAGAAAGGTTTATCGTTTTCACCCACTCACCATTTTGATTTATATCGCACCATCCTGGACGTTAATAGATTTGCCCGCAATCTTACTTTGAAAAAACATTTCCAAGATGGACTTTTGGAAGATGCCCCTGATCCTGTCACCGCACTGTCCCCTTTAATGTCTGAACATAATGTATATGAGGGGTTAACAAACATGTCTCTTTCAGTTATGTCTATGTGTAATACCTCCAATGGTTTGGATAGTGGGAGTTGCAGTGCACCACCTCCTGTTACCAATACCAGTGGGATGAAATTTGTTGAGATGGTCCACTGTGAATCCCTTCAAACCATTTCACAAAATGAGTCTGGTCATATTAACTCCTCGAGAGATTTCAGGACCTCTAATAGAGATTTCTATCCTATACAATCCCGATCTGCAGCATTAGATAAATATCAGGAATTAGTGGAAAGAGACTTATGCCTCTTATTTGATGTTACTCAATCCAGAAGACACTCCAATATGACTCTGACAAAGAGACCTGCACTCCGGGATTTAAGGGATAGAAAGGACATCATAATAAGGGAGGCTGATAAGGGCGGAGCAGTAGTCATTTTGGATAGGGGTCTATACAAACAACTAATTACAACTATGTTGTATGACACCCAGGTTTATGCTCGATTGTCTGGTGATCCTCTCCTATCCTTTCAATCTGAAATGAGAAATGTTTTGGAACTAGGCGTGTCATCTGGGTGCCTCAGCAATAGGGAAAAAGATTACATTCTTGTGGAACATCCGGTAACTCCTATTTTCCATGCACTGCCGAAGGTCCACAAGAACACTTTTCCTCCCCCTCTCAGGCCCATTGTGGCTGGAATTGGCTCCTATTCTGAACGCTTTTCAAAGTGGGTGGATTCCCTCCTCCAACCCCTGGTTCCGTTGAATCCTGGATTCATACAGGATTCACGTTCTGTACTCCAAGCTTTTTCGGGATTTAAATGGAAGGAGGATCTTGTGTGGATTACAGCAGACATTAAATCTTTATATATCAATATTCCACACAATTTAGCCCTTACATCCCTACGTTGGTTTCTAAACCATTACAGCAATTATACTCTTGAACTTAGGGAATACATTACCTTGGTGGTGGATTTCCTCCTCAGACACAATTATTTTTTATTTGATGATTCCTTTTTTTTTTCCCAGCTATCAGGGGTGTCGATGGGGGCAAGATTCTCTCCCTCCATTGCTAATATATTTATGCCATGGTGGGAGGGTTATTTTCTCCTCATTGACACCTCTCCTTTTATGGATCGCCTGCTCTGGTATGGACGTTAAATTGATGACCTGCTTATGGGGTGCTCCGTGGAACAGTTGCGGGCCTGTTTGGTGTGCCCTGCCTTATCCCTTTTGCCATCCTACTGCCTCTTCCAGCCTGTTGCGGTGCTGCAGATCCCTCCCCCTCTGTACTGCTGTCCTCGCTCGGCTTTCCACCTTTCCAGGTTGGGTCAGTGATTTAATTGTCCACCACCTCCTCTTTCACTTCCTCACTCTGCTCATCCTTATCCTCCTTACTTGTTGACCTAAACACAACCTCAGTGTCTCATCCTCTTTCACAACCTCTTGAGACAGTAATTGCTGTTGAGTTATTGGCAACTGTGTCTCATCATCATCCACCTCATTAAACAGTAATTGCCATTCCCCACCGTCATCTTCTTGTGATTGTGGATGCTCAGGAGTTTGGGAATCAGGGCACAAGATATGACCCTCTTCAAGCGTGCTTGGCGAGAGGGCCAAATCAAGGAATGGCAAGGAAAAGAGCTCCTCTGAATATCCGAGTGTGGGATCACTTGTTTGGCCAGACTCTCCATGGTGGGGGGAAGGAGTATCAAGACTGGACTTGGTGGAAGACAGGGTGGTGCTTAAGCGACTGCAATCAAACCAACCACCTGGTCGCACTGGTCTGACGTCAAGAGTGGTGTCCTGCACCGCCCTGCAAACTGGGACATGACGCTAGGTATCGTGGATGACTGTTTTTCTTGCGCTCTGGCAGCAGGCACAATTTCAACGCGCCCAGGGCCACGGCCTCTGCGTGAAGCATCAGCATCGCGGCCACTGCCCCGTCCCTTACTGCTTGCCGCCTTCATTTTAAATGTGATGTATGCTTGAAAGTCCGTCACACGTACATTAGTGTAGGATTTGGAAGTGTATGTGCAAAAAAATTTATAAAGGTATTTGGGATGTGGAAGCATCACACAGGAGATATCCCGCAGATAATGTCAATGCTGACACCAGCGGCTAATAAAAAAATTACAGGGAATGTCACAGGTATTTGGGACGAGGAAACGTTATACAGGAGAGGTACCACTGGTAATGTCACTGTCCAAAGTGTCTATGTAAAAAGTACACTGTATGTCAGATAAAAAATTTAGGCGCACACTTTACACAGGAGATGTGGCGCAGCTAATCTCACTGTTCGCAGCAGACATCGTCTATTGAAAAAGTACACTGGATGTCACAGATATTTTAGGGATGCGCACACTTTACACAGGAGATGTGGCGCAGATAATTTAACTGTCTGCAGCGGCCTATTAGACGCTATTTAGCGCAGGATGCGCTAAAAATATATATTGCTGCTTTCACACACGATAGTTCTTAAAAGGACTTTTGGGTCTATAAAAAGTTTTTCTAATAAAAATCTTCCAATAACACTCCCTACACTAACTGTCCCTTCTTCAGCACAGCTCCCTGACTAAGACTGAGCCGAACACGTGTCAGTGGGTGCTTTATAGCACCCGATGACGCGTTCCGGCCAGCCAATCACTGTAATGCCAATAGGCAACATGCCTACGGCATTACAGTGCGTGCCAGTACCTCTCTGCACGTTTATTGGCTGCGTAGCGCTAATGTACCGCCATGTGCCGAGCATCGAGATGCTCGAGCCGAACTAGTGTTTGGCCGAGCATGCTCAATCAACACTACATACGTGTAAGCAGGAATTGTTCACTGCACGCCACTCAAATTTCGCTTGGTGTAAATGCAACAGTCTGCTTTACAAACAATGGAATATGCGATTGAATTGATGATTTTGTGAACGATAATCGTTGCTTCTAAAGGGTCATTGTTGGAACGTTCACTATACCAAGAAACAACTCATTTGTTGCCCCGTGTCAAAGTACCTTTAGAATCCAGTCATCTAATGGCTCATGTAGAGCTCTTATCTCTGATCTCTTGACCTCATAAACACTCATTATAGCTCACTTCTAATCAAACTGATAAGAATATGGCCTAATGAGTGTTTATGAGGTCAGGAGATCAGAGATAAGAGCTACACAGGAGTCATTAGATGACTGTGACAGCTTGCAAACAGACTGATTTTTTAATCTTGTATCTCTGTATTCATAAAAGGTGTACATAGCCTTTCAGAAACAGAAAATTAGCCAATAATGATAGAATTATTCTTATGTCCTTTGTTGTTTGATGATGTCACCATAGACTGTGTATCCTATTCCAGGGTATACCAGGAATACCTGGCTTCATTGGACCACCTGGTACCTCAGGACCTCCTGTAAGTTTTTCTCATCTTCAGCTTTACAACTTAGTATTTTCCATGTATTATTTGCAGTTTTAGTATGAATTTGTGCAACAACTCAAAATTCCTAGGGACGCAACATGCACCGATTTTTCACATAAATATGTTTGATCTTGCATGCCAGTCATGATGAAGAGAAATCTGTAAAACATGTCTAAAGGGCACCAGATTTACCACACCACTAGATACCCCCTCCCCCAAATAACTTTTAGATTAATCTACTCTTTTTGTCGGGTATAGATTTCTGTCACTTGCCAACAATGAGTTACACATGTGAGTTTGGTGCAACCTCCATACCACTTGGTATATTTGTTTTAACAGGAAGATATTGGTAAGTGATGCTACATGGTTCTCTCCCACAAGAGAAAAGCCAGACATATCATCCTTTGAAATGAAGAGGATGAGTCATGTGGCACCAAATTTTCACAAATCATTTGGACCGCGCACTCCCACCCATTACCCAGGGCATCTAATATATAATATAGCTGGATTCTACATTGTCCTGAATTTTGTAGACTTAAGCCCAGGAGGAGCAAGTCTAATAGTGTAGGTCCCATCTGTTAGAAGCTACCCTTTTGCTGGTAATGTAGATGGGCCCAACAAAATTTCTATCAAAAATGTGCATAAGAAGCATATAATTTTCAGATGGTAAGTACAGAAGTAATGCAATTCAGATTGATCCATATTTCCAGTGTTTGCATGTGTCTTTGTGCGTGGAGCAGTGTACAGGTGCCACTCCATTCACGTCTCACACCACGAAGGCAAGTATTTCAATTCTTTTCAGTAATTGCTTCATCTTCTGTCATTTATTAAGGGACCTGATGGCTTACCTGGAATCATGGGCCCTCCTGGACCCACAGGAGAAACCGTAAGCAAAATATTTACTAATATTCATATATGCATTGTGCCATTTGCTACATTGTTCAATGTTTGTTACTATGGAACTATGATTATTTGAAAATACAAAAATACAGAATTACAGCTACGTGATGAGATTTGTTCAGTGGCTATACACACATATAAGGGAGCCCCATAGAAAATGTGCTCCGCTCTATGGTTCTGGGTTTTGGCACATAACTAGGCAATTTGCCTTGTACAACCAAGAGCAAAGAGTAGGAATATGACTAGCGTCCCTCTCTCCAAGGGTTCAATAGCAACTCTATGATTTACCTCTGTGGTACGTGCACCCTTAAATGCATATTTAAAAAATTGGGACTCTGTGGTAAAAAAAAGTAGAGATTAGCAAATTGATTCTAAACAAATTGCATTAATTACGCATTTCACAAAAATTCTGCTGCCAAGCAAATTCTACGTTTTGGTGATTCGCTTCGGATGAATCACACAAAACAGCCCCATTTTCCTGTAAAAATTAGCATGAAAAACTGTACGGAAAATGAGGTTAGAGTATAACATGACTCTAGGAGGGATTGGCTCCGAGGCTGACAAACGGGTTGTGAGCCAATCAAGGGGCAGGATTTTGACAAGCCCTTCAGTCTCTGGGACGTATAGTTGAGCCTTTTTTAATTACCGAGCAAACAGCTGCTATTTTGCTACCGTGTATAATTTAGCAGTTCATCATATTGTACCAGTGTGTTCGTAGCAGGGCACATTTTATTGCACCTCTGTAAGTTGTCGGAAAAATTGTTTCAATTTAGCTACCATTTGTAATTGGGCACCTCAGCGCATTTCAGTGCATCTATATACCAGTTTCACTCAACACATTTTACTGAGTCAATATACTATGCAGTTTTATTTAATACATTGTATTATCTTAATAAACCATTGTAAATTGTCAATATCAGCGTGCAGTGTGTTTGTAGAAGTTGATGAATGCTTAATTGTGCCTTTAAATTGCGTTTTTAAATTGCAGAAAAAAACACTTGCCCATTTGGTAGTACCGTTTAGTAATCAGCGTACCAAACCCAAGACTTTGTATTTACAGGCCTCATAATAAAATGTCTGGTAAATATCATAGTGGAAAATGAAAGATTCCTCAGTCATAATGTAGGTGGCTGTAGTAGTGCAAACAGCAGTAGCAACACTAGCCGTCCGGCCAGTAATAGTAGTAGTAGTAGTAGAAGGCCACCATTTTCTTTCGCTTCCAATAGGCGCCACATTATCATTGAGGAGAAAGAGGATGAGATTGCGGACTTGATGGCTCACTGCTCTCAGTCACAGCAGGATGATATTGAGGTGAATTCTGAGTCTGACAATGTCCCTTGGAGCCAAGGGTCACAGCATTTTGCCTGTTCCTCCTCCTTGCAGCCCCAGAGAAACCTTTCAGTTGCATGATCTGTCTTTACTGCCCTGTCCTAGTGGGCACCTTCTTTTTAGCTAAGAGGCAGCAAAAAAAAGGATACTCAAGATAGTCTCCCTGTTGATGGCTTATGTTAGAACAGTCAGCGTTTGGATTGCCATGAGGAGGAGGTTCAGGCAGAGGTGGAAGACCCCATGCATAGCTGTGTCATTGCTGATGGTAGTAGTGCCACTTGTAGCCACGGTTATGTTGGCAGGGAAATGATAGCCCTTGCAACAGTGGCACTTGGAGCAAAGACAAAGGAGAAAGCTGGGAGGAGGGCAAAGAAACCCACAATGACCTATCACAGGCTGATAAAAGTGTCAGGGTCTGTGAGAACAATAATGATGGCGGAATGATCGGCCATTGCATGACATGAGCTGCAAAATTCACGGGAAGTCCACCTTTCATATGCTAGAGCGTCTGTACAAGTAGAATACAGCTGTGAATGATTTAATCATGCTCCAGATCAACTCAGCAGGGAGCATGTGTTTAGAGGTCAGGCAGTGGCAGCTCATCAGAGAGGCATGTTGTGTGTTCCTGCCCTTCGAAGAGGCCACCAGATTTGTCAGTAGTAACAACTGTGGCATCAGCAATGTCACCCCCATGATATTTATCTCAGAGAACAAGCTCATGCTGATGCATCAAGGGACAGCGGAAGAAGAACAGCTTTGTACTGACAGGGGTATCATTAGCATCAAGCAATCTGCTGATTACTGGATAGACACATTTTTAGACCCTTGCTATGAAAGCAAAATGGAGGAATTTTTTCCTGTTGCTGAAAAGGAGGCAGAATTGCTGTATTACCCCAAACTTATCACAAACAGCATATTGGTACCTCAAAATTGCTTTATTTAGTTCAAGCTAAAGCTAGGGTTCAGTGAACAAGAGAGCCCCAGCATTCATTCTTGACCCCTCTAATTCAGATATTGACTTTTCTATAGGGTCTCCTAGGTTGCAGTCTCCAGATTAGTCTTCTGTAGCAGCAGCTGGCTAAACCGTGGTATCTTGTGGTCAACCAGCAGAAGTCAGGGCAGGACGATTACTTATAAGGAAGGACTGGGGATCAGGATAACGGAGAGTCAGAAGAAGACAGGTCACAACAGGAAGGTGCTAGACTAGAAATTGCTCTAGGACAAAACTAGCTAGGGAAGAACCAAGACCCTGCACAACCAAGAATAAGGTGACATGAAATAAAGTCTGGATCCTTAAGAAGACAAGAAGTTACCAGGCCCGGTAGGATCCAGGTGACATTGGGAGCAGGATTAAGAGGGACGATATTTAACATAATGAGCTCAGTGGAAGTCAAAGTAGTCCAGTGTCTAACATCTCCTGAATGGGAAAAGTGAAGCAAGGAAATGTTTTTTTCTCGCCAAACATCACTTCTGGCTCCGCAGAGCAGCTTTATAAAGTCATACCAGTCGCTCCTATTATAAAATAAATTGAAAGCTCAATCACATTCAGAGGTTTATTGTACCGTTTTACAGAGAATAATTGCATCGGCCCAAAGGTCAAAATACAAAGACAAATCTAATTACAAAATTTTATTTGAAACTACAAAAGAATTCTTCTATATGTAAAGTTTTCTAAAATGTCATCAAAAAGGAAAGATCAGGATTGGAGATAAAGACATACAGCATCCACTATACACTTATTGGGCTGGTTGACGATGGAGTGGGGAGGAATTGAAGGATCAGACCATGGATCTAATAGCGGAGGAGAGCCTGAATTTAGTAATCTATCTGCTCTATCTTCTGTAGTAGCGAGTCATAAGCCCAGTATTATCTTTATTAAATGGTGGCTCAGTGGTTAGAACTGGTTCCTTGCAGCACTGAGGTCCAACGGTTAAATATGACCAAGGACAACATCTGCATGGAGCTTGTATGTTCTCCCCGTATTTGACTAGGTTTCCTCCGGGTTCTCCTGTTTCCTCTTACACTACAAAGACAGACTGATAGGGAACTTAGATTGTGAGCCCCATTGGGAACAGTGAGTAATAATAATGTCTGTTAAGTGCTGCGGAATATGTCAGCGCTATATAAGTGAGTAAAATGAACAAATAATGCACAGTATATACACTGACTCCAGCAGCAGAATAGTGAGTGCAGCTCTGGAGTATAATACAGGATGTAACTCAGGATCCGTACAGGATAAGTAATGTAATGTATGTACACAGTGACTCCACCAGCAGAATAGTGAGTGCAGCTCTGGAGTATAATACAGGATGTAACTCAGGATCAGTACAGGATAAGTAATGTAATGTATGTACACAGTGACTGCACCAGCAGAATAGTGAGTGCAGCTCTGGAGTATAATACAGGATGTAACTCAGGATCAGTACAGGATAAGTAATGTATGTACACAGCGACTGCACCAGCAGAATAGTGAGTGCAGCTCTGGAGTATAATACAGGATGTAACTCAGGATCAGTACAGGATAAGTAATGTATGTACACAGTGACTGCACCAGCAGAATAGTGAGTGCAGCTTTGGAGTATAATACAGGATGTAACTCAGGATTTGTACAGGATAAGTAATGTAATGTATGTACACAGTGACTGCACCAGCAGAATAGTGAGTGCAGCTCTGGAGTATAATACAGGATGTAACTCAGGATCAGTACAGGATAAGTAATGTAATGTATGTACACAGTGACTGCACCAGCAGAATAGTGAGTGCAGCTCTGGAGTATAATACAGGATGTAACTCAGGATCAGTACAGGATAAGTAATGTATGTACACAGTGACTCCACCAGCAGAATAGTGAGTGCAGCTCTGGAGTATAATACAGGATGTAACTCGGGATCAGTACAGGATAAGTAATGTAATGTAATGTATGTACACAGTGACTGCACCAGCAGAATAGTGAGTGCAGCTCTGGAGTATAATGCAGGATGTAACTCAGGATCAGTACAGGATAAGTAATGTAATGTATGTACACAGTGATTCCACCAGCAGAATAGTGAGTGCAGCTCTGGAGTATAATACAGGATGTTACTGACGATCAGTACAGGATAAGTAATGTAATGTATGTACACAATGGGGAACGCAATTTCTTTTAATTAAGAATGCACTGGAGTATAAGGTGCCATAATTATTAAGAGGATCCAGCCTCTGCAAGCTCTATAGTGTGAAGTCACACTACAAACATTCTATAATTCACTTTTGCAAGTTTTATGCAAATTTTGTGTAAAGGTTGCATGATGACACTGTTGTATATGATTCGCTATTTCTCATGCAGGAACATTTGTCGATTGTCCCATCACAGATGTATGTCAATACATGTGTTATGTCACGTTTAGATTAACCTGACATATTGATTCTGTATGGCCAACTGGCAGCTGCAATGTAATATTGCACCATTCGATTGGTGACTATCCACCATGGAGCCCCAAATATAGTCTCCAGTCAACGAAAGAAAATATTTATAATGTTACTGAACATTTTATGTAGATTCAAACTCTGAAAATTTCTCCTAATTGGTGGTAAATTCTGTTCAATTAATTAACCGTTTGAAGCTCTATAAAAATGGACTTGTGAGGAACAAGTTAATATAGAAATATCTTACAGTATTTATGGGGTGACTGTGTTTTACATGGGAGTACAATGGCCCCCTGCCAGGTGCTCTCACACTTAGCAGAAGACACAGCCCGACTCCCGCTGTGAACACCGTCTGGAGAAAGGTGATTTACTTAGACAAAAAAAAAAAAGCTCATAACGGGCTTCTCGGCACCACGGGAAACTGCTGAGCACTGATTGAATTCTGAGATTGAAGACAGGGAGACGAAGAAGACAAAAATTGCTTCTCCGAATTGAGGGCAAACAGCAAAGCGACTCTACTAATGAAACAAGTTTACATGAGCATAATATCCAGATAAAAGATTATGTAATGCTTGTAATACTCTCACTTAAAACCACCTGGAGCATTCTTCTCATGTTCCAGTCAGCAGTTTATGAGTTGCCTAGACCTCTAGGAAAAGACAACCTCTAAAGTTCAACATTAGTGATTGTAGGGGATGTCTTCCAGGTGACCCTATGGTCTATAAATGTAAAAACTTGTTGACAACCAAAGTTGGATGGAAGTACCTTCTACCTACTAGAAAAAAATATTTTGATGTACCACCATTAGATGCTTAAATGTAAGCTCCTGGGCCTCAATGTAATATTGGTAACCGGCCCTCCATGCCTATCATATGCCATTATCTTTCCATGTTGCAGAGGAGTCTTTTGGCCCAGATCTGACCCCTACCCTATCCTCTTCTGTAGCTACTGCCCACCCTTAGTCTGTACAGAAGATCTGCATGTCTGTTGCTATTATTGCTCATACAAGGTGGCCATGCACATTAGCACACCCAGCCATCCATCTACTATCTATGGGGTATTCTGTCTCTTTCTTGTTGGAGAGAGAGGGGGATATTGAACTTTAACGTGTCCAATTCATTGGTCTCAAGGGAGATATGTGGGTACTGAGGGTTTTATTGCCCTTTTTTATCAGCCAGGCTTAGAGTTCATGTGTATGGAGAGTGTCAGGAGAAATAGCTGTGTCAGGAAAATGCGTATTCAGCCTATATCTACATTATCTTAGGGATATGGCCACCTTTATCATTCAAAAAATCAACTAGGCTCCTAGTTCATGAATCAACTGTGTAAGACATAGTCCTAGGAGAAAGTAATTGCCTTCAGGTCAGCTACAATGGGCTTGTCTTCTGCTGAACCTCTGGGACCCATTACTGCAGCAAAAACTGAGCCCTCCAGAGGACTTAATGGTATTATGGTATGCCTACCCATCCTTGGTGACAACCCTTACTGATTTTGTAATTGTAGTTGCTAGTGGTTGTCACCCTTTCTTTGTTACCCAGCTTGGAAATGTACATTTTAAAACTCAAAAAGTATAATAACAAATGGACACCGTCAAGAGAATGACTTACGCTTACAGGTCATGTTCTAATTTTCTTTGAAATGGTTTCTAAGCTATTGTTTGGCTGGACATTATTCATATTTTCTGGAACATATACAAACTAGTAAACTAAGCACAGGCTGATTTCATAATTAAGATCAGGAGAGTCATTTGTGCCTTAAAATGTCCCTGATGAACAAACTAGGACCTAAACATCTGTATTTCTGTAGATGAATGGCCCTGACTATATAGTACTAGTTTAAATATGAATGGCTTGCTATGGATTTGATAATGGTTGGTTGATCAAGTGATTGATTGATGATCATGAATACATATTTCCTAAAATTCTCTTTGCTGGTTTCAGGGAAAAGAAGGACCACCAGGACCAAGTGGCCCCCCTGGACTACCAGGACTACCGGTACAAGTACAATCTGTTTTTCCATTTTGATGTACCCTACTACAGTATTATAAGTTAGTAGAGCAGAATCATCTGTTCAGAATCCTTAACTCTTTCCCTGCCGCTTTGAAGGGCCTGACCTGTCCTAAATTACACCAAAAAATGAAAAAAATAACCCAAAAGCTGGATGAAAAAAGATAAATACTTTAGGGGGTCAACTTAAAAAAGTCACTTTGAAGGTGTTTCTAATGTTTTGGCGCTCTACAACCAGCAATAGAAAAATAGTCCACCAAAAACCAAAACACAATTTAGTCCTTTGAAGTCTTGCGACGGGCCAGACAAATAGATAAACTACACAAATAGCATCCATTTTCATAGGACAAACATATGGTAATGGTTTCAGAAATGTTTGTTCTTGAAATATTTTGCAACAGTTATCAATTCTTTTTCCTAAAAAAGGAAAAATATTATAATTTTTTCCTTAAAGGGGATTTCCAAAATTTTAATACTGATGACCTATCCTCTGGATAGGTAATCCATATCTGATCGGTGGGGAACTGACACCCTGTACTCCCGCCGATCAGCTGTTTGAGAAGGCATTGGAGCTCCTGTGATTGCCGTGGCCTTCTCACAACTTTTCCTAGGCCAGTGACGACACGTTCATCGGTCACGTTGCCTAGGAGCAGCTCCACCCCATTAAAGTGAATGAGGCTGAGCTCCATACCAAGCATGGCCACTATAAAATGTACGGCGTTGTGCTTGGTGAGCTGTGAGAGGACAATGATGCTCACCGGAGCGCCGGTGCCTTCTCTAACAGCTGAACAGAGAGGGTCCCGGATGTCGGACCCCCACCGATCAGATACTGATGACCTAGCCAGAGGATAGGTAATGAGTATTGAAATCTTGAAAAACCTAATCTAATGGCACAAAAGAATGGTCTAAGGTGTCCCATAAAAAATAATATCAAGTCAATAAAGGTTGGCTCAGAAATTAATTAGTTGTTTTCCTAAAGATTACAACTCATTCATGGAGACATACGAGAGGATATGAGCCGGTATGTGAGCTCTGTACTTTTCACAATGTGCCTATGTCTGTCTACTGTAATATTCATGCCCCAGTCAGCTCTTTACAATATTTAATAACTCTGTCAATCCTGTTTCTTATAATTTCCTTGTATTTTGGTTTCAGGGCATCACTGGCAAAGACGGCAAAGACGGGAAGCCGGCGGCACCTGGGGAGGCAGTATGTCATTCTTATTATTAAGTAACGTGGCAGTGGCAAGCATATTAACAAGCACTTGGGCTGATTTATTGGACCAGTCAAAATGTCACCTTCTGCTTTGTCACCATTATGAGAATTGAGACACCTGGGAATTTTTAACCTCCTTTACTGTGGTAGAAGACAAATATTGAAAAATACTATGCATTTACTAAATCTAATATAAAATATAGGGCATCATGTGGACCATACATTGCTGAAAATATATGTAAACAAGTGACGGCTGTATAAATATACCTTTTAAAAAGTCTAGTCTTCTAAGGTAGCTTTCTGCTAAAATTTTTAACCTGACTTGATTACTGTAGAGTGAACCACAAGAACATTAATGAGATGAGGCAGCAATGTTAGATCCTAAACCACTTATCCTGAGGCATTGTGGACAGAGCTGTGAGCAGCTAGACATGTTCTTACCCTACTTGCCACAATGATGTTAAAAGGAGACTTTCCTCAAAGTAACATCAGAAAAAGTTAAAAGCTCACATATATCTAGACCCTCTAAATAATATTATTTTACCACCATGCAAAACAATATAGTTACAATACTGCATCTTATGTAAGATCGTATAACTACTATAATACTGCTGCTATGTACAAGAATATAACTACTATAATACTATCTTCTGTGTACAAGAATATAACTACTATAATACTGCTCCTATGTACAAGAATATAACTACTATAATACTGCTCCAATGTACAAGAATATTTCTACTATAATACTGCTCCTATGTACAAGACTATAACTACTATAATACTGCCTCCTATGTACAAGAATATAACTACTATAATACTGCCCCTATGTACAAGAATATGACTACTATAATACTGGTCCTATGTACAAGAATATAACTACTATAATACTGCTCCTATGTACAAGAATATAACTACTATAATACTGCTCCTATATACAAGAATATAACTACTATAATACTGCCTCCTATGTACAAGAATATAACTTCTATAATACTGCATCCTATGTACAAGAATATAACTACTATAATACTGCCTCCTATGTACAAGAATATAAAGACTATTATACTGCTCCTATGTACAAGAATATAACTACTATAATACTGCCTCCTATGTACAAGAATATAACTACTATAATACTGCCTCCTATGTACAAGAATATAACTACTATAATACTGCTCCTATGTACAAGAATATAACTACTATAATACTGCCTCCTATGTACAAGAATATAACTACTATAATACTGCTCCTATGTACAAGAATATAACTACTATAATACTGCTCCTATGTACAAGAATATAACTACTATAATACTGCCTCCTATGTACAAGAATATAAAGACTATTATACTGCTCCTATGTACAAGAATATAACTACTATAATACTGCCTCCTATGTACAAGAATATAACTACTATAATACTGCCTCCTATGTACAAGAATATAACTACTATACTACTGCCTCCTATGTACAAGAATATAACTACTATAATACTGCTCCTATGTACAAGAATATAACTACTATAATACTGCTCCTACGTACAAGAATATAACTACTATAATACTGCTCCTATGTACAAGAATATAACTACTATAATACTGCCTCCTATGTACAAGAATATAACTACTATAATACTGCCTCCTATGTACAAGAATATAACTACTATAATACTGCTCCTATGTACAAGAATATAACTACTATAATACTGCTCCTATGTACAAGAATATAACTACTATAATACTGCTCCTATGTACAAGAATATAACTACTATAATACTGCCTCCTATGTACAAGAATATAACTACTATAATACTGCTACTATGTACAAGAATATAACTACTATAATACAGCTCCTATGTACAAGAATATAACTACTATAATACTGCTACTATGTACATGAATATAACTACTATAATACTGCCTCCTATGTACAAGAATATAACTACTATAATACTGCCTCCTATGTACAAGAATATAACTACTATAATACTGCTCCTATGTACAAGAATATAACTACTATAATACTGCTCCTCTGTACAAGAATATAACTACTATAATACTGCTCCTATGTACAAGAATATAACTACTATATTACTGCTCCTATGTACAAGAATATAACTACTATAATACTGCTCTTATGTACAAGAATATAACTACTATAATACTGCCTCCTATGTACAAGAATATAACTACCATAATACTGCCTCATATGTACAAGAATATAACTACTATAATACTGCTCCTATGTACAAGAATATAACTACTATAATACTGCTCCTCTGTACAAGAATATAACTACTATAATACTGCTCCTATGTACAAGAATATAACTACTGTAATACTGCATCCTATGTACAAGAATATAACTACTATAGGGGGGCGGAGCTTGACCTTGGAGCTGCATGGCAGCTTGTTCCTGAGCTCCTCTCCCAGGCAGCTATTATAGCCCCTTTTATTAGCTATTTGCTCGGTGCCAATGGGGAAACCAGGCAAGGACCGTCACCCTGAGACACCAGAGCCGACTGGGGCCCGTTCCAGGCAACCTGAGATGGATAAATTCCTTAAGAAACAGTCCAGGACTCCTGCTGCTGCTGAAACATACAAGAAGGCGCGGCAGCTCTCTGAAGCAGATGAAGGCTCTGAGGCAGGAAGCACTTCTGATGTCTCTGATTGCAGACCACTGAGAAAGAGCTCCTCACTCTCCAAAGCAGATCTCAGGGACATTCTGGAATCTGCTCTTGCACCTCTTAAGAAGGACTTGGGGGAGATAAAAGGGGATCTGCGACATATTGGGAATCGTGTGGAGTCCCTGGAGCTAGCACAGGAAGCCATCCTGGTGCATGAGGGTAAGACCAGCGCAGCCCTGCAAACCCACAGAGACTTGCTAAACGACGCGCTGATGCGCATAGAGGATCAGGAGAACCGGAGCCGGCGGCGAAATATTCGCATCCGCGGCCTACCCGAAAATATTGCGATTGACGCGCTTCATTCAGTCGCATGCGAAATTTTCTCCTCCCTGCTGGGAGCTGAGAGAGCAGCTCCGATTGTGATCGAGCGCATTCACAGAGCCTTAAGGCCCAAGCCGAAACCTGGTGAGCCGCCGCGGGATGTAGTATGCGGCATCCTAAGCTATGTGGACACTGCTGCACTGCTCAAGGCAGGAAGGGAGGCCGACCGCATCATGTACGGTGAGACCCCAGTCCTTTTCTTCCAGGACCTGGCCCCCTCCACCTTAGCCAAGAGGCGCATCGTGAAGCCGCTCCTAGAGGCCCTTAAAGCCACAGCTACGCCATTCCGATGGCTCTATCCCTTCGGTCTGGCCATTTTGAAAAATGGGAGGCAGTATACGGTGCGGACCCCGGAAGACCTGAAAGCAATATGGGGCCCTCTTGGGATTGAACCCATCACAGTTCCCTCGTGGATGCCGGCTGATCAAGGGGACCCCCTGCCTACCCCTCCGGGTATAGATTCGTGGCAGCAAGTTTCACCTTCCAGAGCTGGGAAACAAGGAAAAGGCCGATCGCAAGCACCTGTTACCTGACTTTGTTCCGGGAAGCGCTGAAGGCGCTTTTGTTCACTCTCCACTGAGTTCAATGTTCTGTGACTTTGCTGGGTCCCAAGACGTAGGAACTCTGTCTGGCTCTGCCTGAGCTGAAGTTTCATCGTTTGTCCATTTGGACTTATTTTAGGTCTTGGCCCACTGCCCCGTTCCCATGGGTTTTGGGCCGGACCCTATGCTTTACTACCTTGCCTGCATGAGATGCAGGTTACGAGCTGTATGTTAGCGCACTGACTGCACTGTTAGTTATGCGGGGGTTATATGTCTGCCCTGTTGTCAGTTATGTTACTGATTATGTCCTCTCCCTCACCCCCTTCCTTTCCACCCCCGGTGGCCCCACAGGAGCCCCCCTCTGACAGATCCCGGCTGTTTGCCGCTATGAAAAAGGATCTCCATTGTGTCAGATGCTGGGTGGGGTCACGTGCTCCCTGTCCATGGGGAGACATTCTTTGTTATTTGGGTTGTGTTACTGTCTCATTTGTTATGTTTTTTCTTTTGACTTTCCCTTCCTCCTCTTTCCTCCCTTTCTTCCTCTTACTCCGTCCGTGGCTTTCTAGACTGGATGTCCTCTTGCTCTGGGCCGACAGGCCTCCTCTGTCTTCACTATGGCCTCTGTTGTAGTTGCCTCGCTGAATGCCAAGGGTCTGAACGAGCCATGTAAGCGGTCTCAGGTGCTCTCTTTGTTACTGAAAGATGAGGCCTCCGTTGTATTCCTCCAAGAAACTCATTTTAAATCAGGGAAGATCCCGAAATTGTCCCAAAACGCATTCCCACAATGGTTTCATAGCTCTTTTGCCTCGGCTAGCAGGGGGGTCAGCGTGGCCGTCCACAAGCGCCTACCCTTCAAACACTCCGCTGTCCTTGCGGACACTGATGGTCGCTTCTTATTTGTTAAGGGGCACATCGCTGACGCGCCTGTTACCCTGGCTAATTTATATGCCCCTAATAGGGGTCAGATCCCCTGGCTCGTTCGGACTCTTGAGCAATTACAGGCTTTTAGTGAGGGCATGCTTATACTAGGAGGCGACTTTAATGTGACTATGGAGCCAGGCCTTGACTCGTCCTCTCAGAGGTCTGAGTTGTCCCACAAACTTCTGCGACGTCTGAAGACTGCGCTGAAGAAGCTGCGGGTTATTGATGTGTGGCGCACTATGCATCCCTCTGGTAGGGATTATACGTTTTATTCAAACGCTAAAAAATCCTTCCATAGGTTGGACTACTTGTTTTTATCCTCCCCCCATATTTCTCAGGTGGTAGACACGAGGATTGGGAACATTACGCTTTCTGATCACGCCCCAGTATTTCTCCGAGTGTCTATGACAGCTCTTCCTAAACGTGAGAGAATATGGCGTCTTAATGACACATTGATCTCCGACCCTACCAATGCAGCTAGAATCTCCCGGATTGTGTCTGAATTCTTCTCTCTTAATGCAGTGGGCGACCCTCCTCCCTCTCCCTCCATCTTGTGGGAGACTCATAAGGCGGTGGTCAGAGGAGAATTAATCTCCCTGGGCTCGCATGTTAAAAAGTTGCGCTCCAAGGCTGTAGATGACCTGCTGTCCCGCATAGCGAGTCTTGAACTGACCCATAAGCAAACCCAGGCTCAGGCTGTGGCTGCTGAATTAGCGGAGGCCAGGACGGGACTGAAAAACTTGCTCAACGCCAAATCAGCAAAACTTATATTCCGCTCCAGGTTTAAAGCTTATGCCCATGGGAACAAAGGTAATAAACTGATGTCTGCCATGGCTAAGCAACGTCACGTGGATTCATTCATTCCTGCTATTCTAGATGCGGAAGGCAATAAGCACAAGTCGACTCACGATATAGCGAAAGCGTTTAGTGCTTTTTATGCGGATCTGTATAACCTCCCCACTCCAGACCGTCCTGGTTCAGCCTCTATTGAGCAAGCCACAGATGAGTTCCTGTCCACTCTGAAGCTGCCCTCTGTCAGTCCCCTGCAAGCTTCCCAACTAGTCGCCCCTGTATCAGGAGAGGAAATTGGCAAGGTCCTTTCCTCCATTCCATCAGGTAAGAGTCCTGGCCCGGATGGACTCCCTATATCGTATTACAAGACCTTCAAAGACGTTTTGACCCCTCACTTTCAGGCACTTTGTAATTTCCTCCTGACTGGAGGTTCTCTACCCCCCCAAACGTTAGAGGCCCACATAACTATAATCCATAAAGAAAACAAAGACCCCCTCCACTGTGGCAGTTATCGCCCGATTTCACTGCTAAATGCGGACGTCAAGTGGTGGGCCAAGATACTGGCGCAGCGAATACAGCTGATCCTGCCGGATCTTATTGATAGCGAGCAAGTGGGGTTTGTGCGTGGCAGACAGGGCTGTGAAAACACGATACGTTTGCTCCATCTTATGGATTGGGCTAGAAGCTCCTCCACGCCTCTGGCTTTGCTGAGCACGGACGCGGAGAAGGCCTTCGACAGGGTCGGTTGGCATTATATGTCACGGGCCCTGTCGAGGTTTGGTTTCCCAGATTCGTTTATATCTGCGATCTTCACTCTGTATTCAGCCCCGTCTGCCAGACTCAAAATAAATGGTACGCTTTCTCCCTCCTTTTCCATATCCAATGGGACAAGACAGGGGTGTCCTCTCTCCCCATCTCTATTCGTCATAGTGATGGAGACTCTGCTGTGTAAGATCCGGCAGGATCCTGCGGTTAGGGGCTTGACCATTGATTCTCGGACCCACTTGACAGCCGCATTTGCAGATGACCTACTTATTATGACTTCCAATCCCGAAACATCCTTCCCTAGGCTTTTGTCTCTTTTTGAGGAGTTTGGCCATGTGTCAAACTTTAAAATTAACTATGGCAAGTCCATGGCCCTAAACGTTACATGTCCAGAATCGGTTAAAGAGGCCCTTCAGAATAATACCCCCTTTCACTGGGCTACAACAGACATAGTATTTTTGGGTGTGCATGTCCCGGCTCAGGCGAAGGACTTATTTGCTCTGAATTATGCCCCCTTATTGTCCTCAGTTAGGAAGCAGCTGCACTCTATTAAACTGCCGTTTATTTCTTGGTGTGGGAAGAGGAACTACCTCAAGACCTTTATAGCTCCTAAATTTTTGTACCTTCTGCAGGTGTTGCCTATCTGGCTGCCGCACTCATTTTTTGTAGACATCCGCAGAGTTTTCTCCCTCTTTTTGTGGGGAAGTAAACCCTCCAGAATTGCTTATTCGGTGCTGACCAGAGAGAGGAGGTTTGGTGGCTTTGGTCTGCCCGACATACGTTCCTACTATGTGGCCTTTCAACTATTTAGAGGTCTATCCCTCCTCAATAGCACTTATAGTGCTCCATATGTGTGTCTTGAGCGCTCCCTGCTCTCCACTAGAATGAAGCGGATTCTCTGGGGGCTGTCCCCTTGTTCTCCGGGTAGTTCCTCTTTGCCACTCCTATGGAAGGGTATGTTTGTTGAGTGGGCCAAGCAGTTTAAGGATAGAACACTTGAGTTTCCCATACCGGGTACTCCGCTTTCCTCTTTACAGTTTTATGTCCATCCGGAAGCTGAGAAGCCCTCAGGTATCTGGCCTCTTTTGGCCGAGATCCCTTTAAGTGAGATCCGGTCCCCGGATGGGTCCCTGGATTGGTCCACGGTCTTGAATGACCCTAAAGTCAAAAAAGCTTCCTTCCTGCAGAGTTTTGCCCTGCAGAAGGAGATTAAGATGATTAAGCTACCACCCCCCACCACCTCTGGAACCCCCTCTTGGCTGTCTAGGAGACTATCAGATGCCCGTAGGATCCCTAAACCGCTGTCTACCATATATAAGGAGTTACTCTCAGCCTCCCCTCCTGAGCTACATTTCCTTTCTTCATGGGAAAGGGAATTGTCCATCCACCTTACAGACCCGGAAAGGGCTTTTGTCCTTACGCACTCTCACGGCTTTAGCCGCTGTATTAAGGTACAAGAAAACTCGTATAAGCTGCTTACGAGATGGTACAAGTCCCCAGAGTTTTTGCATAGGCTTAACGCAGATTTCCCAAGTGAGTGCTGGAGGTGTAGAAAAGACGTAGGCTCTCTGTCACACATTTGGTGGCACTGTGAAAAGATTAAAGCGTTCTGGACCAGTATAGAAGCTCTGATAAATGAGGTGTGTGCTAAGCAGGTTAAGCTGGATCCTAAACTGATCCTGCTTTGGTGCCCTAATGACTCGCTTTCCCCCTGTAGATCTGATCTTCCTACTATGCTCATCACGGCGGCGAGACTGCTTATCCCGCTGCTTTGGAAGGATACTGAACCTCCCACTGTTTCGATGTGGAGGGATAAGGTGGATCAGATCTACAGGTTTGAAGAGCTGGCCCACTGGGAATCTGGCACGCGTTCCCGCTTTCTGAAAATCTGGTCGCCCTGGAAGACATATAGGAAGTTCCCCTGACGGAGTTGGGGAAAACTCCCCTACCCCCCCCCCCCCTTCCTTTCCCTTCTTTCCCTCTCTTTTCCTCTTATTTGTGTTATATTAGATTTTTATTGTCTGTCACATTTGATGTATCATTTTGTACAACATGTGTTGCACTGACATGCAATTGTGGTCACGTCCATGGCTGATTTGTAACTATGCCTTACCAGTGATGCTACGATGGTTTGTGATCGATTGATATGCCTTACTCTTTGAATAAAAATAAATTTGGTTAAGAATATAACTACTATAATACTTCCTTCTGTATACAAGAATATAACTACTATAATACCTCCTATGTACAAGAATATAACTACTATAATACTGCTCCTCTGTACAAGAATATAACTACTATAATACTGCCTCCTATGTACAAGAATACTACTACTATAGTACTGCTCCTCTGGACAAGAGTAATGGGTTGACCTTTGATGATTTTTGGAGTGTGTGGATCTGTCTGGTATAGTCTATTAAACCTTTTGAACTGTATAGTATGTGCATATACAATTATGCAATGACCGGCAGAATACCTACAGTCAGGTCCATAAATATTGGGACATCGACACAATTCTAACATGTTTGGCTCTATACACCACCTCAATTGATTTGAAATGAAACGAACAAGAGAAAATTTACGTTCCTAGTCCACCCATACTTTTCTAGTTAGTTAGAAGCAGACACAGAACTGTGGCCTGCGGCAGAGAGTGCAGTGCTTCTGAGTGCAGGAGTACTTTTGGATACAGTAATATTGTGGTGGGTTAGTTAGAAGCAGACACAGAACTGTGGCCTGCGGCGGAGAGTGCAGTGCTTCTGGATACTGGGGATATTGTGGTGAGTTAGTTAGAAGCAGACACAGAACTGTGGCCTGCGGCGGAGAGTGCAGAGCTTCTGGATACTGGGGATATTGTGGTGAGTTAGTTAGAAGCAGACACAGAACTGTGGCCTGCGGCGGAGAGTGCAGAGCTTCTGGATACTAGTGATATTGTGGTGAGACAGATTATTTATAAAAATGCCCCAGAATGATAGGTGCTCTCTACAAGGAATGCTGCCAGCTCAGTAAGACGGCCAGATATGCTTAACAATCCTAAGATTATGCTTCTTCATGTGCAGTAACCCCGAACAGCACTTCATTTAAAATAAATAATGTAAGAATTATTTATCAAGGTTTCCATATCCGGCAAATGAATCAACTCTGAAATATCAGCGATAGCAGAACTATGAGACCAGGGAGAACCCTGTGATCAATGAGCGCAGAGCTGTGTTTCTCCTCCCTGCCAGTGTTGTTGACTGATAAATAACCCCAGCGTGAGCTCCCTGCGCTGCCTGCATTAATATATCAGACAACAGGAGGAAGCAAACAAGTGGAGCACATACAACTAAACATATGGATATAATAACATAGTCAGGTCCTTAAATATTGGGACATCGACACAATTCTAACATTTTTGGCCCTATAAACCACCACAATGGATTTAAAATGAAACAAACATGTGCTTTACCTGCAGACTGTCAGCTGTAATTTGTGGAATTACAGCAGTTTGCATCTGTGCCTCCCACTTGTTATGGGACCAAAAGTAATGGGACAATTGTCTTCTCGGCTGTTCCATGGCCAGGTGTGTGTTATTCCCTCATTATCCCAATTACAAGGAGCAGATAAAAGGTCCAGAGGTCATCTCCAGTCTGCTATTTGCATTTGGAATCTGTTGCTGTCAACTCTCAAGATGAGATCCAAAGAGCTGTCACTATCAGTGAAGCCATCATTAGGCTGAAAAAACTAAACAAACCCATCAGAGAGATAGCAGAAACATTAGGCCTGGCCAAAACAACTTTATGGAACATCCTTAAATAGAAGGAACGCACCGGTGAGCTCAGCAACACCAAAAGACCCGGAAGACCACGGAAAACAACTGTGGTGGATGACCGAAGAATTCTTTCCCTGGTGAAGAAAACACCCTTCACAGCAGTTGGCCAGATCAAGAACACTCTTCAGGAGGTAGGTGTATGTGTGTCAAAGTCAACAATCAAGAGAAGACTTCACCAGGGTGAATACAGAGGGTTCACCACAAGATGTAAACCATTGGTGAGCCTCAAAAACAGGAAGGCCAGATTAGAGTTTGCCAAACGACATCTAAAAAAGCCTTCACAGTTCTGGAACAACATCCTATGGACAGATGAGACCAAGATCAACTTGTACCAGAGTGATGGGAAGTGAAGAGTATGGAGAAGGAAAGGAACTGCTCATGATCCTAAGCATACCACCTCATCAGTGAAGCATGGTGGTGGCAGTGTCATGGCGTGGGCATGTATGGCTGCCAATGGAACTGCTTCTCTTGTATTTATTGCCAAATGCTTCAGAACCCATTGGACAACGCTTCACAGTGCAGATGGACAATGACCCAAAGCATACTGCAAAAGCAACCAAAGAGTTTTTTAAGTGAAAGAAGTGGGATGTTCTGCAATGGCCAAGTCAATCACCCGACCTGAATCCGATTGAGCATTTCACTTGCTGAAGACAAAACTGAAGGGAAAATGCCCCAAGAACAAGCAGGAACTGCAGACAGTTGCAGTAGAGGCCTGGCAGAGCATCACCAGGGATGAGACCAGCGTCTGGTGATGTCTATGCGTTCCAGACTTCAGGCTGTGAATGACTGCAAAGGATTTGCAACCAAGTATTTAAAAGTGAAAGTTTGATTTATGATTATTATTCTGTCCCATTACTTTTGGCCCCTTAACAAGTGGGAGGCACAGATGCAAACTGCTGTAATTCCTGCACCGTTCACCTGATTTGGATGTAAATCCCCTCAAACTACAGCTGACAGTCTGCAGGTAAAGCACATGTTTGTTTCATTTTAAATCCATTGTGGTGGTTTATAGGGCCAAAAATTTTAGAATTGTGTCGATGTCCCAATATTTAAGGACCTGACTATGTTATTATATCCATATGTTTAGTTGTATGTGCTCCACTTGTTTGCTTCCTCCTGTTGTCTGATATATTAATGCAGGCAGCGCAGGGAGCTCACGCTGGGGTTATTTATCAGTCAGTCAACAACACAAGCAGGGAGGAGAAACACAGCTCTGCGCTCATTGATCACAGGGTTCTCCCTGGTCTCATAGTTCTGCTATTGCTGATATTTCAATGGTGATTCATTTGCCGGATATGGAAACCTTGATAAATAATTCTTACATTATTTATTTTAAAGGAAGTGCTGTTCGGGGTTACTGCACATGAAGAAGCATAATCTTAGGATTGTTAAGCATATCTGGCCGTCTTACTGAGCTGGCAGCATTCCTTGTAGAGTGCACCTATCATTCTGGGGCATTTTTATAAATAATCTGTCTCACCACAATATCCCCAGTATCCAGAAGCTCTGCACTCTCCGCCGCAGGCCAAAGTTCTGTGTCTGCTTCTAACTAACCCACCACAATATTACTGTATCCAAAAGTACTCCTGCACTCAGAAGCACTGCACTCTCTGCCGCAGGCCACAGTTCTGTGTCTGCTTCTAACTAACTAGAAAAGTATGGGTGGACTAGGAACGTAAATTTTTCCTGGAAAGTGGGTAATTGGAGAATATAAGGATACAAAATAGAGGATTACGGCACAATTTAAAGCTCCTGGTCTTAAGGACAGACCAGGTGACAGGAAAAAAGTACCTAGAGCAGAGGCGCCAAGGGGTGGAAGTGGAGATTACTAAAAGAAGTGTAATGGAGATATACCCGTCCAAAGCGATGGATAGGGGGAGGCAGCACAAGTGTTTCGGTGGGTCAAAGAACAACCTTGCCCACTTAGAAAATACTAGAAAAAAAGAGTCGGTGCAGGAAAAAAATGAGAAAGGTAAGGTAAGGGAAGAACCCTTTGCACCCGTTGTAAAAAGAAACACGTGATAGGCGCCAAATCCCTTAGTCAATATTAGTGATGTAGATTATACTAAATGGTTTCTGACCCTCACATGGGTCTTTTTAAGGATGAAACTTAGTACAGAATAAACAAATACTCCAATGTTGGTGTTAGAAATGGAGGAAGTAAAGTACACTCACTTCACAGGGGGGTAGTCATCAGGATAAGCTCAAGACACCTGGAACTATTAACCACCCCGGCCAGGATCGCATGTAGGAATCTTAGTGACTGAACGTAGCCTACACAGAATGGCTTCTGGTCAATCGCTTTATTAATAATACGTGGCTCAGCGCGTTCCGAGGGTCTGAGGCCCTCTTCTTCAGGAGAAATAAAGGAGCTCAATTACAACATATAACAGAAAAAACTAAAAGGCACAGGAGAAGATTGAAATAAAAATATAAATATATATAGGTCCCATATGTCCTTCTAAAAAATAGCGGTAAAAAGTGGGTAATTGCCCAGGGCCCCCATTGACTAAGAGGGCCCCCAAGAACTGGACCCACTGAAGCCACCTAAGAGTGGGACCTTTATTGCTCTTGAACACAAGGAGATTAACCTCTTCTCTAGCCTAGACCACCAAGGTATATATCATTAACTTTTACACTATTTAGGTTTTGCATTGTGGTATTTTTTAGGCACTGTTATGGCAGAATTATGTAATATAGTATTGTAAATAAATATTATTTTGCACCTGATGGCAGTATTATGGAGTAACCGTATGCCTCCTCACTGTTTTCACACAATGTTAGCAGTTTTTGCTTGCTGTTTGAGCTGGGAAAACTCCCGGTGCATGCGCCATACATATCCATTGGCCCCCAATCACCCTGACGGAGGCTCAAATAGTGACCTCCATTGGAATGGTATATTGTGTATGTTTTTGGTTTTCTGCCATATGGAATAGCACGGTCCAGTGCAGTATGCCATACCTTTATAGAAGCATCCAGTAAAATTATCAAGCATGGTTTAAGCCTAGGAGCTTATGGGTATCAAATGCTACTTCAAAATGCAGTGTGAAAGCTCTGCCATTAACAGGAGAGGAGGAAGATGGAAGGGAGTAACTACACTGCCTGATCATAATACACACATTGTTTGTAGTCTGTATCCATGGTGACACATAGATCTGCATAGATACTGTAGACACAAGTGTTAGGCGATTTTGGATCAGGCATATTTTGGAGCAACTAAAATGATAATTGCAAAAGTATACACATCCTTCAATGTCTGTGATTAACAGGTTTCAAAAAGTTTGAGTTACTTTCCAATAAACCTAAATCTTTTCAATCCTTCAGATGATGGGCACCAGTCCATAGAAAGGATACACTGCAGCTGGAAAAAGTACAGCGGAGAGCGACTAAACTGATGAGGGGCATGGAGGGTCTTAGTTATGAAGAAAGATTAAAATAATTGAATTTATTTAGTCTTGAGAAGAGACGTCTAAGGGGGGACATGATTAACCTATACAAATATATAAATGGGCCATACAAAAAATATGGTAAAAAACTGTTCCTTGTCAAATGCCCTCAAAAGACAAGGGGCACTGCCTCCGACTGGAGAAGAAAAAGTTCAGTTTCCAGAAGTGTCAAAGCTTCTTTACTGTAAGAACTGTGAATCTGTGGAATAGACGTCCTCAGGACGTGGTCACAGCAGGACAGTTATTAAAAGGGTTTAGATAATTCTTAAAAGTATACAACATTAATGCTTATGAAAACGTGTATTTCCTTCTGGGATTCGCGTCCTCACCTATCCCTTGGTTGAACTTGATAGAATTGTCTTTTTTCAACTGTATTAACTATGTAATTTTATATGTAAATATGTATAATAATGTTCTTTTTTACATAGGGGAAACCAGGAGAGATGGGACCTCCAGGCCGGGAGGGGGCTCGAGGACTGCCCGTGAGTATATGATGAAGTAATAACCACTGATCACAGGGGTCAAAGGAATCCATGTGAAACGTATGTGGAATGTTCACATTGGTATGTTCTGATCATTATCTGCTGTCACTGCTGCCTGTTTTAAAGAAGAAAATGTGAACAGGTGACAACACATGGAGGAAGATAAAAAAAAATAATTAAGCTGGCGAGGTCCATATCTAAAAGTTTTCATTCTGGATAAACAGTGTTGATAGTTTTGACTTGTAGACCTCAAATTCCAGACTATTGGACGGTCCCAGGTTAAAAATTTTGCGTTGCATATTTTAGAGTGGATTGTGCACCATTATGAACTGATTTCAAGGAGTTCTTCAGCAAAACTTTATTAGGGATAATATTGACCTGAAGAATATTTCGTCCTTAAAGGTTTTTATTTTTCTGGAAAAAAAAGAGCCAAATCGACATAATATAACAAGAAAATGGTTACTCACCTAATGTGGTGTCCAGCACTGCAGTTCCAGTGCTCCCCGCTGCAGCAATGATATGTCCATCTATCTCCATGACCATCACAGTCAATATCTAACGATGTGTAGTTCCAATGCTGAGGGCAGTGATTGGCTGCAGCAGTCATGTGGGTAGATGGACAGTAGGTGGGGCTTGGTTCCTATTGTCATTGGAGAAAGGGAGTGATGGGACGGAATCTGTACAGTGTGATGGAATATGTCGGTGCCATATAAGCCACAGAAAACAATTCTCATTTGTCAACATCATAAAGGCAACCTCGATATCCAAGAATTATATGAGCAATTAGGGAAGGAGCTCCTTAATGAGGAGCAAACCCTCCCTGACCTCCACTGTACATGTATGGTGGTTAGTTCCCACACACTGCCATACATGTACAACCCAGTCATCGTGCGGGCTCAGGACATAAGCCTTCACCATTATCATCAGAGATAACTTCAATCCCCTCCATTTAACCCCTGAGATGCTGCAGCCAACAGTGACCTCCACATTTAAGTTTTTTTAAAGAGATGGGGGCTCCTTTGTACCTCATTGCATTCACACGGTGCCAATAATTGCTATGGCAGCCCCACAGTACGCCATCTTAATACACTTATTAGGACTGCAGTGTATACAGAGTTTAATAATAGTTTATTAATAACTAGACATTAAGCCCGTTACAATAACGGGCGCTAGAACAGTAGTGAATAAATATTAGTAGGAACAGTCTATATCACATGGCAAGGAAACTTGACCACATTGACTGGTGACTGAGACTGGTGACTTTGGGTGGTGGCCGAGACTGGTGGCTGTGGCTGAGATTGCAGACTGCAGCTAGTGGCTAAGACTTCTGGCACTGACTGGTGACTGTGGCTGAGACTGCTGGCTGTGGCTTGTGGCTGAGACTGCCGGCACTGAGTGCTGGATGTAGCTGAGACTGCTGGCACTGACTGGTGGCTGTGGCAGAGACTGCTGACAGCGGCTGGTGGCTGAGACTGCTGGCACTGACTGGTGGATGTGGCTGAGACTGCTGGCACTGACTGCGTGGCCGAGACTGGTGACTGTGGCTGAGACTGCTGGCTGCGGCTTGTGGCTGAGACTGCTGGCACTGAGTGCTGGCTGTGGCTAAGACTGCTGACTGCGGCTGGTGGCTGAGACTGCTGACACTGACTGGTGGCTGAGGCTACTGGCTGCGGCTGAGACTGCTGACACTGACTGGTGGCTGAGGCTACTGGCTGCGGCTGAGACTGCTGAAACTGTGACTGGTGGCTGGGGCTGTACAATTTGCACTGACTGCTGGTGCTGAGACTGCTGGTAGCGATTGGTGGGTCAGACTACTAACAGGGGCTCCTCTATATGGCTGATAGTGCTGGACTGACGAACAGAAATGGTGGTGCTCCGACCTGTTTGCCAGCGCACAGGTTTGGGTGGTGCAGGCAGCATGTGGAGCGCCATGTCCTGATTGGTCGACGCGCTGGTGTGAGCGGTGCGGGGGACGTGTTATTAGGGTTATTCCTGCAGTATAGAAATCTTTTGCTAGAGGTAGTTGTGCATTGTGTGTATATATATATATTACTCTTTATATGAGGCAAGGTAACCAAAAAATGGCTGTTTTGGCACAGTTTTTATTAGTTTTTTTACAATGTTCACCTGACAGAGTAGATAATGTGATATTTTTATAGAGCAGGTGGTAACGATGCGGTGATACCTAATAAGTCTATTTTATTTTGGATTTTCACAATAAAAAAAAAAATTGGGGAAAAAATCATGTTTTTGTGTCTCCATTTTCTGAAAGCCATATATATATATATATATATATATATTTTTGGGATGATTGTCTTTAGTAGGGTCCAATTTTTTGCGGGATGAGATGACTGTTTGATTAGTACCATTATGGGGCACATATGACTTTTTGATTGCTTGGTATTACACTTTTAAGGTGATAAAAAATGGATTTTTTGGCACTTTTTTATGGTGTTCACCAGATGAGTTGGACCACATGCTATTTTTAGAGAGCAGGTCATTACGGACATGACGATACCTAATATATGCATTTTTTTAAACTTTATTTTATTCAATAAAAGCATGTTTGAAAAAAGCCTTTATTTTTTTATTTTTTAGACGATTGACTGAGAGGCTAATTTTTTGTGGGATGAGGTCCCGGTTTGATTGGTGCTAATTTTGGATACATATGACTTTTTGGATCACTTTTTATACCATTTTCTGGGAAATGTGGTGGGCACAATTGCAATTCCAACCATATTTTTTTATGGTGTTCACCATGCGGTAAAAGTAACATGATCCTTTTTTTAATCAGATCCTTATGGACACGGCAATACCAAACATGTTTAGTGTTTTTTATTTTTTACATTTTTAACCAATTTTTTCTTTTTTCACTTTTTTTTTCACATTTTTTTTGGGACCCAGGCCCACTTGGTTCTTGAAGATCCAGTCGGTCTTATGGCTTACAATACACTGCAGTACACTATATAGTGTACTCCAGTGTATTGAACTCACACTAAGGGCTCATGCCCACGAATGTAAGTGCTCCGTGCCCATGCTGCAGACCCCCACAATGCACGGGCATCGGCCGTGGGGTATCTGCAGTGGATCTTGGACCCATTCACTTAAATGGGGCCTGCGATCCGCATCCGAGGGTCCGTGGATGCACGGCCAGAAACACCATGGAAGCACACTGTAGTGCTTCCGTCTGATTCCGATCCATGCTTCCGCACCACTATCAAAAAACTATCAAAAAACTATCAAACAGTGTTATGTACTCCAGAAATATACCAATGAGAAATACAAGTCATCCAATAAAAATCATTAAAAAAGTTATGGGTCTTGGGAGGCGGCGTTGTGAAAACATTTGCTTTTCTTTTTTTTTTTATAAAGGATTTTATTGTGCAAAACTATATTTATTTGGTATCGCTGTAATCGTACTGACCCAGAGAATAAAATGACATTGGCTGACCTGTTCCATGTGCGCTCGGCAGCTGAAGGAGTCTGTGTTGGTCCTATGTTCATGTGCCCTCATTGCTAAGAAAAATTATGTTTAAATATATGCAAATGAGCCTCTAGGTGCAACGGGGGCGTTACCATTGCACCGAGAGGCTCTGCCCTCTCTGCAACTTCTGCACTCTCTACACTTTGATAGAGAGTGTCAGGTGTGATGATGTTTTCACTGCCTGGCAGGGTGCAGAGGGTGCAGCAGTTGCAGAGAGAGCGGAGCCTCTAGGTGTAATGGAAACGCCCCCGTTGCTCCTAGAAGCTCATTTGCATATATTAAAGCTTCATATTTCTCAGCAATGTGGGCACATAGGAACATGGGACCAACACAGATGCCTCCAGCTGCTGAGCGCACATGGAACAGGTCAGCCGGTGTCATAGAGACAGAACTGCTGACAGATGCCCTTTAAGCAGAGCTCCAGTCTCTGCTCCGGACACCTCTGCTCTAGCAGGATGCATAATATTGGGAAAATACATTTGCTGTCGTCTCGCAACACTGAAAAATACGAGCAAAGCGGATCTAATGATGGAGGTCGCCCCGTGAAGCTCAACAGCCTCCGCAGCAAAGAGGAAAATTACTTCTGAATGAATATTGGAAATCAATATTTTTTACTGAGCCCACGGCGGGATCCGTTACTGCCTGCTGGACGCGAGTGCGGTCACGGAGGTGAGCGAGGCAGGACTGGATGTGCTGCATGGACTAAATGTCTCTCACTTGAGGCCTGGTAATTTATTATGACCTTTTCCTGGACATGAAAGACCATCCTAATTAGGAGGATCGGAACAGACGCCTAAAGGGATACTTTTTCTACCTTACTCTTGAACAGGAGCTGTCGCCTCTACTGACGAGTGTGTTTTAGTAACTAATTGCATTCCCCATGTAACAACATTTCTGGAGCATATAAAATTTTGAATCTATAATGTGACGTCCCTCTATTATTCCTGCTAGAAGAACGAATGATGAATGAATGAATGAATTGCTGGTAATTTGCAATAAAGGTCCATCTGGGTGTTACCAGTTGGGGGTTGTCCTTGCACAGTCTGACACTGGGAGCACTGACTGGACAGTGTCAGACTGTGCAGGGACACCCCCCAACTGGTAACACCCAGATGGACCTTTATTGCAAACTGCTAGTAATTCATTTAGAACTTTTAGTAGGAAAAATGAAGGAATGGCACATTAGAGAATGATAACAATAAATGCTCAAGAATTGTTACTACACGAGGAATGCAAGTAGTTACTAAAACAGAGATGTGAGGAGAGGGGGCAGGGCTTCTTTAATGGAAACATCTATTATTGTACTTTTATATTCTACTTATATATGTACACAGTGACTCCACCAGCAGAATAGTGAGTGCAGCTCTGGAGTATAATACAGGATGTAACTCAGGATCAGTACAGGATAAGTAATGTAATGTACACAGTGCCTGCACCAGCAGAATAGTGAGTGCAGCTCTGGAGTATAATGCAGGATGTAACTCAGGATCAGTACAGGATAAGTAATGTAATGTATGTACACAGTGACTGCACCAGCAGAATAGTGAGTGCAGCTCTGGAGTATAATACAGGATGTAACTCAGGATCAGTACAGGATAAGTAATGTAATGTATGTACACAGTGACTCCACCAGCAGAATAGTGAGTGCAGCTCTGGAGTATAATACAGGATGTAACTCAGGATCAGTACAGGATAAGTAATGTAATGTATGTACACAGTGACTGCACCAGCAGAATAGTGAGTAAAGCTCTGGAGTATAATACAGGATATAACTCAGGATCAGTACAGGATAAGTAATGTAATGTATATACACAATGACTGCACCAGCAGAATAGTGAGTGCAGCTCTGGAGTATAATACATGATGTAGCTCAGGATCAGTACAGGATAAGTAATGTAATGTATGTACACAGTGACTGCTCCAGCAGAATAATGAGTGCAGCTCTGGAGTATAATACAGGATGTAACTCAGGATCAGTACAGGATAAGTAATGTAATGTATGTACACAGTGACTGCACCAGCAGAATAGTGAGTAAAGCTCTGGAGTATAATACAGGATGTAACTCGGGATCAGTACAGGATAAGTAATGTATGTACACAGTGACTCCACCAGCAGAATAGTGAGTGCAGCTCTGGAGTATAATACAGGATGTAACTCAAGATCAGTGCAGGATAAGTAATGTAATGTATGTACACAGTGACTGCACCAGCAGAATAGTGAGCGCAGCTCTGGAGTATAATACTAGATGCAATGCAGGGTTATTCCTTGAAACCCCTTACACTTCTTTAATTTAAACCATCATGTGAAAAGATCAAAGCTGATCATGGTATATAATGGGAAACGCTAGATGTTCCATGGATAGTCCACTGAGTTACCCGTGGGCCGTCTGTGTGTGGTGCCGGTTGTTAGGACATACTGTACTGTCTAGGGAGCCAATGTACGCATTTTATAGTGTGAACAGTCACCTTCCTGGAGTCTGCAGGTGACACGTCCATCTCTGCAAAATCTGCATTTATAAGACTTCACAGGGAGGTTTGTCAGCACAATAGGCTTAGAAAACCTCTGCACCCGGATAAATACTTTGTTACTCTGTTACCCCTTCCCTCCATTAGGGATCAGTGATGAATAGTTCTGTGCACAGCTAAAACAAAGCAGAAGGAGATGAAAAGCTCAGACTCATCGCTGCAGATGTCGTCCTCATTAATGATTAACACTAATGAACGCTGCAAGGAAATGATCAATGAACACATGAAGAAACCAATGAGAGTGACATCGATATGTTTATTGAATTGTGGTGAAAACGGCAACTTCACAAATAGATTTCATTATAAATATCTAACCGTGTCCAGCGCCTGTACAGACTTATCGGTCTCCACGGTTACAGACTACAAACAAACCCTGTGTAGTCTGATCCCGAAGCCACGTGTTACTCCTATCCAGCTTCTTGCCATCATGCAGCGGATCTGACTGCACAGGGTTGTTTGTGTAGTCTGTGACCGCGGAGACGCATAGCTCTGCCCAGGAGCTGCAAGCGCAGAACAACAGAATTTTTACAAAGTTTACAAAGTTACTCCATAGTTTTTTTGACGCAACTAGAAGTAGAATTGTTTGGATATATACTGTAGGTTCATGGTGGAAGCTGCCAGGTATTTTTTGGAGTTCGTTAAAAATGTTTTCTGGGACAAAAATATTGATGACGCATCGTCAGGATAAATCATCAATATCTGATGAGTGGGGGACCGACTGCTGGCAGTGAGGTTCGTGGCTTCTTCCTGGGCCAGTGTCATCACCTTCATTGGTCACATGAATGGGCCTGGACTGCAATGCCTCTAAGGGCATTCCGTCATAGAATTGCGTTATGGTCCGTGGTAACGAAATTCATAACGCAATTCAGCTTTTACCAACAAACGAAGTGTGAACGAATTTCAAAATATGAAATTCTCTAATCTCTAATTGTTATTATCATCTAAACACTGTCACAATTTTGTTAATTTATAAATGCATTTTTTTTTAGGGTTTCAAGGGGCACAGAGGAGATGCAGGATTACCTGGCAGCAGAGTAAGTTCTGTAGTCTTATTATACTATGAAATATGAATAAATTCATGAATTAGAGGTGTTTTCCTCTACACCAAATCATGACCTAATGCTAGGAGATACCATCGCTTTCTGATCTGTGGTGGTCCAACTGCCAGTATCCTCACCGATCCTAGGAATGACATTGTGAACCATTGCTTCTAAGGCGACTTTCACACTTGCACTTTTAATTCCTGTATTGAGATCGGGCAGAGGATCTCAATACCGCAATTAAACTGATCCGTTTTGATTTTGCACATCAGGATGCCTCCGTTCTGTTAGGATGCGGTTGTGTGAAATCGAAAACGGGAAAAAAACGTATCCGTCACTACAAACATTGAAAGTCAATGGGTGACAGATCCTATTTTTTTGGCTCCTAAAAAAACGGATCCGGCCCTGATTGCAATGTAAGTCAATGGTGATGGACCCGTTTTTTTAGGAGCCTAAAAAATAGTTACCCATTTTTATGATCGAACACAAAACGCAGTGCAGCCAGAACGGAAGACGGATCTCTGTCCATTCATAATGCATGGAGACAAAACAAAACTGTTTTGTTTCCGGTATTGAGATCCTCTGCCGCATCTCAATACCGGAAAAAAACAACAACGCAAGTGTGAAAGTAAAGCCCTCACACTAAGAGATACAGTATATGTATTTGTCTATGTTAAATGAAACCTCAAAAGGAGCTGTCACCCCTCCTGACAAGTCTGGTTTGGTAAATAATTGTATTCCATGTGAAATTACAACCCTGAGCATTTATTCTCATATTTTGTGCCATTCCTGTCTTACTCCTATTAGAAATGTATGAATACATTGACAACTGGCTGTTACCAGTTGGGGGGGGGGGTCCCTGTACATTCTGACATTGACAGGCCGTGCCAAGACACAACCCCTTTGGCAAAGTAAACAGTAAAGCCAAGCTGGCATTTTATCAATGAATTTAGGGATAATGGAAAGATGCCCCGGAATTGTTATTTTTATGAGGAATTAAAACAGTTACCAAAACAGAAATGTCACGTGATGTGTCACCAGTCCTGGAATGTCTGCTTCAGTAAATACTTGTGTTCTTCAGAAAATTACAATTCTGCATAGTCTTTTCTTATAACTCTGCATTGTTCTGATCCTCTGTATAACTCTGCATTGTTCTGCTCCTCTATATAACTCTGCATTGTTCTGCTCCTCTACAGTTATATAACTCTGCATTGTTCTGCTCCTCTACAGTTATATAACTCTGCATTGTTCTGCTTCTCCATATAACTCTGCATTGTTCTGATCCTCTATATAACTCTTCATTGTTCTGCTCCTCTACAGTTATATAACTCTTCATTGTTTTGCTCCTCCATATAACTCTGCATTGTTCTGCTCCTCTATATAACTCTGCATTGTTCTGCTCCTCCATATAACTTTGCATTGTTCTGCTCCTCTACAGTTATATAACTCTGCATTGTTCTGCTTCTCCATATAACTCTGCATTGTTCTGATCCTCTATATAACTCTTCATTGTTCTGCTCCTCTACAGTTATATAACTCTGCATTGTTCTGCTTCTCCATATAACTCTGCATTGTTCTGATCCTCTATATAACTCTGCATTGTTCTGCTCCTCTATATAACTCTGCATTGTTCTGCTCCTCTATATAACTCTGCATTGTTCTGCTCCTCTACAGTTATATAACTCTTCATTGTTTTGCTCCTCTGTATAACTCTGCATTTGTCACGGCTGAGGATGGGGAAAACTCTCAGCCGTGCGATGACAGAAGATGGTAGTCACGACTTGGCCAGAAAGACAGAATTAGGGAGCAGGTCACCTCCTATTGCTTCCCTAATCTGACACTAACTCCTAGCGACATGAGCCGACCTTGAAGGTAGGAGGAATCATGCTCTGGAACCTCGGGTCCCTACTAGCCCTCCGCAGGTCCCTAAGCTAGGAGCTGGGTAGACTACCTGTTCCTCCTGGACATGGAGAAATAGGAGTCTAAAGATGGCCAAACTATAAAGACAGGGGAAACAGAAACAGTCATATGGCAATGGCAGGTAAGTGCAACTAGTACTAACACCTACCTGCCACAGACACAGAGCCTGGGACCCAAGTATAAGTGCTGCTGTCCACAAACACAATAGACAGAGCACACACACCACACAGGATGCCAGGAAACCATACACTGCAACAAATAGACATGACACACAAACACATCCTCATAGCATCGTGTATAACAATATATAACAATTTGTTTATGACCACAAGGGTGGCCCCCACTGGCAGATGTAATACCAGGAAGGTGTCTCCAGCAAAGCATGGCTGAAGAACCCCTCAGCTTCAGATCTCCAAAGAGGCTTTATAGCCCAAAGTGGCCACACCCACACAGACACACACAGGAGAGGGAATTAACCATTCCAACACTAACCAGGGAGTGAAACCACTTAAAGGGGAAGTGTCCAAATGAAGATCACACTGCAGCTGTTACCGCAGGCAACGACATGGGTGGCAACCATGTCCTGGGAGTCAGCCAGAAGGCCGAGACACTGCCACCACATGTACACAACACCACACGTTGCCACGGGCAGCCACAGGTGAAGGGAGTGCACACATAACATAAAACACCTAGTGCACACCAGACATACAAAGTGCATAACATACACACACACCTAACTGAGAGGTTGCTAGGTGCAACCGCATGAACATTACCGCAAGCTGCCTAGCACCAGCTCAGGCTGCTCTACTGCGACAATACAAAATAACTTGCTGCCCGTGGCAACCACAAGTGAGGCAGCACACTAGCGGCCCTCACCTGTGGTTGAACACCCAATAACAAACCGCAGACAACAGCATGCGGTTCAGGAGTCACGACCATGACCATGGCCGTGACAGCTTTGTTCTGCTTCTCCATATAACTCTGCATTGTTCTGCTCCTCTATATAACTCTTCATTGTTCTGCTCCTCTATATAACTCTGCATTGCTCTGCTACTCTATATAACTCTGCATTGTTCTGCTCCTCTATATGACTCTGCATTGTTCTGCTCCTCTATATAACTCTGCATTGTTCTGCTCCTCCATATAACTCTGCATTGTTCTGCTCCTCTATATAACTCTACATTGCTCTGCTCCTCTATATAACTCTGGATTATTCTGCTCCTCTATATAATTCTGCATTATTCTTCTCCTCTATATAATTCTGCATTGTTCTGCTCCCCTATATAACTCTTCATTGTTCTGCTCCTCTATATAACTCTGCATTGTTCTGCTCCTCTATATAACTCTGCATTATTCTTCTCCTCTATATAATTCTGCATTGTTCTGCTCTCCTATATAACTCTTCATTGTTCTGCTCCTCTATATAACTCTGCATTGTCTTGCTTCTCCATATAACTCTGCATTGTTCTGCTCCTCTATATAACTCTGCATTGTTCTGCTCCTTCATATAACTCTACATTGCTCTGCTACTCTATATAACTCTACATTGTTCTGCTCCCCTATATAACACTGCATTATTCTGCTCCTCTATATAACTCTGCATTGTTCTGCTCCTCCATATAACTCTGCATTGTTCTGCTCCTCCATATAACTCTGCATTGTTCTGCTCCTCTATATAACTCTGGATTATTCTGCTCCTCTATATAATTCTGCATTGTTCTGCTCCTCTATATAACTCTGGATTATTCTTCTCCTCTATATAATTCTGCATTGTTCTGCTCCCCTTTATAACTCTTCATTGTTCTGCTCCTCTATATAACTCTGCATTGTTCTGCTCCTTCATATAACTCTACATTGCTCTGCTACTCTATATAACTCTACATTGTTCTGCTCCCCTATATAACACTGCATTATTCTGCTCCTCTATATAATTCTGCTATGTTCTGCTCCTCTATATGACTCTGCATTGTTCTGCTCATCCATATAACTCTGCATTGTTCTGCTCCTCTATATAATTCTGCATTGTTCTGCTCCTCTATATAACTCTGCATTGTTCTGCTCCTCTATATAATTCTGCATTGCTCTGCTCCTCTATATAACTCTGCATTGTTCTGCTCCTCTATATAACTCTGCATTATTCTGCTCCTCTATATAACTCTGCATTGTTCTGCTCCTCTATATAACTCTGCATTGTTCTGCTCCTCTATATGACTCTGCATTGTTCTGCTCCTCTATATGACTCTGCATTGTTCTGCTCCTCTATATGACTCTGCATTGTTCTGCTCCTCTATAAAATTCTGCATTGTTCTGCTCCTCTATATAACTCTGCATTGTTCTGCTCCTCTATATAACTCTGTATAATTCTGCATTGTTCTGCTCCTCTGGAAATGTATGAATACATTGACAACTAAGTGTAACCAGTCCGGTTGTCAGTAGAGCGTGTCAGTACCAGGTCTGACAGTGGTAACGGTAGTAAGACGTGTGAGCGTCACATTCCCGGTCTGTCATCTGGTAGCGCCCAGTTCTCTATTTATGTACACATTTCTAGGAGCATTAATAGAACAAAGGCACAAATTAGAATTGTCATTTTATCAATAGTTTTAATCTTAATTAATGTAGACATCAACGAGCAGAAGTGTCCTCTTTAACTTTTCTCAAACTCCAAGACCAGTTATGAGTCTCTGATCTAAATGTCCTACACAATTTTGCATAATCGGTTGTCTAGATTTTCAAGAATATTCATATACATAAAAAAATTGGGAAGTTTAATTTAACATTCCTTTTTTTTTTTTCATTTTCTTAGGGAGAACCTGGTGTAACAGGACCTCCAGGGCGAGAAGGAATATCAGGAAAAGATGTAAGTCCTGAAGGAATTTATTAGGGTTGGTTCACATCACGTTTTTATAGTCCGTTTAAAGTATACAAAAAACATACATTAAATGGATGCTTCAGACTGATGCCATACAGTAGCATCCATTCCCCATAGAGTTCCATTATAAAAAAAAAAAAAATTATAAATTTTTTTACTGGACTGTGCAGGATACAAGAACGTGATGTGCTGAGTTTTTGTATCCTTTTTTTTTCCAACGTGTACGTCAAATGGAGGCATAAAACGTGTGATGGATGTGAACCCACCCTTAAAGGGGTCATCCGGGAATTTTTAACCAATCATCTTATCCTTTGGGATAGACAATATTTGTAATTGACTTACTTTTAATATGCCTCATGAATCCTCCATCCCGAGGATAGGTCATCAGTATCAGAATCTTGGGAAAAAAAACTTATTGTGTTAACGCAACAAAAACACATTACAACAAATCACGTTGATAGTGACCACACTGTCACAGCTGGTGTAGAAATAACACTATCTTTACTTTGCTTTTCCATGATTGGTTGGAATTTTCAAAGTTCCAGACAACCCCTTTAATCTCTGGGTTACACCATAAAGCACAACATTTCCCCCCCATTTTTTTTTTTATTTGAATGTTCGATGGCAAGTGCTGAAGCCTGTACTGGCCTTGGCAACATAAAAACCAAGCAGGACTGGCATGAACAACCCGGCATACGAGATACTACAACTTTTAGCCACTGCCTTTGTGATATTGCCTATGATGCCTTCTAAGTAGCTAATGGCAGTGGTGGTTGGTGGTCATGGTGCCATGGCTGGAACATGCTTCAGGTGCAGCCTGGTAAAAGACAGTAAGTCTTTTCTAAAATGTGGGATTTTAGGTATGTAAAACTGTATTGAACACAAGCAGGATTTCCATATTTCACCTGGATGGGTTTTCAGTGAATACAGATTTTTTTTTTTTTCCTCCATAAACAGAAGCTTCATACTTACCTGCTCTCTGCGGCTCCAGTCCTCCGCACTGCCTTCTGCATGTCCATGATCCCGTCCTCCACGCTGCCTACTGCATGTCCATGTTCCGGTCCTTCTTACTGCCTACTGCATGTCCATGTTCCTATCCTCCATGCTGCCTCCTGCATGTCTATGTTCCTATCCTCCATGCTGCCTACTGCATTTCCATGTTCCCGTCCTCCGCACTGCCTACTGCATGTCCATGATCCCGTCCTCCGCACTGCCTACTGCATGTCCATGATCCCGTCCTTCGTACTGCCTACTGCATGTCCATGATCCCGTCCTCCGCACTGCCTCCTGCATGTCCATGTTCCTATCCTCCACGCTGCCTCCTGCATGTCCATGTTCCAGTCCTTCATACTGCCTACTGCATGTCCATGATCCCGTCCTCCGCACTGCCTCCTGCATGTCTATGTTCCTATCCTCCATGCTGCCTACTGCATTTCCATGTTCCCGTCCTCTGCACTGCCTACTGCATGTCCATGATCCCGTCCTCCGCACTGCCTACTGCATGTCCATGATCCCGTCCTCCGCACTGCCTACTGCATGTCCATGATCCCGTCCTCCGCACTGCCTCCTGCATGTCCATGTTCCTATCCTCCACGCTGCCTCCTGCATGTCCATGTTCCAGTCCTTCATACTGCCTACTGCATGTCCATGTTCCCGTCCTCCGCACTGCCTACAGCATGTCCATGTTCCTATCCTCCACACTGCCTCCTGCATGTCCATGTTCCAGTCCTCCGTACTGCCTACAGCATGTCCATGTTCCCGTCCTCCGCACTGCCTACTGCATGTGCATGTTCCTGTCTCCGCACTGCCTACTGTATGTCCACGTTCCCGTCCTCTGTACTGTCTACTGCATGTCCATGTCCCAGTCCCCACATGGTGTTTACATCCGCCGCAGCCTGGGTATGGTCACATGCTCCGCTGCAGCATGGCCACGTCTCCACTGAAGCCAGTCATTGGCTGCAGCAGAACATGTGACCATGTCCATGCTGTGGTGGATGTAAGCAGTGCGTGGACTGGAACATGGACATGTGGTAGGCAGTGCAGAGGACTTGAGCGGCGGAGAGCAGGTAAGTATGACTCTTCTATTTACAGAGAAAGGCTGGGGGCACTTACAAAAAAATCTATATTCCTGGAGAACCCCTTTAAAGGACCCTTTCCCCATCCTCAGCCAATGATTGGCTGAGCTGGCAGTCCAAGCCATTTTTGACATGTCGAATCGGAAACCAGGATGTGGTGAGGGGTGGGGAAGGGAACAGCCTCCGAAAAGCAGTGGTGGGTGATCAGTGAGGTGAGAAAGGATGGTTTGTTATTGTAAGACACTCTGACCCCATTTTTAATTAAAATGATTCTCCTGGAATACCCCTTTGAGGAAAGATTTTGAAGAGAGCATTCTATCGACGACATTCCCAATGTGAAATAATATATTATTTGGCTTTTCACAATTCATAATTAACAATTTGATGTTTTGCTTTTTTCTATATTTGATTAGGGAGACCCCGGACCACCAGGACACCAGGGTCCAAGAGGAATTCGAGGCCCAGCTGTAAGTAATCCTGCAATGGGGAAAGCTGTGAATATTGTGATGTGTGTGTGAAAGACTATCAAATCTAGCTACAACTACATTATGACAATTTTCAAAAATGTATTTTATAATTCACCAAATGGTCGGCAGAGTGTGGCGGCATATGCCGGTCGTTAGATTCTGAGAATGCCACCAGAGTAGCAGGGAAGTCTTGCAAGTCCCATTCACCAGAACGGAGCTGTGATTTCAAAACCATCGCTGACGCCCCCACATTCTCCAACAGGTTGTGTCTGCTATTGGAACTCAGCCGCATTCACTTCAATAGAGTGGGGCTGCAATACCACACACAACCTGTAAACAGGTGTGGTGCTGTTTTGGAAGAAAGCAGCGATGTTTTTTCAAATTCTGGATCACCTCTTATGTAAAGCATACATATTCTGGCAATACACTGTATAGGGATCAGCAAAGGAACCTTCACCCACTGCGCGCGCGCTCGCCAGATTACCGGATATTCCATACAGATGAACAGACCACAGCATCGCAGTCGTTTTACACACCGGCTTTCTCACGCTGGGGTACATGTTCTGTACAGTCCAGAGTGCAGGATTTTGCTAATGGACACATACTGTACCCTGAGCCATTCTCAATTCCTGCGTCAGCGGTCACATCAGATTACGGATATCAGTGGTGAAGCCTGAGGTGTCGCAGCGTCTCTCATGAGTAATCTACAATTGACGTCATCATTCCCAAAATATCATTTGTTTCTGATGCATCATGTTCTTCATGTCTTAGAGATGTCTTTGCTGTCATGGAGACTCGAAATCTGTAGGTCACAGTCCAGTGAAATTATTAAAAGGGACATGTCACCAATGTCAGAGAGGTGCGGGTCCCACCTATCTCTAGATGTTTTGGAGAGTCAAACAAGATCAAAAAAGAGTCAAACAAGATTTCGCCAATTTACGACACTCCTATCGAAGTGAATGGAGAGTTGCCAAGCTTGCATGGTGTGGCCTTGTTGACTTTCGGGGTCCCGTTCTAGACATCTCAGAGGTAGGACCCGCACCTATCTGACATTAGTGGCATGTCCTAGCGATGTGTGAGATGGGCCAAGGAGCCGTTACCTCTCCTAACATGTCAGTTTTAATAACCACTTGCATCCTTCATGTAATAACAATTCTGGAGCATCTCTTCTTAGCACTCTGTGTTGTACCATTCTTCTATTATTCCTATTAGAATTATATGAATGAATTGCCAGCAGTCTGCAATAAAGCGCCCATGCACAGTCTGACACCGGCAACAATGATTGCATAGTGTCATACTGTCACTGCCGGCCCTGTGAGAAATCTGAGGAGATCAGATAGACTAGCTGCACGTGAGTCTATCTGACAGGTTCTAGGTGTTTCCTTTCAGTTTGTTGTTGGGGGCGGGATCCCACTTCTCCACAGGTTCGGCTCGTTTGCTGGTTAGAAGCTCTATTTTAGTCTGCCTCTGACTTCTCACCATGCAGTTGATATTTCCTTCTGGAGTTCCTGCTGGTTGTTTGTGGATACCTTGTTCCTCATTCTTCCCAAGCTAAGTTCCGCTTTTGCCCTGTGTTGTTTGTGTCAGTCTAGTTCTCAGGGAGACGCTGGCCCCTTCACTGTGGAAGGTACCGGTAGTCTCATTCCCCGTTCCCTAATATAGGGTTTTCTACAGTATTAGCAGGGTCTAGGTACGAGTGCATGTGTTCGTCCACCATTAGGGCTTACACATACGGTCAGGAGTCAGGGAGAGACTCAGGGATTGCTAAGAGGTAACCACCTCTCCCTCACTAGCTTCTAGGCCTAGACTGTTATCCTATGCTGTCTGTTTATCTGGTGTACCTGTTAGCCACATTACCCCATGAGAAATACTGTTCTGGAGCCCCCCACTGTTTCCAATGTTTTCATAATCATCAAGTAGGAATAATAGAGATATGGCACAACGAATAGATGCTCCGGGATTGTTACTGCATAGGGAATGCATGCAGTTACATTACAGAAATGTCAGGAGAGGTTACAGCTCCTTCTTAAAATCTTTGACCAGGCGCTTTAAGACAACCCCAGGCTGATAAAATAATGTACATACTGGTTATTTACAGCAGATCTCTAGGCTCCTCCCTCTAACTGAGGCTCCTCCCCATCATGCAGCAGTTTATTTTCTTTTCCCATTGGTGATGGCTTGTTGTCTATAACCCCCCATTCTTGATGCAGTGGATCTTGGTTCTCAGTGCTGAAGCTCTTGATGACCAGGGAATGTGTGGCGGGGGGCTTGTGCACGGCAGCCAATCTGAACAAGAAGAGCATAGTTTACAGTTTTGTTCTATGAACAAACTAGTTTTGCATCATATTACTCACTGAACAGGGCCTCCTTTGTCAGATACATCTATTCGCATGACGGTAGGTAAGCTACATGGCATTCTGGGATAGCAGTCTGTCTTAGAATGGCCAAAACGCAGTGAGAAATAGTTGAAGTATTCCCATCTACATATATGGCATATCGGGACATGCTTGCTCAGCAGTTTTCATAACTCCCATAGAAATGAATGGAAAGAACCTCACATGTGCAGCCACTTCTCCAATGTGCGCTTGGTAGCTGAAGGCATCTGTGTTGGTCCCATGTTCATATATGCCCACATCTCTGAAAAAAATTAGGTTTTATTATATGCAAATGAGCCTCTAGGAGCAACGAGGGCGTTACCATCACACCTAGACGCTCCGCTCTTTCTGCAACTGCTGTGTCCTCTGCACTTTGATTGATAGGGCCAGGTAGTGTAAACGTGATCACACCTGGTCCTGTCAATCAGTGCAGAGGACATGGCAGTTGAAAAGAAAGAAGCATTTAGGAGTAATGGTAACGCCCCCGTTGCTCCTAGAGACTCATTAGCATATTTTAAAACTTAATTATTCTCAGCAATGCGGACACATATGAACACGGGACCAACACAGACGCCTTCAGCTGCCGAGCGCACATGTAACAGGTCAGCCAGTGTCATGGGGACAAATCTGCTGACAGATGTCCTTTAAATTATTTTTAAGGAGGTTGTCCCATCTTACCGTTACTAAGGCGAGATGGAACCAACCACCAGTTGGACGGGAAACTGCAGAGCTGGCCGGTGCTCTCCTGTTTCTGTTGATTCCCAGCCGTCTAGTGGTCGGTGCTTAGTCCCATCTCACTTGAGTAACGGTAAGATGGGACAACCCCTTTAAGTCTGTATCATAAAAGTAGAACAAAATAAACATAAAGAGCTGGAAAATGGATATCAGTTTCAAAAATGTAAGCATGTGGAATCCACCAAACATCTGATTTCATATGTGTAGCATCATGTGCTCTTTACTGTTTGATTCCTAGGGCAAAAATGGGTTGGCCGGACCTCCGGGAAATGCTGGGGCACCAGGTCCAATAGTAAGTATTAAAAATGTACTGTAACAGTATAACTAGTATAACACTGCCACTTTGTAGTACTCCTATCAAAGGTACAAGAATATCACAGATATAATACTATAAACACAGAAATATTTGCAGTCATCTTTTTTACTTTGTACTTTTCTTTTCTGCATTTCAGGGGCCTAAAGGAACCAAAGGAGAAACAGGAGCTGCCGGAATCCCAGGGTTTCAGGGACCGAAAGGACCACAAGTACGTAGATGATCTGTTACGTGATTTAGAGGTTCACAGACTCTTTATCTATCTGTCTATCCATCTGTCTATATATATCTATCTACAAAAATAGAAGATGTGAGCAGCACAGCAGAAAATTGTGGTAGGGTGCCAGCGACTGCGTAGGCGATTCAACTTCCAAAAAATATAAAGAAAAGTATTCCACAGCACATCCCAGGCGTATAGTTCAAAGCTGTTTGGTGATTGAAATACACTTTTTTTTTTAAAATATACGCCTGGGATGTGCTGTGGAATACTTTTCTTTTTATCTATCTCTCTCTCTCTCTGTATGTCTATTTATCTATTGTGTCATCTTGTCTTACAATGGATGTTTTCTATCCTCCTTTGTTTGAGAGTTTTTTTTTGCATTTCGTAGGGAGCCCCCGGTGAGAGTGGTCCACCTGGCAAGGAGGTAAGACTTTTTCCCCTTTTAACGAGGACCTCTGATCTCTCCTGACATGTCTATTTTAGTAAATACTTTTCTCTAAGTGCTCATTCAGGCAACCGTATGAATGAGTCCGCATCCTTTCGGCAATTTTGCAGAGCAGGTGCGGACCCATTCATTTCAATGGGTCCGCAAAACATGCAGACAGCACGCCATGTGCTGTCCGCATGCGTGGTTCCATTCCGCGGCCCAGCAAAAAAATATAGTGCATGTCCTATTCTTGTCTGCAATAGACATTTCTATAATGGGCCGCTCATTCTATTAATTGCAGAACGCACACGGGCGGCATCTGTTTTTTTTTTTGCGGATCCGCAATTTACGGGCCACAAAACACGGAGCGGTCGTCTGAATGCGCCCTAAGAAATGATTCTGAAGCATTTTTTTTCCTAGGAGTTTGCATCCCTGGAATTGTAGCGGCATTACCATGACATCTCCTTATACTGTGTGACACTAGACATATGAAAGATCTCCAAAATCTCCCAAATGTCCTTTTTACCTTTTGATATTTTTTTTATTAATCCTTCCTCATTTTTAGGGAGCTGCTGGAAAACCCGGGGACCGGGGAGCTAAAGGAGAGAGAGTAAGTTATTTATTGCATATTTCAAGCTCCATTTCCATTGGAACATCTACTCTGCTGGTGCAATAGTGCATTGACTCCAAGTCCTAGCATCTCTAGGTCGCTTAGACGTGAAGCCAGTTGTCATGTGTAATTGGATTTGCCTATAGTGGGGTGTTTGGAGGTATATTGACCAGGATTTGACTATGGTCAGGAAATTTAAGGTGCCATTCATGGAAGACTGTATTTGTTCACTGGTTCCGATATACTTCTGTCTCATAATGGGAACTGTATTGGGTGATATACAGGGTATCCATTGGTTCATAGACTTCTATTATGCACTGGTTAATGGAGATGCTTAAAAGCAGCTGAACAGTAATGTGAAAGGTCTAAAATCTCTTGAAATGTTGTATTAGCCCCAAGTGACATACTGTAGCTTCTTATAACTCAGCCGTCTTACCAATATGATTCACTGTAATTTATAATATCTTTACTTATTCATGATTTACTAAATTTCAGGGTGATCCAGGTACTAAAGGTGACAAAGGCATGCAGGGAGAAAAAGGTCAATCTGGACAACCGGGTAAACCAGGCCATAAAGGATACCCTGGATTAATAGGCCCATCAGGACAACCTGGAGAGCAAGGAACATCGGGACCTCCAGGTTCACCAGGATCTCCAGGATTGACTGGTCCTAGGGTAATTTTATATTATTTAAAAGGACATAACTTTTTCATAGTTAAGTTTACAATTTCTTGTTATTTGATACATAGACTTTTAGAATACTTTGTAACTTACAATGTCAGACTTTAAGACTATAAAGTCATAAAATTGGCAAATCACTATTTAAAGGACACCTAAAGGTGAACAACCCTTTTAATCCACTGGATGATAGCTTAGATCCTGATTTAACACCTAGTTGCTAGAAAAAAAAGGCCACCATGTATACATGGTTTATCTGTGAGTTAATGTCTTGTGGAGACTGAAATGTGACACAGATTATTAGCCAAATCAGACATACCATCTGTATCCAAAGCCTTGACTAACCAAACCAGAGCCACACATCTGTAGACAAAACCTTGACCGGGCAAACCAATGAGACCCATCTGTAGACAAAACCTTGATGAGTCAAACCAGACACACCCATCTGTAGACATAGCCTGGACCATTCAAACCAAAGACACTCATCTATAGACATAGCCTTAATATTCTAAACTAGAGACACCAATCTGTCAGCAGTGCCTTGCTTGACCAGCCAAACCTGAGACCTCCATCTATAGTCAGTGCCTTGACCAACTAACAAGAGAAACTTATATGTTTGAAAAGTCTTGACCAGCCTGAAGCAGAGATGCCCAACTATAGACAGAGCCTTGATCAGAAAAACTAGAAACACCCATCTGTAGGTAAAGACTGGGAAAGCCAAACAGAGACACTTATCTGTAGACATAGCTTGGTCCATCCAAACCAAAGACACTCGTCTGTAGTCATAGCCTTGACCAGGCAATCCAAAGACACCTATCTGTTGGCAGTGCCTTGACCAGACAAACCAGAAGCACCTCTTTGTAGGCAGAGCCTTGACCAGACAAACCAGACACTCTTTTGTAGAAGACCCCCATCTGTAGACAATACCTGTACCAGCTAAATAAGAGACACCTATCTGTACCCAGAGAATAGTTCAGCCAAACGTCTTCATATGCAACAACATTTAAAAATAAAAAATCTGCATGTTTAAGCCCTGCCCAATGGTCCTCTCTGAAATGCCCCCAAACTAGCCACTTTGCTAGACTGATTCACAAGATTGTCCTGGCAAAATTGGGGCTGTTGGCGGGTAGCATGCTTGTTGTTTGGTTACCTCATTAGTTCACAGAGCATTGCAGTCTCTGGATGTTTTAGACAAATCAAAAAAGATCCATATACATTACTAGCTGGGGCCTCTCTCTTCAAGGGCCACATAGCAATTGAATGGAGTGCCTCTATGGCAAATGTGCCCTTAGATTTATATTATTGGGATTGTACCTTACCCACAGGTGGAGAAATTTTGGCTCAACTTCCAATGTTCTTAAGCTGCAGAAAACCATTATCTGTAAGCGAGGTCTGGTATCCATGGCATTTGTGATTCATCCTATTATCCATGGCTGCCTATTAATTTTATTTTATTTTTGGATTAGTTTAAAACCAAATTAGTCATGTAGCTCTTTTCTCAATCTTTGTAAATTTTGTTGCAAAGTGTTTTATGATTCCTTTCAGGGAGAAACACCTTCCATTGATATTTTAAGGAGACTAATTCAAGAAGAGTTGGGAAAGCAACTCGAAGGTACGTCAAAAAACTAGCAAGTAGAGATGAGCATATTTATTTTCTAAATAATCAGTGAAAACATGGGATTCAATTCAGATTTGTGCCCAAATTAAAAGCGTTTGAAAATTAGCCTGAAAATTTGTATGGGGCACCCTGAGGTCTCCGAGGACTCTTTTTCTCTCTTGTTTTTCAACCTTTTTTGGGGTATTTTTTAGGAACCCCTCCTCCTTCTTTTAAGCTCTTTAACACAGACAGCAAAAGTAAATAAAGTCAGAATGAAAAAAACATACATAGCTATAGGTAAACGCATGGTTGACGATGTTAACAAACAGCCTGCTAAAAAACACACTGCACTGTCACATTTGTTGTGCTTTTTAAAATTAAAATCCATTAAAAACACTGCTATTGGCATAGTAAAATATGCTTATTTATGTACTTATAAATGGTAGAAAAATTGCAACAGATATTTTTGGATGCTAGCCACAGGCCCAGTGTACTGCAAATACACTGTACACTTGTATTTATGCACTAAAACACACACTTATAAATTGTAAAAAAAAAATTGCAACAGGTTTTTGGTGCAATTGTGCAGCATATGCAGCGAAATATATGCTGCTGGTAATGCTGGGAAATATGACTATAAAATAGTTTGAACTGTAGAAGCTTTGGAACAGTTTTTTGGACAAAAAAGTCTAGCGCATGCACAGAAAAAGTGCACTGAATCTTTGAAACTTTAGATTAATTTGGAAGAAGAATTGTTGTGAAATCCTTGATGAAGCCGATGCATCAATTCGCTCATCTCAATTAGCAAGCCTTTGTTGTAGGTTATGAATTTGGTCAATTTTGCAAGTCTATATATTGCATAAGAAATTATATATTATGTATATAATAGAATTATGTATATGTACTTGCTTATGAATTATTGGGCACTGTTATTAAGACCGGCGTTTTAGGCGCCGGTCTTAATAAATCCCTGTGCTGGCGGTGAATCCGCCGACTCTTCTAAATGTAAGACAGCCTCCCAGCTGTCTTACATTTAGACCATCTTCTATGCCTTAACTAGCCATAAAAAATGGCCCACGCCACACCCAATTTTTTAGACCTGGTGTGAGTGGGGAGAAGTTGCAGACCTATTTCTAGTTAATAAATTACCCCCTATATTCCTTTGCAAAACTATAGGGGTTAAACAAACAGTAGTCACATCCAGGTCCTGGTGCCTAGAAGGACACACAGGCTCACAGAAAAAGGCACCATCATGATATATGGCACACGGAATATGGATTGTAGTCCAGCAGCTTCAGGTTGACTCCATCTACATATGTATAGTACTGAATCTCGACCCCCTAAAATTAAAACATAAAGAGCATTTCACTGTCTTGTCTGATATGGTACTTAGTGGTGACTAATCAAAAGTACTAAGCTCATGTCAAACAAGTGACACAAGATTTTTTATGGATTTTAGAAATATTGACCCCTGCCTTTATTTATTTTTTGTCTGTCTACTTTTTTTTAGCAAAATTATCCTACCTCATGTCCCAGATGCAGCCAGCTCACATTAAATCCTCCCAGGGCAGACCAGGATCACCAGGTACTCCTGGGAAAGATGGAAATGATGGAAGACCCGGTCCACCAGGAGAACCAGGACAGCCTGGGCAAATGGGATCAGAGGGGCCTTCAGGACCTATGGGTCCAAAAGGTTAGAAAACATTAAGATGTCCTTATACATTATCTATGTATATTTTGAATATGACATTGGTTGTATTCCTCATATTTAGGCCTTATGCACACGACCGTTCCGTTTTTTGCGGTCCGCAGATCCGCAAAAAACGGAAGCCGTCTGCGTGCATTGTAGACATGACTATTCTTGTCGGCAAAACGGACAAGAATAGGACATGCTATATTTTTTTTGCGGGGCCTCGGAACGGAGCAACGGATGCGGACAGCACACGGAGTGCTGTCCGCATCTTTTGCAGCTTCATTGAAGTGAATGGGTCCGCACCCGAGCTGCAAAAACTGCGGCTCAGATGCGGACCCGAAAAAAAACCGGTCGTGGGCATGAGGCCTTACTGTGAAATATTCAACTAACTGTAAAATATTTTAAATACCTTATGAATGATCTCTGAATTCATAGAAAGATCCACCATTCAGGACCCTAATCTAACAGCTAGTGTAGAAAGGGGCTATGGGCATCTTTTGCTTTGGAGGACCTACCATTAATGTCAATAGGTAACTACATGGCATGCAAATGTTCGGGCACAATTACTGTTGCTGTGAACCTTTGGAGGCATTTTATTTTATTATTGCATTTTACTCATTTTTAACTAAAATAATTTTTACAATTGGTCTTTATTAAAAATTTGGAGCCATTCTCCCTGTACAGCTTTGAGATTTTCTAGTAGCCTGCTGTCTGTTTTCACTCTGTTCATTCTGGCAGCTCAGCTGACAACTAGTGATCTCTGACCTCCTAAACACTCATTATAGCTCCATTGTTATCTTACTGATAAGATTGTGGCTTAAATAAGTGTTTATAACCTTGTAGTAATTTAGAGATAAGGGTTATTGGATGACCGCACAAAGTGAAAGTGAAAGTATAATGCACACAGCTAGATAGTTTACGCTTTGTGATAGAACAGCTGAATATTTTAATAAAAAACTATTGAACAAAATATTTTTAGCACAAAATGAGTAAAATGCAATCAGAAAAAATTACCCCAAATGTGTACATGGCCTTTTGGAGATCATTTCATTTTCAACCTAAAGTCAAAGGTAAAGATGACACATTCCCTTTTCATCTTTTACTTTTTCAAAATAACAAAAAGGAAAAGGGCCCCAGCATGGTTAATACCTGGTAGCACCCCCTTTGGCAAATATCACATCGTGTAAATGCTTTTTTTAACAGCTAAGAAAATTTAAATTCTTGTTTGAGTTTTTTTTGCCATTCTACCTTGCAAAAGTCCTCCAGTTTCCTGGGCCATCTTGCATGTGCTGCTCCTTTGAGGTCTATCCACAGATTCTGAATGATGTTCAGCTCAGGGGAATGTGAGTGCCATGGTAAAACATTCAGCTTGTGCCTTTTGAGGTGGTTTCAGGTTGCCTTTAACTCAGTTTGAAATATAATTAAGAAATGGCAGTTAATAAGAACAGTAGAGGTCAAGAGAAGGTCTGGAAGACAAAGAAAAATTTGTTGTAGGATTGCTAGAAAGGCAAATCTTAACTCCTGCTTGAATACAAAAGACTTTCAGGAATATTTGGCAGATTCTGGAGTTGTGGTATATTATTCAACTGTTCAGCAACACCTGCACAAATATGGCCTTTATGGAAAAGTCTATGACAGTTCTGATAGATATAGACAACAGATGTCAGGTAGTTACTAGTGTAATTTAATTATAATATAATCACAGAGTACCTTCACCAGTGTAAAACGTAACCTTAAAATGTAAAAGGTTACGTTTTACACTGGTGAAGGTACTCTGATTACTTTATGGAAGAGTCATCAAAAGAAAACCTCTCCTGCATCCTCACCACAAAATTCAGCATCAGAAGTTTGCAAAAGAGCAAGCCTTATGCTGTCACGGATGGTGTAACAGAAAACAAGAAGTTACAAATAAGGATCCGACTGGCTTGATCCAAAACTAAGGAACAAGAGGGTGAGGTCTTCTCAGCCCATGCAAAGATCTCTATGATAGAAAATTGCATGCCCTCGTGCCTCAACTGTATGACACCTGAACACCCTATAATAGTGAGGGGACACGACCACCGGCTCCCTACACTTAATACAGAGGGAGTCAGGGTCACCTAGGATCAAGCAAACAGGAAAACACAAATCAACGAACAGACTTATCTGTAGAAGGATCAGTTGTAGCATCCAGCATGTACACACTCCAGGAAGTAGTATAAACTGCAAAGTGATGCAGTATGGGAAGGGATTTAAATGGATGCAATCAGTGCAACTACAAACCGGATTCCAAAAAAGTTGGGACACTATACAAATCGTGAATAAAAACTGAATGCAATGATGTGGAGGTGCCAACTTCTAATATTTTATTCATTGGTTTGAATTGGTGATCCTCTACCCATCTTGGCTTCTGAGAGACACTGCCACTCTGAGAAGCTCTTTTTATACCCAATCATGTTGCCAATTGACCTAATTAGTGTTAATTGGTCTTCCAGCTCTTCATTATGCTCAAATTTACTTTTTCCAGCCTCTTATTGCTACTTGTCCCAACTTTTTGGGGATTTGTTGACACCGTGAAAATTTGAATCAACGTATTTTTCCTTTAAAGGGATTCTGTCACCAGTTTTTTGCCCCTCCATTTAAAAATATGGTTATGTTCAGGGAGCTTTAGTGATTCCTAATGTGGTCTTATAACTGAAATCTGTAGGCTCATTTTGTCTAAAAAACGTTATAACTAACCTGTCATTCATCCAACTAAGGTGCCCAAAGGGATGTGCATGTCTTTCAGATGCCGCCCGCACCCGCCGCCGTTCGTGCCCTGCTCCTCCTTTTCTGACATCAGCGCCGGCTCAGAATCCTTTGTTACGCCTCCGGCTCTCCCTCACTCCCCCCTCCTTCTTCTCTAACATCTCGCGCGTGCGCACAGGCCTGTGCCTGATGCGCCCGTGCGGACTTCTCCGTTCGGCTTCATGGAGCGAAGTGCGCATGCGTCGGCACTTCGCTCAACCTCCCGATGACCTGAACACTGGCGCCATCCCGCCATGTGGGCGGCATCAGGAAGACATGCACATCCCCTTGGGCACCTTAGTTGGATGAATGACAGGTTAGTTATAACATTTTTTAGACAAAATGAGCCTACAAATTTCAGTTATAAGACCACATTAGGAATCACTAAAGCTCCCTGAACATAACCATATTTTTAAATGGAGGGGCAAAAAACTGGTGACAGAATCCCTTTAAAATGATACATTTACTCGGATTAAACGTTTGATCTGTCATCTACGTTCTATTACAAATAAAATATTGACATTTGCCATCTCCACATCATTGCATTCAGTTTTTATTCACAATTTGTTTAGTGTCCCAACTTTTTGGGAATCTGGTTTGTACATGACAGCTGAGAGAGGCTAACGAGATGACAAAACGAAAGCAAAACAAAAGAACCTCAAGCAGGAGGTTCTGAAGAACGTCTGTCAGAGCTTCTCAGATGTCTGGCGGTGACATATGCATTTTGGGACCAAGTCCTGTTTATCAATTAGGTAAAAATGGAACTCTTTGGCCACAATGAACAAAGGTATGTTTGGAGAAAAAAAGACACAGATGCTTTGGGGTTGTGTTGCTGCCAATGGCATGGGGAATATTTTACAGGTAAAGGGAAGATTTAATTCAAAGAAATTCCAGCAAATTCTGGAGGCAAACATAACACCGCTGTAAAAAAGTTGAAGTTGAAAAGAGGATGGCTTCTACAAATGGATAATGATCCAAAACAATCCTTAAAATCCACAATAGACTACCTCTAAAATGTAAATGATGAACATAAAAAACAAAAACAAAAAACTGGTTTAAAAACAAAGGGAATGTGTCATCTTTAAGGGTCCATTCACATGTCCGTAAGTGTTTTGCGGATCCACAAAACACTGACACCGGCCATGTGCACATAATAGAAAACTATAATAGAAAATGCCTATTCTTGTCTGCTATTGCGGACAAGAATAGGACATGTTCTTTTTTTTTGCAGAGCCGAAGTTCGGGGCCGCGAAACTGAAGTGCGGACGCGGACAGCGCACTGTGTGCTGTCCGCATCATTTCCGGCCCCATGAAAAATTTATAGGTTTGCACCCATAATTGTGGAACAGATCCAGACCATTCAACAGACGTCTGAATGGAACCTTACTGTATGCCTTTTGGAGATAATTTCATCTTCAACTTGCTTAACTGTTCACAGTAACAGTAATTTTGATGAGGGGTGCCCAAACTTTTTTATTCCACTGTATGTAATGCTTTATTTCCCCTGTGGTAGCACTGCAAGACAGTGACCATTTGCTGATGAGTTCCACCACCGATTACTAGTGATTCTAGCAAAAATTCACCCTGCGATTGTCAAGGCTGAGAGCATTATGCAAATGATAGTTCTGCATCCGAAAAAGAAGGAAACAGCTTTTTGTAACATCTTTTGGGTTTGTTTGTTTTTTTACTCAGTTTATTAAAGAAGGTAAAACATGACACATTGTACCAGGGTTTAAGTTTTTAGTTCCTAATATGTCTATGTGTCATATTGTGTGTTCTACAGGTGAAAGAGGATCTAAAGGTGAACGAGGGGAACCTGGAGTTGGCCAGCGAGGTGAAATTGGTTCACCAGGGATTCCAGGTATTTGAATGAAACATTGTATGCAGTAATTGATTATTTTTACCTCATATTTTATACTTTGGTATGCCATTCTACCACATTCAACCTTCTTCATGATTTGGCAGTTTACTCTATATTATGGTTGCTCATTGTCCTATCATTTGACCTAGTGATCTCCACAATCGTTAGTCAGCCACCTGTATAACAACAAGTCAATGCTGGGAGCTCCACTTAACCCAGCAGCTACTGACTCTCCAAGTGTGCAGGCTCGTACAGACAAAGTTAGCTCATGGCATTGTAGGCTTTTCAGTGACCAGTTATTTCCAGTGATGTTTGTCTCAGCGTTCCTCATGCTATATGCTTCTATGTAACAATGGATTTTCCTATGAATCAATAAAGAACTCGAAGGTGATTCACCCATGGATTGTGAGTATGGAATTAATTTCTCACTTAAAAAGCTTTATATACTGTGAGGTAACTTTTTATCCACACTTGGAGTGTCAATCATATGACCTCACATACGTTTTTGAGCTATTGTGAATGTGATTGGCCAGGTCCTCACAAAACAAGTGAACTAGCTCCTCCCCATAGACTCATAGGCAAGCCACTTAGATTTACAGGGATTGGGACTGAGTTGCAGTATCAGACACTACCACAACCGTATCTGTTAGACTCTGCCTGTGTAAACGGAGAGGTTGAGGCAATTTAGCAGGAACACCATGGCACTTTCATCCATGGTAATCTGTGGAAGTCACAGAAGTTGGAAGTGCATTGACTAAACTTGATAGCTTATCCTAAGAATAAGCTTCACAAGTTTTGGGATTTGTCTTGTCAACTTGTATTTTAGGGAAGAACTTAACTTTGTAAAGTGAAATCTAAAATATCTCTCTCCTTAGGTGTTCCTGGAGAACCTGGATATGCCAAAGATGGGCTTCCTGGAACCCCAGGTCCACAGGGTGAACCAGGTTTACCAGGGCATGCTGGTCCTCAAGGACCTCCTGGAATAAATGGACAATGTGACCCATCACAATGTGCCTACATTGCCAGCTTAGGATCTAGGCCTGGTAATGTCAAAGGACCCTAAGGACATCTAAGAAGACCCAAAAGGACTCACCAAAACTTGAATTTATTGCTGGTTTAAACAACCTTCCTAAATGAAGAGTATTTCTAATGCTTCATGCACACCAAGGATATTCTGGCTGAGGGGGGAAAAAATCCAGTTTTTCTTATTTTTTTTTTTGATGGATGAAACCAATTATTACTGCCGGTCGGTCAAGGCTTTTGTGTTATTACATTATGTGTGTCATTTATATATTTTTTATTTAAAAGAAGGACTTTGAAAGTACAAGATGTTGTTTGGAGACATTTCAAAGGAGAAACAGTTCCAAGGGAATTCAAATACAACTCTGTCTCAATAATATCACTCCTGGTCTAAGAAGTAGCCTAAGACCAATGTTCCCCAAAATATAGCAGCAAACCCTGGGAGAGAAGATGCTCCTTCTGTTTTCCCTTCTGTTTAGCCTAAAGCCTACACAGCATTTAGTGAACATGGCATACATTTGGACACTATTGGGGTCATTTATCAAACTGGTGTAAAGTAGAACTTGCTGAGTTGCCCACAGCAAACAGATTCCACATTTAATTTTCCAAAGGAGCTGTCAAAAATGAAAGGTTGAATCTTATTTATTGCTATGGGGGACTAAGCCAGTTCTACTTTACACCAATTTGATAAATGACCCCATACATTTTTATTATCTACAGTTCTCCCTTGGTGTATTTTGCCTCTCTTAATTGTTCAAGTTGCCTAGCAACCCTTGTCTTGCTCTCTGAGTGACAACCAGTTCAGTACATGGTGGCTACATACCCTGATGTGGTCACAAAAAGTTCTGTTTAGAAAACACAGGGCAAAAAGTAAGCAAGTCAAATTAGAAATGGGCATGAACAAGAAGGAATGCCGGTTATGTGCTACCTGTGAACCAAAAATTAAGATTTGGGAAGAAAGTGGAGGAGCAAAAAGAGTCAATATTGTGTCTGATATAAGGGTTGTAGAAATACAGAATATTTGTTAAGAAATTCATCTTTTTAGGTGAAAAAAGTTGAACAACTCCTTTCTAATTTGGCTGGAGTATACATACTTGAAATTTGTCGTTGTGTTAGCTCAGATCTTGGCAACAATATTAGATCAGGTCTAGGCAACTTTCAACATGAGCCCTGTTTTACCCTCTAAGCCTGCGCAGACTCCCATATCCCTCTTATTCTATGATATCACTTAGAAGTAAAAAAAAAATATTGAGCATTGGTGTGGAGCCCCAGCTTACGCAGCTAGCATAGTCCTTATTAATGTTGGGTTCCCAACAACTGTTCTCAGGGTTCCCAGTTCAGATGGGAGATTTCCTTTACGTATAGTTCCAGCAGTATTGATTAGCCATCTCCTTATGTGGTTGAAGGATCTCTAAGCCCACCAAGGCACCAGGTTCCTAGTACAACTGCTACCTCTGTACATCCTTTAGGAACACCCCTCAAGAGATCTCTTTGAGTAAGGGCAGCTATGACTTGCCCTAAAAGTCGAGCTATTCAGTACATTTATTTTCAAATGACAAGGCTCCCCTGGAAGTCAGAAATGCCAAGATAGCCCATAAAATTCCCCAAACCACATATTTGCCTCAATCTGGTCTATGAATCAAGGTATTTTTGACACTTGATCCCGCTTGGTGCCTCCACTTGGCTGAGGAGGCTTAATTGGAGGTGGTATATTTTAGTTGCAAGACCACAAAGGTCTTTAGTTGAGTCAAATGCACCCGCCACCTCTCCATCCGAGCAACAGTTGCCGTTAAGTGGTGGTATAACCCCTATAGTACCACAGCAATCATTTACTGGACAGCTCAGTGATGATGAACGAGAAAGAAGGTCATACTTTTACGTCTCTTTGGAAAATTTTGTTGTAGCTTATAAGAAATGTATTGTGCTGAAAATAAGTTATTTGTTCATATAAATCAAGATATTACGGAATTCAAAAAGTTGCAATTGATGGATTGACCTTCATTTACTTTGGTGCTAGTTTTTCATTCAGTTTTTTGAAGATATTTTAGTTTTTTTTTTGCCGGCCATCAAACCTTCCGTTGCGGCATACAGGGGGGGGGGGTGAACCTGAAATATAAATTGTGACTGTCTCTGAAATTCAACTTTTATGTATTTAAAAATATATATATTGTACTGACATAAAAATTCTGTTAGATTTTATTTATTTTTTCTTAATTTGGGTCTTCAGTTTGATTGATCCTCTGCTATGAATTAATGTACACTAGCTACTTTACGTAATTCCTCATTGGTAGACAGATTAAAAAGCCACACCCCTGAGGAGTTCATCAAAACTTTCAGGAATGTGAACATAATATCACCACAACATGGGGAGCCTCTGAGCATCAAAAAATAATATGACTGTGTCTTCTCAACATGAGAGAAGGTCTCTGCCACAGTGAATGCTTTCTACTGTTAAAGGGAATCTCTCACCAGGAAATTCACTGCTTGCTCAGCTGAATGTAATGATACCTTTCACTTAGTGATCCCGGGATTCATTCTGGAGAAAAAGCACTTTTAATCCATATGCAAATGAGCAGTTAAGTGCTTCGAGGGCGAGTTCAAGCAACTCTGTACACCCCTTCTCCTCCTGCTTCCTCTATCAGCCCTTCCATCTCCTTTATTGACAGAGCCAGGCGAGATGACCATGTAGGACTGACCTAATGATGCATAAAATGGTAGAATTACTGCATGTTCTCATCATGTTCATCAGTGCCATTCATGGGACAATTCCTGAATGGCACTGTCGGCCACTGTAAGAGAAGATGGGTACAGTAGTTGTTCTAGTAAGGATCCCGGATGAAGACAATCTCATGTTACTTTGTCAGCATTGCAGGGATATAACTCATGTGCATACACTGTAAAACCTTCCTGTTTCTTATTAGCGCTGCAGTGTTTAGTTTTTTTGTGAGAATTCTGTCTATCTCATATCTATCTATCTACCACGTTCTGGGGGCCAAGGCAGACCTCCAGGACGTCTTGCAAACAGGACACAGGCAGAAAACAGACCAGGGACTATCAGAGTACTTTATTACACATGTAATAAATGAACATGGCAGTAATGATATGCAAGTTATCTAATAGTGGTAGAACTACCACAGAACCAAGTGCACCGGCAGACCAGAGGCAAAACCCAGAAGGGGCAAAAAGTCAGTCAGCCCCGTACTTCACAGACCCCCTACTGATGGGGAGGAACTTTGCTGAGGGCTCACTGGTCTCACCTACAGGAAAGTTCCAGTACACTTGGCTGCTACCTGCAAAGGACCACAGACAACAGGACTGAAACCCAACCAAACTCAGGACATGGATCAGACAACAAATGGGAACCAGCACACAAGCAGATGCCTGGACCCCATGCAGAACGGAAGCATGGCGGTCCCAGGCAGAGCTGCACACAGACTGGAGATCATCCCTCCAGAGAACCCAGGAGCTATCTCATGAAGTCAGGACATACACAGGACGGGAACAGACGCAGTTAGAGCACTGCTAGGCTGAACAAGGTACAGAACAGGTACAGAAGATCAGGCAAGGCTTTAACATCAATGCTTTACCAGGTGACACCACACAGAAGGGCAGATGACAAAGCCCCCCTGGGTCAGAAGCAAGGCACAAGACAGACTGACCACAAGCCCCACAGCTCACAGATAGATATAGCATCTAATAACCCAGGCCCAGACCAGGGAATGTTAACCCCACCAGAACCAGGAGTACCAAGAACTATAGAACAAACAATCACACGTCAGTTCACACCAGTCACAGAATGCTGCAGCCAGCACATCCCAAACAACAACCAGCATACACAGGATAACTGCAGCCAGTACGAGGTTACAGCCAGCCAGCCTACACAGCAACTAGGAGTGACAGAACCGCACAGTCATACAAACAGACATGCATCCACATACTCAGACACTGTTCACACACAAGGCTGCAGCCAGCACGCATCACAGAACCAGCATACAATGGAACATCCACAGCCAGTACACAAAGCGCATGCAGCCAGCCTGGCACCGGTGACAGGAGCCAGAGAGATATGGACGTCGGGAGACACAAACACAGACAACAGTCCACACACAAAACCGAGCAACCAGCATACACAGGAGTCAGCCAGAGAGCAAGCAGCCAGCCTGCACGGCCGCAACTGTCACAGTGACCCGCACTGTGACACTATCTATCTATCTATCTCATATCTATCTATCTATCTATCTATCTATCTATCTATCTATATATATATATATATATATATATTATCTCTCTATTATCTATCTCATATCTATCTATCTGTCTATCTATCTCCTATCTATTATCTATCTATCTTATATATATATATATATATATATATATATATAAGAAGAAAAAGTCCAGCGGGAGCACCAACCGGGTTGCGGGTGCAAAGTCCAGCAGAGGGCAACGGCTGTACCCAAGATTTGTAGAGACGAAAAAAGTCGGACTGCACTCCAAAATGATGGTGAAATAAAGTGTTTTAATCACCCATAATATGGCAACTTGCGACGTTTCGGCTCACAAGAGCCTTCCTCAAGCGTTCCTCACCGCTTGAGGAAGGCTCTTGTGAGCCGAAACGTCGCAAGTTGCTATATTATGGGTGATTAAAACACTTTATTTCACCATCATTTTGGAGTGCAGTCCGACTTTTTTCGTCTCTATATATATATATATATATCTACTGTACATAGCAGGAGAAAAATGACGATTAGAATTCAATTCCCGTAGCAATCTTGTCTGATCCTGTTACAACACATCAGTGACTTATCATCTGGGCTTATGTAAAAAAAAGGAGAACTCTATGGGGAAAAGACACTGTACTGAAGTGATAAGTGTTGAGAGGTTTCACAGTGTAGCAGATCTGCTGCGAGCGTTGTATGCCGTTATCACCATGTCAGTCATGGGACAGAAGGAGAATCGGTAATGTAGACAAAAGTATTGCTGACTGAGTCAGAGTATTTCCAAAATGGCAGGGCTCATGGTGTATTAGTTGTATGCAGTACCTACCAAGCGTAGTCCATGGAAGGACACCTAGTGAACCGGTGACAGCACAAATTAGTGACAACATTCCTTCTGGCGATGGTAGAAAGCTGTCAGCATGCACAGCACATTGCAGCTTACTGTGTATGTGACTGAGCGCCTATGCTGACCTGTATCAACCACCGAAAGTGCTTATAATGGTCACCTATCAGAACCAAACCATGGAGCAATGAAAGCAGACAGCCTGGTCTGATGAATCAGGTTACATCATGTGGGTGGCTTAGTGCCAATGCTCACTTGTATCCACCATCAAAACAGCTTACAATGGTCACCTATGAGAACCGGACCATGGAGCAATGGAAAAAGGCAGTCTGGTCTGATCAGGTTACAACATGTGGATGGCGGGGTGCCTGTGCTTCATTTACCTAGAGAAGAGAGGGCACCAAGTGAACTATGGGAAGAAGACAAGCTGGCAGATGTAGTGTTATAATCTGGGCAATGTTCTGCTGGAAACCTCAGGTCCTTTTATTTTTGTGGATAGGACATTTACCACCTACCTAACCACTGTACAGATAAATTCATGGCAGTGGTGCCCCTTAAAAGCAGTGGCTTCTATCTGTAGGATAATGCCCCGGCCATGAAATGAGGAACACGACAAAGAGCTCAAGGTCTCCAAGTTTCCCAGATCTCAATCTGATCGTCGTCTGTGGGATGTGCTGGAAAAGTCCCATCCATGGGGGCTGTATCTCAAAGATGTTGACATCTTGGTGCCAGATAGTCATGTGGTACCATAGAAGTTTTGTGGAGTCAATGGCTCCAGTGGTTAGAGATTTTTTGATGCCACAAGGTGGAACCTACATAGTATTAGGCAGACGGCTGAATGGTATATGTTATCTACAGTATTTTCTAATTCAAATCATCATCCAGTAGAATTATGAAGGTTACATTATCCCTTTAACATTCTTTGCACCTTTAGCTCTAATCCTCTTCAGTGTAAAAACTGTATCGCAGAGTTTGTGCCAAGCATTTCACAGCCAGCCCATATAAATGATGGCAGCGTTCCGGCAGAACATTTACATAGTGGAAGCCGCTGGTGGAGCTCATGTAAATACATGAGATCAGATTCTGCAGCTTTCTGTCACATCCAGGTTCTGTGAAGCAAATTCAGTAAGAGACTGTAAAAAAACAAAACCTTTCTGACCCACAAGATGCACTGCAGACTGCAGCACGTGAGCCGGGAAATAGATGCTGAATAATGAATAGCCTGGGAGGGAGGGGAGGATGGTGAGACCCTCAGGACCAAGATTATTATCGTCTTCAGAATGTGATGTACAGGGAGTGGCAGAGCAGCTGCATACATAGACCTATCTTTGTATAAAGCGTTTCTATCCTGCCTCCAGCAGTACAATCGAGCAGTCAACATCCTCTAAAGAGAATGATGTGACTCTGCACCATCTCTCCCAGTCTATACAGCAAAGCTGACAAGTGCACTGCAAAAAAAAAGGAAGTCTTAACCTAATGAGATTGCTCCAAATGATTTCTTTTTAAATAAATATGTGTTTACTATAAATAAAAATCTTATTTAAATAATGATGCAGGGAGTGGAAGAGGAGTTGCATTCACAATCTTATCTTCCAGCAGTACAGTCGAGCTGTCAACCATCCCGTAATGAGAAGAAGGTGACTCTGCCCCATCTGTCACAATCTAAACAGCAAAGCTGACAAGTGTGCTGCACAAAACAGGAAGTATTAGTCTATTGTGATTGCTCCAGTAGCCAGCGTGAAATTTTTGTAATATTCCAAGAATTTTTATTTATTTAATAAAAACAGCACAAAAATGTAAAAAAAAAAATCATAAAAATCTTAAGAAATCATAAAAATATGACATTGCCTTTAAAGGGGTTATCCAGGATTTTGATATTGGTGGCCTATTCTCAGGATAGGACATCAATATGAGAACTGTGGGAGTCCAACTCGGGCATCGCTGCCTATCAACTGCGGCAGCTTTTACTGGAGATCCAGTGAGCACTGCGGCCTCCTTGCAGATTACCAAGCACAGCGTCGTCCACAGTGGCCGTGCATGGTATCGCAGCTCAGCCTCAACTATTTGAATGGGACTTAGCTGCACCTAGCCCATGTGACCAATATACGATGACGTCACTGGTCTAGGAAGAGACCCAACCACACACAGAGCACCGCCGATTAGTGGGGGTGCCTGCACTTGGACGCAACCAATCTCATATTGATGACCTATCCTAAGTATGAGCTATCAATGTCAAAATCCCAGAAAACCCCTTTAATTGGTTATGTCCAAAATATACTTCTAGGCTAGTTTGGAATTTAGATAGTAATCCCCAACGCGGATAGGGACCGGTGTGAGTAATGACAATCTCTGTACAGCACAGTGGAATTAGTTGGCGCCATATAAATAAAATAAGAATAAATGATAATAATAATTAGAGTTGAGCAGGGGCGTAGCTATAGGGCGTGCAGAGGTAGCAGACGCTACCGGGCCCAGGAGCCTGAGGAGGCCCTAAGACCCTTGTGCTGCAGAAGAAGACACCGGTATTATAGAAAGTGCATGCTGGTCAAGTTACATCTCTGGCCAGAGGGAAGAGGTTAGGTCAAGAATTTGGCATGGGGAAGGTGTCATTTTAAGAGTGCGTGCTTCTGGGCCCCTGGCCACAAAGCACAGAAAGTAGGGGGGCCCAAGCTGAACTCTTGCACTAGGGCCCGTGAGCCTTTAGCTACGCCCCTGGTGTTGAGCGAAGTAAAGCATCCAAAGTGGAATACGGCCCAAATTTTAGGAAAAATTTGATTCTAAACGAGGCCGAATTTCCTCATGCTTTTCTAAAATGGAAGCTGTCTTAGACAGAACAGAAATAAAAACAACAACTCATCGATGACGTCACCAAGTGATTACGCTGGGAGCCTGCGGTGATGTCATTGTGCTCAATGTAGATCCTTTAGAAGGTCTTTTTCAATCAAGATAGGAGCAGACTGCCTCTGCGCGACCAAGAGGATGAGATGAGTGATTTATTAATTTTTTTAAACCCAAAAGGCCATATTGTTTTTAAACGGCCGTAAGATGGGTGCACTTCTGTCTATGCAGCCGTTAAAAACGGTCTCTTTGATTGATAGGCATAAAAACTGTTTTAATATAGCGATTTGTGACAAAATAATTTGTAACAAATCCAATTTCTTGTCAAATTTCGGCGAAGCTGCCAAATTGAATTTTTCAAAACTTTGTTAATCTCTAATAATAATAATAATAATAATAGGATGTTGTAGAACCGTAACACTCCATGTTGTAAAAGCTCGTCCAGAGGACGTAGTAACATTGTCGGTTCTGTCCTCCGAGTACAAAACAATTTCCAAAAATTGTTGCTTTTTATTTACAAAATGTTGAGGTTTTTGTTAAGTGGTAGGCAATTAAAGAGTGCCGTGTTTGTGTGAGGGGAGGCGGGGCTTTAATTATTTAAACCTGGCTCTCCTGCCCCCACTTGTCGGTTCGAATGCTTTCGAATCGGCTCGTGGGTTGGTGCCAGAGAAGTGCGTGCGTCACTGGAGAATCGGGTGGTCGGCTGCGTCGGGCTCGTCGCTTCGGTGATTAGGTAGGCAGGGTGGCTGCACACCCGTCTCGCTATGTATAACATGGGGCGCTGCCGAGCGTGCCGCCGGGCCCCAGCCGCGCTGGCGACTGCCCGCACTCCCGATCGCTTCCGGCACCCCGCTCCAGACACCCCGATACAGGCACCCCGATCCGCTCCAGGCCCTGCGCCAAGCACCCCTGCTCCCACGTGCAGCGTCCCCCAGGCGGGCACCCCTCATCTGTGGCTCAGCAGCGACGGGTCACACGTCCTTCACATACCCAGAGCAGCGGTCACGCCGGCCGTCGGCTCCTCAGTGCAGCTCACTGGCTTGCTGCGCTCCAGCAGGCCCTGGCTTGATAGAGGGCGACACCTACAGGCCCATACTGGTACTGCAGTCCAGGTACAGGGCTCCTTGCTCAGGCACAGTGGCTAGGTACTAAGGTAGGACCAAAAAAAAAAAAAAAAAATTATATTATATATTTGGGATATGTTTTATGGATCAAATATAAAGAGTGCTCCAAAAAGGGGGGCTGACCACGTCACTTTGCGCACGCAGCCGGGCCGCCCGCTAGCCCATACGGCGAGTCAGGGGGTTGGTTCGGGCGCAGTCGCAATAATCCGGTGGACAGCAAAGGAGCGGTGGCAGGAGTGAAAGGTCACCCAGTCACCGTGCGCTCACTCACATGTCTGTCCTTGTTTATTCAGGTCCACAGGTGGTTGGCTAACTTACGATACTGTGGGGTTTGTGGCTGTCATGGCCGCCAGGTGAGTCAGGGGTGGTGCAGGCGTGGGCCAACCCCCTCCTTTTCTCCTGCATAGGCTTGGGGGACGGGGGATGGTGGACTATTATGGCCAGGCCTCTGGCGCATCTCTTACAGGGTGGCGCCTACAGTCGTGGCCTTTGGTGGGGGGGGGGGGGGGAAATAAAATATAAAATTGGTATAGATAGGAATGTTGCTTTGCCAGGTCTGTCACGACTACAGACTCCTTATAAAGCCCTGCCACGACTGCAGGCATCAGTCTGTCACGACTACAGACCCGCTCTAAAGCCCTGCCACGACTGCAGGCATCAGTCTGTCACGACTACAGACTCGTTATAAAGTCCTGCCACGACTGCAGGCATCAGTCTGTCACGACTACAGACCCGTTATAAAGCCCTGCCACGACTGCAGGCATCAGTCTGTCACGACTACAGACTCGTTATAAAGTCCTGCCACGACTGCAGGCATCAGTCTGTCACGACTACAGACCCGTTATAAAGCCCTGCCACGACTGCAGGCATCAGTCTGTCACGACTACAGACCCGCTCTAAAGCCCTGCCACGACTGCAGGCACAAATCCGTTATGACTACAGACTCGTTATAAAGCCCTGCCACGACTGCAGGCATTAGTCTGTCACGACTACAGACTCGTTATAAAGCCCTGCCACGACTGCAGGCATTAGTCTCATGTCAACAGACTCGTGAGGTAATACTACCACGTCTACAGGCGATGGTCCGTTACCGCTACTTCCGAGGTAGGGTCCCCTCACGACTACAGGGGCCAGTCGGTCACATCCACAGACTCGGTCGCACTCCCGTTGACTACAGGCACTGGGGGGGCATCTACAGGTAGTTAGTTGCGTCACGTCTACGCACGCGGGTCAGCCACGGCCTGGGGGGTCAGCCTTCTCGGTTACAGGTAGGTCCGGTCAGACCTCAGTCTCCCAGCGGGTTCCAGTCACAATAACCAGCCCCTAGGGGGGGCACTCCCGCGCCGGCGCATAATGCCAGGGAGCTATGTGGCTCCCCACGCGGCACACGATTCAAACCGGCGAGGGCCGGGGCTCCGGCGGTGGGTCGGCCCTGGCTGAGGGGGGCTCCCCCGCACTGGTGCACTCTGCCAGGGAGCAGCGTGAGCTCCCCACGCGGCTGGGGGTAAAGGTGCTGGACACCGTTTCCCCGCTCCTCATCTTCAATAAAGTCTGGCACGGGCCGCCGTGCCGTTAGGTAGGCAGGGATCGGGGGAAGGAGTACCAGGCTCGGTCAGGGGGAGCAGATCATAGGCGGTGGCTGGCTTCCTGCTGCCGGCCGTACAGAAGGTTCCAAGGGGGTCATTTAGGCACAGGATGTTAGTTAGTCTGTGCAGGTGACCTGCGTTATACCATGCTCTTCATGCTCGTACTTAGAGCTGTGCCCATACTGGAGCTGCGTAAGTGGTTTATAGTTTAAAAAAATAAAAAATAAAAAAAAAAATATATATAATTCAAACCACAATTAGAGTCTTTCACGCATGGCTTCTCCGTTTTAGGTTTACACATATGACTCCACCATTAGAGTCTCACACATGGCTTCTCCGTTTTAGGTTTACACATATAGTCCGCCATTAGAGTCTTTCACGCATGGCTTCTCCCTTTAGGTTACACATATGACTCCGCCATTAGAGTCTCTCATGCATGGCTTCTCCGTTTTAGGTGCACACATATGACTCCACCATTAGAGTCTCTCACGCATGGCTTCTCCGTTTTAGGTTTACACATACGACTCCTCTATTAGAGTCTCTCACGCATGGCTTCTCCGTTTTAGGTTTACACATATGACTCCGCCATTAGTCTCTCATGCATGGCTTCTCCGTTTTAGGTTTACACATACGACTCCTCTATTAGAGTCTCTCACGCATGGCTTCTCCGTTTTAGGTTTACACATATGACTCCGCCGTAAGAGGCTCTCACGCATGGCTTCTCCGTGTCAGTTTTACACACATGACTCCACCATTAGAGTCTCTCACGCATGGCTTCTCCGTTTAGGTTTACACATATGACTCCGCCTTTAGAGTCTCTCACGCATGGCTTCTCCGTTTTAGGTTTACACATATGACTCCACCATTAGAGTCTCCCACGCATGGCTTCTCCGTTTTAGGTTACACATATGACTCCGCCATTAGAGTCTCTCACGCATGGCTTCTCCGTTTTAGGAAATATAAAGAGTGCTCCAAAAAGGGGGGCTGACCACGTCACTTTGCGCACGCAGCCGGGCCGCCCGCTAGCCCATACGGCGAGTCAGGGGGTTGGTTCGGGCGCAGTCGCAATAATCCGGTGGACAGCAAAGGAGCGGTGGCAGGAGTGAAAGGTCACCCAGTCACCGTGCGCTCACTCACATGTCTGTCCTTGTTTATTCAGGTCCACAGGTGGTTGGCTAACTTACGATACTGTGGGGTTTGTGGCTGTCATGGCCGCCAGGTGAGTCAGGGGTGGTGCAGGCGTGGGCCAACCCCCTCCTTTTCTCCTGCATAGGCTTGGGGGACGGGGGATGGTGGACTATTATGGCCAGGCCTCTGGCGCATCTCTTACAGGGTGGCGCCTACAGTCGTGGCCTTTGGTGGGGGGGGGGGGGGGAATAAAATATAAAATTGGTATAGATAGGAATGTTGCTTTGCCAGGTCTGTCACGACTACAGACTCCTTATAAAGCCCTGCCACGACTGCAGGCATCAGTCTGTCACGACTACAGACCCGCTCTAAAGCCCTGCCACGACTGCAGGCATCAGTCTGTCACGACTACAGACTCGTTATAAAGTCCTGCCACGACTGCAGGCATCAGTCTGTCACGACTACAGACCCGTTATAAAGCCCTGCCACGACTGCAGGCATCAGTCTGTCACGACTACAGACTCGTTATAAAGTCCTGCCACGACTGCAGGCATCAGTCTGTCACGACTACAGACCCGTTATAAAGCCCTGCCACGACTGCAGGCATCAGTCTGTCACGACTACAGACCCGCTCTAAAGCCCTGCCACGACTGCAGGCACAAATCCGTTATGACTACAGACTCGTTATAAAGCCCTGCCACGACTGCAGGCATTAGTCTGTCACGACTACAGACTCGTTATAAAGCCCTGCCACGACTGCAGGCATTAGTCTCATGTCAACAGACTCGTGAGGTAATACTACCACGTCTACAGGCGATGGTCCGTTACCGCTACTCCCGAGGTAGGGTCCCCTCACGACTACAGGGGCCAGTCGGTCACATCCACAGACTCGGTCGCACTCCCGTTGACTACAGGCACTGGGGGGGCATCTACAGGTAGTTAGTTGCGTCACGTCTACGCACGCGGGTCAGCCACGGCCTGGGGGGTCAGCCTTCTCGGTTACAGGTAGGTCCGGTCAGACCTCAGTCTCCCAGCGGGTTCCAGTCACAATAACCAGCCCCTAGGGGGGGCACTCCCGCGCCGGCGCATAATGCCAGGGAGCTATGTGGCTCCCCACGCGGCACACGATTCAAACCGGCGAGGGCCGGGGCTCACGGTAAAGGAAGGGCTCCCTCTGATCCGGTGCACATCGCCAGGGAGCGGCGCTGCTCCCCACATGGTACGAGTGTCCAGCCGGCGGTGGGTCGGCCCTGGCTGAGGGGGGCTCCCCCGCACTGGTGCACTCTGCCAGGGAGCAGCGTGAGCTCCCCACGCGGCTGGGGGTAAAGGTGCTGGACACCGTTTCCCCGCTCCTCATCTTCAATAAAGTCTGGCACGGGCCGCCGTGCCGTTAGGTAGGCAGGGATCGGGGGAAGGAGTACCAGGCTCGGTCAGGGGGAGCAGATCATAGGCGGTGGCTGGCTTCCTGCTGCCGGCCGTACAGAAGGTTCCAAGGGGGTCATTTAGGCACAGGATGTTAGTTAGTCTGTGCAGGTGACCTGCGTTATACCATGCTCTTCATGCTCGTACTCAGAGCTGTGCCCATACTGGAGCTGCGTAAGTGGTTTATAGTTTAAAAAAAAAAAAAAAAAAAAAAAAAATATAAAATTCAAACCACAATTAGAGTCTTTCACGCATGGCTTCTCCGTTTTAGGTTTACACATATGACTCCACCATTAGAGTCTCACACATGGCTTCTCCGTTTTAGGTTTACACATATAGTCCGCCATTAGAGTCTTTCACGCATGGCTTCTCCCTTTAGGTTACACATATGACTCCGCCATTAGAGTCTCTCATGCATGGCTTCTCCGTTTTAGGTGCACACATATGACTCCACCATTAGAGTCTCTCACGCATGGCTTCTCCGTTTTAGGTTTACACATACGACTCCTCTATTAGAGTCTCTCACGCATGGCTTCTCCGTTTTAGGTTTACACATATGACTCCGCCGTAAGAGGCTCTCACGCATGGCTTCTCCGTGTCAGTTTTACACACATGACTCCACCATTAGAGTCTCTCACGCATGGCTTCTCCGTTTAGGTTTACACATATGACTCCGCCTTTAGAGTCTCTCACGCATGGCTTCTCCGTTTTAGGTTTACACATATGACTCCACCATTAGAGTCTCCCACGCATGGCTTCTCCGTTTTAGGTTACACATATGACTCCGCCATTAGAGTCTCTCACGCATGGCTTCTCCGTTTTAGGTTTACACATATGACTCCGCCATTAGAGTCTCTCACGCATGGCTTCTCCGTTTTAGGTTTACACATATGACTCCACCATTAGAGTCTCCCACGCATGGCTTCTCCGTTTTAGGTTACACATATGACTCCTCTATTAGAGTCTCTCACGCATGGCTTTTCCGTTTTAGGTTTACACATATGACTCCGCCATTAGAGTCTCTCACGCATGGCTTTTCCGTTTTAGGTTTACACATATGACTCCACCATTAGAGTCTCCCACGCATGGCTTCTCCGTTTTAGGTTACACATATGACTCCGCCATTAGAGTCTCTCACGCATGGCTTCTCCGTTTTAGGTTTACACATATGACTCCACCATTAGAGTCTCTCACGCATGGCTTCTCCGTTTTAGGTTACACATATGACTCCGCCATTAGAGTCTCTCACGCATGGCTTCTCCGTTTTAGGTTTACACATATGACTCCACCATTAGAGTCTCTCACGCATGGCTTCTCCGTTTTAGGTTACACATATGACTCCGCCATTAGAGTCTCTCACGCATGGCTTCTCCGTTTTAGGTTTACACATATGACTCCACCATTAGAGTCTCTCACGCATGGCTTCTCCGTTTTAGGTTACACATATGACTCCGCCATTAGAGTCTCTCACGCATGGCTTCTCCGTTTTAGGTTTACACATATGACTCCACCATTAGAGTCTCTCACGCATGGCTTCTCCGTTTTAGGTTACACATATGACTCCGCCATTAGAGTCTCTCACGCATGGCTTCTCCGTTTTAGGTTTACACATATGACTCCACCATTAGAGTCTCTCACGCATGGCTTCTCCGTTTAGGTGTACACATATGACTCCGCCATTAGAGTCTCTCACGCATGGCTTCTCCGTTTTAGGTTTACACATATGACTCCGCCATTAGAGTCTCTCACGCATGGCTTCTCCGTTTTAGGTTTACACATATGACTCCGCCATTAGTCTCTCATGCATGGCTTCTCCGTTTTAGGTTTACACATATGACTCTGCCATTAGAGTCTCTCACGCATGGCTTCTCCGTTTTAGTTACACATATGACTCTGCCATTAGAGTCTCTCACGCATGGCTTCTCCGTTTTAGTTACACATATGACTCCGCCATCTGAGTCTCACGCATGGCTTCTCCGTTTTAGTTTTACACATATGACTCCGCCATTAGTCTCTCGCGCATAGCTCCGCCATTAGTCTATCGCGCATGGCTTCTCCGCTTTAGGTTTACACAGATGACTCTGGCATTAGAGTCTCTCACGCACGACTTCTCCGTTTAGGTTTACACATATGACTCCGCCATTAGTCTCTCAAGCATGGCTTCTCCGTTTAGGGTTTACACATATGACTCTGCCATTAGAGTCTCTCGCGCATGGCTTCTCAGTTTTAGGTTTACACATATGACTCTGCCATTAGAGTCTCACGCATGGCTTCTCCGTTAAAAAAATAAAAAATAAAAAAATAAATAAAAAAATGAAAAAAATAAAAATTTTCCACTTTTTCTTTCAGGTTTGTCCAGGGGCAGATCGGTTGCCAATGCCAATTCCTCACCAGGCCCAGCTGCGCTGGGACTAGTCTCTCATCTCACCATAGCTAACAGACTGATGGCCAATTCCTTGGCCAGTAATACCCTGAGGGCTTACAAGACAGCTTGGCGCCTGTTTCAGAAATATGAACACCTACCCGGCTGCTGGCCGGGGGGACTATCACTCACCTATTGGGCTTCGTCAGGTTTTTTGCCACTCTCAATTAAACCTGTCCTATAGCACTGTTAACTATACCTGGCAGGTATTCAGCACATTCGGGTTTAGTTAACAGGTTCAGGGGTCGATCCTCTCTCGATCACAGGACATTCCTTCCACAGGGGCGCAGCAGCTGCGGCGTCCATGCATAAGGTACCAGTACATGTAATCAAACGGTTGGGTCGTTGGAGTTCCGCGTGTTCCATGCGTTATATCCCGGATCCTTAATACAAAATGTCACTGGCTTTCCGAGTTTTGGTTTTGTAGTTTCTGTTATCAAAGTCTTTCAAAACTCCTATGCATGGTTCTTTTGGCCCCTTTAGGCTACCCTTCGATAAGCAGTTCCGGCATAACTCTGCTGCTTCTAGGTAGGGGGGGGGAATGTAGGCTTAGGTAGGGGACCCTCTCGTAATGAGCCGATCCGAGCACAAGTGGTAGGCAATTAAAGAGTGCCGTGTTTGTGTGAGGGGAGGCGGGGCTTTAATTATTTAAACCTGGCTCTCCTGCCCCCACTTGTCGGTTCGAATGCTTTCGACCCACCCAGAAGCCCTCCCTTCTTCTCAGGACTCATCATTGGTGTGGCCCCCTTTAGGCTACCCTTCGATAAGCAGTTCCGGCATAACTCTGCTGCTTCTAGGTAGGGGGGGGGAATGTAGGCTTAGGTAGGGGACCCTCTCGTAATGAGCCGATCCGAGCACAAATAGATTTTTTCAGTATTTGTTTTCTCTGAGTTACGAATAAATGGTGTTTGTAAAATGCTCTCTTGCAATATGCAGCCAAGACGCTCTTTAAGGCGCTTGTTACAGTTAATTAAGGAGGATTAATCAAATATTTATGATGCACCCGTGGAGCAGCATGCTTAATGCGAGCGGTTTTGCTTTTGATCACGTCGGCCATTGATAATAATAAAAATTGTTTCAGCTGTGACTACATGTATTATGGAGGCTGAGATGGCTCGACAGGTTTGGGCTGTGATCACTGATGAACTCCGGATTAAATATTCACAAGGATTTTCATCTACTGAACAGCAGGAGATTCAGCTTTTTTTTTTTAGAGGGCGACTGTAACATTTTTATGTCATTAGGACCCTAATGGGATTGGCCCGTTGATGGTGTATCGTCCCAACTCTGGGACCTACAGTACTGCTATTTAGGGAAAGAGGCTCCCGTGAGCACTCAGAATGCTCTCCAGGCATTGCTATAGGAGTTCCAAAAATAGCTGAGTAAGCCTGCTCGGCTATTTTCAGAACGCCCACAGCAAAGAGTGCATCAAGCAAGTGGGCCATCTCTCCATCCGTTCCTATGAGACTGTGGGAAATAGCCCAGCCAGTGTTAGGCTATACTTGAAACTCCCATAGTAGTGAACAGAGAGTGGCTGTGCATGTGCGGTTGCTCTCAATTCACTTCGGAGGTTGACATTCTAGAGAAAGGAGCAGGTCGCTAATGTGGAACCCTCACCTATCTGACATTGATGGCATATTCTAGCGATACACCATCAATGTCCCAGAGGGGAATACCCCTTTAAATGGTGGCCATCAGCAGAATTGTACTGTTTAAGGTTTGGTAATGATTTTCCAGGGAAGTCGTCATGACGTTTGCGGTAAAAACTAGGGATGAGTGGACCCGTGGATGTTCGGGTTCGCTGGGTTCATCCGAGCTTCGGGTCAAAGGCCGGGTCCCGAACTTGATCCGAACTCGAACCCAAACCCATTAAAGTCAATGGGGACCCGAGCTTTGGCGCACTAAAATGTCTAAAAAATTGTCATAGTAAGGGCTAGAGGGCTGCAAAAGGAAGCAAAATGGGGGTAAGAGCGGGACAATTGCCCTGCAAACAAATGTGGATAGAGAAAATGACTTAAAATAACATAGAATAGAAAAAAAAACAAAAAACATAATCTTGAACTAGGAGGAGGAGGTCAAAGTGGAGTAGGAGGTTGAGGAGGCGGTAGACGTGGTGGTGTAGGTTGAAGCGGCGGTGGAGGAGGAGGAGATTTGTTTTTTGTTTTTCCCTTTATTTATTTTTTATAAATTTAGGAAGACCCCGAAACATTGGGAAATGGAAAAGAGAATGTGCGCTGCAGTATAACAATGACTGGGTGCGGCCGGTATACATGTCTATTCTGCACAAGGTACGGACAAGTCCTGAGGGATCCATGCCTGGTTCATTTTAATGAACGTGAGCTTGTGCACTTTGGCTGTGGACAGGCGGCTGCGCTTGTCTGTGATAACGCCTCCATGCCGTGCTAAACACACGTTCAGACAATACATTTGCCACAGGGCAGGCCAGCACCTCCAAGGCGTAAAGGACAAGCTCAGGCCATGCGCCCAATTTGGAGACCAGAAGTTGAAGGGGGCAGACCAATCAGTCAGTACATGTAGGCGTGTGCACACATACTGTTCCACCATGCTGCTGAAATGATGCATTCTGCTAAGACGTTCCACGTTGTTTTGGCGTGCTGACAAAGCTTTTCCACATTTCGGCCATGCCAACCCTGCCTTATGAGGTGCTGGCGGTGCCCCAGCTGTGTTGGCGACCTCTTCCTCCTTCTCCTCTGCCTTTGCCTAGTGCTTCCACTGTCCCCCCGCTGTCAGGTGGGAATGCCATCAGCAGCGCATCTACCAGCGCGCGCTTGTACTCGCTCATCTTATGATCACGCTCCAGTGACGAAATTAAGGACGGTACGTTGTCCTTGTAACGGGGATCCAGCAGGGTGGCCACCCAGTAATCAGCACAAGTTAGAATGTGGGCAACTCGGTGGTCATTGCGCAGGCACTGCAGCATGTAGTCGCTCATGTGTGCCAGGATGCCCAGAGGCAACGACAAGCTGTCCTCTGTGGCGGGTGTATTGTCTGTGTCCTCTGTATCCCCCAAGCTATGCACCAGTGATGGCCATTATCTGCTTTGGGTGCCACCCTGCTGTGAACACAGTTCCTCCTCCTCATCCTCCAGAACTGTGCCATGGCTGGACAGTTGTGTACCTGGCCTCTGTTGGTGCAGGAACCCAGCCTCCGAGCCACTTGTGAATGACTGGCCTGATAACCGTGGAAATGATCCCTCTTCCATCATCGCCCAAAGCATTTTTTCAAGGAGACATAGAAGTGGAATAGTAATGCTGAGGATGGCGTCATTGGCACTGGCCATATTGGTGGAGTACTCGAAACAGTGTAACACGGCATACATGTCCCGCTCGTTGGTTGTGAAGTGGTGCTGTTCCGCAGAGCGGCTCACCCGTGCGTGCTGCAGCTGAAACTCCAGCATGTGCAAGGTGGAGTTCCACCTTTTGGGTACGTCGCATATGGGGCAGTGAGCGGGAAGGCCGAAGTTACGCTGGGGCGAGCAGCAGAAAGGTGAGAACGCCAAAAGCGCGCACAGACGGCCCGCACTTATTGCAGCAGCTCTGACACATCGGGATAATTTTTCAGGAACCTTTGCACCACCAAATTCAGCACATGGTCCAGGCAAGAGATGTGCATCAAACCGGCCAGGCCCAGAGCTGCTGCGAGATTTCGCCGATGAGTTTCAAAACAGCCTGCTGTCGTTTCCATAACCAAGTGGCTGTGCTGAAGTTGGTGGTGCAGGTGTTGCACTGACCGGATGAGGATGCGGTAGAGGAGGAAGCGAAGTAGGAGGAGTAGGCAACGAGAAACATCCTGCAATCCTCAGTGACGGAAGGACATGCGCCAAACTGCTATCCGCCTCAGGCCCAGCCACACTGTATTTACCTAGTGTGAAGTTAGGGAGATATAACATCCCTGAACATGCTTACTGGTCCACGTATCTGTGGTTATGTGGACCTTGCCACAGATGGCGTTGTGCAGTGCACACCTGATTTTGTCCGCCACTTGGTTATGCAGGGTAGGTATGGCTTAAGTAGTGGCGACTCGGAACCACGTACTGTGGGACAGCCACACCATAAGGTTTTTTTTTTAAGTCTCTATCTCCACTAGGCAGAATGACAGCATTTCAAAGGCCAGGAATTTTAAAATGCTGGCATTCAGGGCTAGTGATCGCGGGTGGGTAGGGGGGTACTTCCTATTTCTCTCCAGTGTTTGGGGGATCGACAGCTGAACGCTTCCATGGGACAGTTTGGAGATGCTTGGTGACGATGACGGTGGTGTTGTTGCTGCCGCATCCTCTGTTTCCGGGGTGGAAGGTGCCACTGTCACTCCAGAGGTGGAGGAAGAGGCCGGGACTGCAGAAGAAGAGGGAGCAGGAGGAGCCTGAGATCTTTCGTGGTTTTTGAGGTGTCAACTCCACTGCGGGTCGTGCTTTGAATTTAGATGCCTGGTCATGCAGGTGGTCCTTAGGTTTAGAACATTTATGGCTCGCTTCAGGCTCCGATTGCACAGCGTGCAAAACACTCGCATCTTGTTGTCAGCACATTGTCTGAAGAATTGCCATGCCAGGGAACTCCTTGGAGCTGGCTTTGGTGTGCTCAGATGCTGGGTGTGGTGGGCAGTAGCAGGTGTACTGTCTAGGGGACGGCCACTCTGCTTTTGCACCCTGCCTACTCTTTTTCTGTTCGGCTGGCGCTGTGTGACCACCACCTCTTCCTCCGAACTGCACACGTCACTGCATGACCTTGATTCCATGTGGGGTCTAGGACCTCATCATCCTCCACATCATCTTCCACCCACTCTTCACCCCCGCCCTCCATGCAGAAAGCTGCAGCAGTTGGCACCTGTGTTTCGTCATCATCAGAGACGTGCTGCGGTGGTCCTCCCATGTCTATATCCTGAAACATAAGTGGTTGGGCATCAGTGCACACAATCTCTTCCACTTCTGGGGCAGAGCTAGGTGGATGGGGACCAGGTGGGAGACAGTGTGAAGGAACTGGAGGCACTGTTAGCCACCCAATCTACTACCGCCTCTACTTGTTCTGGCCTCACCATTCATACACCGGTATTCAGGCCTACAAAATAACGCTGAACGTTCTATCGCCTACGTGCACCTGACGAAGGTGTTTCATTTGGGCGTGTAGGTGGCACAGATCAACCACGTCCTCTCCCTGCAACAGGAGCTCCACCAACACCAGCAGCACCACGACCTGGGCCACGTCCCTTACTTGATGCTCTCCTCATTCTTTGAGGTCACTCACCGAACTAACAGACAGATTAAATATATTAATTTTCCTGTCATGTATGCAGTGCAGGTTACCTTACACAAAAAACTAACAGACGGATTAACTATTATATTTTTGTGTCAGGGGTGCAAAGCTGGTGTAATGCACCCACAGAACAAATAGCCATATAAAATTCCTAACACTCTCCCTCACTTCAGCTGCCTGCTTCCTGGCCCTGCACTACTCAGAGCTGATGGGCGGTGCTACACGTGATCCAGCTTGTATAGAGGCTGGGTCACATGATGCACCGGCCAATCACAGCCATGCCACTACTAAGTGCTTACTGCTTAAAAGCTTGTTGATTAGCTGCCCTTCAGCCTTTCAACAAGCTTTATTAAATGCCCGAACACCGAACTCGAACCCAAACTTTGCTGCAAAGTTCGGGTTCAGGTCCGGGTACCCGAACTCGCAAAGTTCGGTACAGACCCGAACTTTGCATTTTGGGTTCATTCAACACTAGTAAAACCATTTTTTAACTTTGCAAAAAATTCATTTTTTTTTACTTACTGCCACTAACCAGCTACCGACCGCCTAACGCAGGGATGCGTCCTGCGGGCGGTCGGTCTGTTCCTCCTTGAGACGCCGGAGTGTCATCTCACGAGACGCGAGATTTCCTGTGAACGCACGCTCACATGAGCGCGCGTTCACAGGATCGGAAGGTAAACGAGTTGATCTACAGCCTGCCAGCGGCGATCGTTCGCTGGCAGGCTGTAGATGCGATTTTTTTAACCCTTGAAAGGTATATCAGACGCTGTTTTGTTAAAAGCGTCTGATATACCTTCTACCTGGTCCTCTGGTGGTCCCTTTTGCTTGGATCGACCACCAGAGGACACAGGCAGCTCTGTAAGTAGCACCAAGCACCACACTACACTACACCCCCCCTGTCACTTATTAACCCCTAATCACCCCATATAGACTCCCTGATCACCCCCCTGTCATTGATCACCCCCTGTAAGGCTCCATTCAGACGTCTGTATGTGTTTTGCGGATCCACAAAACACGTATACCGCGGATCTGCAAAACACGGACACCGGCAATGTGCTTTTGGCATTTTGCGGATCCGCACATTGCCAGAACTATATAGAAAATGCCTTTTATTGTCCGCAATTTCGGACAAGAATAGGACATGTTCTATAGGCTCTACAAAAAACGCAGTGTTCGCCCGATCAGGCCTGATCTTGTGCGCACACTTGCGTTCAGTCCGCCCCACCGCAGTGACATAATTTTTTTTTCTTTCTGATCACTACAAAAACACCGTAAAATTGCTGCGGCGCTATAAAGATCACTTTTGAGGGGCATGGCGAGTTTCTAGAAGATTTATTTTTTTGGGCACAAGTTAGCGGAAATTGATTATTTTTTTTTGTTTTTTTTGTTTTTTCTTACAAAGTCTTATATTCCACTAACTTGTGACAAAAAAATAAAATCTCATATGAAGACATTACACATTTATATTCCAGACTTCTTCTCATGCTTTAGGTCCCCTAAAATGCCAGGGCAGTATAAATACCCCACAAGTGACCCCATTTTGGAAAGAAGACACCCCAAGGTATTTCGTGAGGGGCATGGCGAGTTCATGTAAAATTTTATTTTTTGTCACAAGTTAGTGGAATATGAGACTTTGTAAGAGAAAAAAAAAACTAAAACATTTTCCGCTAACTTGTGCAAAAATATTCTAGGAACTCGCCATGCCCCTCACAGAATACCTTGTGGTGTCTTCTTTCCAAAATGGGGTCACTTGTGGGGTATTTATACTGCCCTGGTATTTTAGGGGCCCTAAAGCGTGAGAAGTAGTTTGGAATCCACACAGTATGGGTATATGTAAAATATACACCCCAAAACACATTGCCCTACTTCTTCTGAGTACGGCGATACCACATGTGTGACACTTTTTTGCAGCCTAGGCGCGCAAAGGGGCCCAAATTCCAATGAGTATCTTTACAATTTCACAGGGCATTTTTTACGCATTTGGATTCCAAACTACTTCTCACACATTAGGTCCCCTAAAATGCCAGGGCAGTATAAATACCCCACAAGTGACCCCATTTTGGAAAGAAGACACCCCAAGGTATTCTGTGAGGGGTATGGTGAGTTCATGTAAAATTTTATTTTTTGTCACAAGTTAGTGGAATATGAGACTTTGCAAGAAAGAAAAAAGAAAAAAATAATCATTTTCCGCTAACTTATCTCCAGTTTTCTGACAAACCTATAAGAATATTCTGTAAATTAATGTTTATGAACTGGGGGGGAACTAGAGATAAGGGCTACAGAATGATCTGTCAGAGCAGCTCCCTGACACAATGTAGTGAGAAGGAGAAAGCAACAGTCTGCAGAACCGCAGATACAGTAAAAATTAAAGCTGTAGAAGACAAACTGCTGAAAATATTTACAAAAAGAAAAGAATATATATATATATATATATTTATATATATATATATATATATATATATATATATATATATATGATGACAAGGCAACACTCCGGTCTCCATTGAAACAAAGTGGATCTTTATTACACCCAATGCCAATGCAACATTTCAGCTCTCTCATTGAGAGAGTTGAAACGTTGCATTGACATTGGGTGTAGAGAGCTGAAACGTTGCATTGGCATTGGGTGTAATAAAGATCCACTTTGTTTCACTGGAAACCGGAGTGTTGCCTTGTCATCTGCTACATTAGTGACTGTTTTTTCGTCCAAAACTTTCCAAAGACTTGCACCTGGCATTTAAAAAGGAGTGCTGCTGTTAATATATATATTAGTCCAAGGTAAGCAGAATGCAAAGGTGTCCATAAATTCTAAAAAGGTTTTAGAGGATTAGAAAGCATGTCTTCTTTTTGCAAAAACATTGCTACTTATCTTGGTCCAGGGGTTGTGACTGTTATCGCAGCTCAACTTCTTTGAAGTGAATAGTGCTGAGCTTCTGTACCACACATAAAATGTTTAAAAATAAAGCAACCATGTTTTTGCATTTGTAGAAATTCCCTTTAAGGAAGTTAGCCCTATGACAAGACCCCCAATCAGAGGTAGTGGGAAAGGAGAAGACTTCAGGGAGCACCATGACTGTACTACATAGAAAGATGTTAATTTGCAGGGTAGGAGTTGTATAATTTGACAGATTACTAACTCCCATCCAATTCCATTCACGGATTGCTGGATTCTCTTCACAGTTGAGATCAGGTACAATACCAGCCACAACCCATGGACAGCTGTGGTGATGTTTGCACATGAAAAAATCTGCAATTTTCTAATCCTGTACAACTCATGTTTAAGGGTTTATCTCATGAAGGCAAATTCTGTCCATATAGTCTGTTAATGTATATGATCATTATAAAGAGGGTCCCCACACTCGATACCCCCCCCCCCTCCATGAGTCAAAATGAAGATATGCGCTGTTTGAACAGATCCTATTCTGGCATCCATATGTACAGCCATCATTTAATACTATTGTTTGGAGAGAGAGGGACATTGGACGATTACCTGATTTGCATTTTGAAGGGGTTTGTTCCTATAGGACACCCTAGAGATGAGCGAAATTTCAAAAATTTGTTTTGGTCCAGCCAAGAAATTCAAAAAATATAAGAATCAGTTCTACTCGAATCAAAAGTGCTTTTAATGACTGGAAAAATCTCTCTTTCTCTATCTCTATCTCTCTATAGATCTTCTGAAGAAACCCTGATTCTTCCAAGTCAAAATAAAATCTAAAATTCTGGTCAAATTTCAATCCTAAGAAATCGATTTAATCATCTCTAGGACAAGCCAGTTAATGTTCTTTGATTCTGTATCCGTTCAGGTTTGATATATCAACAGGTTAAGAAAATCTTGACTATTTCTACAGTCAGAATGTTCTGTGGTCAATCTTGAATCCATCTTTGTTAGTTTTCTATCATTATTTCTCAATACTTTCTTTATAAACTGTTTCAAAACAGTTCTTGAGAATACAATTAGGCCGAAACAAATTGTCCTTCCTCTAAGTTCCTTGTAAAGCCCCATTCACTCCCAGTATCAATAACTGGCCTAAATACTTATACATGTTTCCAGAGGCTTTAACGATTACTCATTCAGCCTATTAACAATAACTTTAGTATCTTACATAACACATAAACCTATGAGCAAACAGTAAGCAAAGCAAACACCCCAACTAATCATTCTCTCCTTTCAGTAGGAACACATCAACACTTGAGTTATATAAACGTAGAAATGGGAAGGACAACTCATTTAAGACATCAGCTTCTTAGCAACCACCACCAATAAAAGGAAAATATTCAAAGAAGACCATTAAACTAACCCTAGCTATAATGTAACATAACATTTTGCTCTTCAAATGACTCTAGGAAGCTTGAACCTTGTTGGATCTTCTAGCAGAAGAATAGAAGTTATCTTCTAATTTTTGGTCTGTGATGGATGCAACTTGGCCTTCTTCAACAATCTCACTTTTTAAGCAAGGCTGGAAAGCATTCATAGAAAGCAGTTCAAGTGGAAGAGTTCACAAGAAAATCAAGGTCGAAGGCAAGGAGCTATCACGTCCTCCTTTAGATATATTTACATTTGAAGACTTGCACGTATTAAAGATGAGCCCAGAGAGGGAAAGTTGTCTTTCATATCAGATGAACTTTGTTCCAAAAGAGATCGGTTGTTTAAGAAGTTTGACAGCACTCTACTTGGACACAAATAACCTTGAAGAAGTTCCACCAGAAATAGGTACTTTAAGCTACCTCCAAAGACTCACACTCAGTAACAACTCATTGAGCTTTCTGCCTCCTGAACTTGCCAAGCTTCAAAACTTACAGAGCATCCATCTTGCCAATAACCATTTTATGGCCTTTCCCACCGTTGTTTGTCAGCTTCTTAATTTGACTTTCCTTGATCTGAGTGACAATAAAATTGAAGCGATCCCCCGAAGCATTCAACAACTGAGAAGACTCAACACCTTTCTAGTTATGCTAAATCTTCTGATGAATCTCCCTGAGGAATTTTGCTACTTGACAAAACTGTCTTGCCTTTGGCTGGGTGGCAATAGGCTGCAAGAGCTTCCAAAGACATTTGGGAACCTGATCATGCTAGACTGGGGCCATAACTATTGCTCCTATAACATAGAGGGAAATCCTCTCAAACATCCTCCAGTGGAAGTATGCAGCAGAGGACCCAAGGAAATTAAGGAATACTTTGATTCATACAACTAATGGGATATTCTCCAATGGACTGTATCTTAAGATGATAAATATAATCTCTCTGGTTCAAATTTTTTTAGTTATTTTTTTATTAGAATTTAAAATATTGAGATTGGGTTGAAAAATTTGCAAGTCTATATATACAGCCAATAAGGTGACTGCTGTTCATCTACAGCCCTAACAAACATATTGGGCATACTGGACACTTCACAATGCTATATATATTTCATTCTTAGGGGGATTGCATCACTATTGATACTGAAATTAGTTTTTCCAAAATATTTTTATTTTCTGGTACATTTTTTTATCCTATTTTCTGTAAATGATTATGGGGGTAGCCGTCATGCCTAAGCTACTGTCAACAGCATTCAGCAGTCACACAGGCCATAGGATGCTATAGACTGCAAATGACTCATTGCCTTCTATGGGAGACTGTTGTGGGCATGCTCTGTGACCTGTGCAGAGGTCATTGTGTGGGGAGGGGGAGGAGGTGAGCTGAGACTATCATCTCTTGTGAATGGTATCATTCTCTGTAATGTATATAGAGGTATCCTACTTGTGATGTGATCCTACCTGTAATCCTACTTGTGATAATAATGAGATGATTGCAGAGAAGTGATCTCTACAGAACAAACTTGTTAGCCTATATATAAACAATGAGGTGTAAAATTAGAAAAACATCACCAAAAAATCTCTTAAATGATATGCTTAACATAATATTGACTTAAAGTGGTTATCCTGAATTTACATATTGATTGTCTATCCTATGGATAGGTCATCAATATGAGACCGGACGAGTCCAAGCTCTGGTGAGCTCCACTGCCTCCTTGTGGCTTACCAAGTATGGCTCCGTCCACTGAATAGTGTTGGTGCTTCGTAAAGTAGCTCAGTCCCATTTTCTTGAATGGGATTGAGCAGGGCATAGGCCATGTGGCCAATGAACGTGAGGTCATTGGCCTAGGAAGATGCCTAAGTGCTCACAGGGCACCATGGCCTCTTGATACAGCAGATTGAGAGGGGTGCCTTGTGTCGGACCCCCACTGATCTTAAATTGATGACCGATCCTGAGGATAGGCCATCAGTTTGAAAATCCTGGAAAACCTCTTTAAACAATAGGTCATTTTCTGATGATACTGTTCCTTTAAATGCTACATGTAGCAACTACAGTATTACTATTATATTTGCTAATGTTTGGGCTTAGTATATCTGACTGTCTAATCCAATTTTCTGTAATCTAAATGTAGAATGAAATTGGGTATATTGGGTGCAGCAGGGATTTAATGTAATATAGAGATAGGAGAAATGTTTTGTACAACCAATGGATTCTTTCGGCTTTGGTAAAGAGATTTTCAAAATCTATGACCACTAATGAATCTTGGATGTCATTTGTTGTCCTTCATACTATACGAGTGTGCAGCATATGACATGAGGTTCACTAGAGATGGCTCTGTGTACAGACTACAGAGTACAATACAGGTGTTACATTGTATCCGTATTGTCTATCCTTCCCTCCCCATAAAGGGGCACGTAAGTCCCATAATGATTTGTCTATTTGCCCAGAGTATCCCAAACATTACATATTTTTGCCCCATATACCAGATTTCAATGTCAGCACTTACCTTCCCCTCTTCTCATCATCCCTGCATCCTGGCAGGATGTTTACATGCAGAACTTCCTGTTTTCTTCAGGGTTTTCTTTGGCAGGGCTTGATTTACCTGCCACAATGTTATCTCTACGGTAGTTATGCCACATACGCCTCCCCTCTCCATGTTAGGAGAAGCAACCACCATGAAACACTACAGAACAAAGCATGCTGGGATTGGTTAGCAAACTAGCAGAAAGCTGATGAGAACAGGAAGTTCTGCATGTAAACATCCTGCCAGGATGCAGTGATGCTGAGAACATGGGAAGGAAAGTGCTGACATGAAAAGCTGGTATATGGGGCAAAAATATGTAGTGTATGGGGTAGTCTGGGCAGATAAAAAAAATCATTACGGAACCGGAGAACCTCTTTAACTCTATTGCTAGTACAATATAGACAAATGCTATTTTTGTAACTTTATGTAAAAAAAAATGGCATTACAGGCTCTTTCAGTGCTCAAGGCAAACATGCCAAAACGTGTCCATTACCTAACAGTACTATATTATTGTCAGCCATGGTGTCCACATAAAGGGGAAATTGTACCTCCATGTCAGTGACAGCCTATGTTCACTCCAACTTTTGATGAAAACTGACACTCTCAGAAATGTGACAGACGATAGTTTCCCCATGACAGTGACAGTCAGTGTGCCGTACAGTCAGTGTGCTCAGTCAAATATGTGATGCACACTGTACTCCCATAAAAGTGACTGTCACAGTTTCCCCATAACGGTGACAATCACAGTGCCTCTCATAAGTTCCCGTCGCATTACTCCCTTTAATGTCCCCAATTACTACTTGTCACGTGAATACCACCCATGCCGCATCAGTATCATGTCACGGGGCACCACAATTGGTGTCAGCCACAATTCCCTCAAAGTAATTCACTAAACCATCCAAACCCCAAGTCTACTAGTCCCAGTACCCTTTAACCTCTTCAGGACCCTGCAATTTTCCTTTTTTTTTTTTACTCCCTGCCTTCCTGGAGCCATCATTTTTTTTATTTTTGTGTTCACATCGCCGTATGAGGGCTTCATTCTCCCAGTTAGTACAATTACAGTGATACTACAGTTTTTCGTCTGTTTTGAAACTTAAAATAAAAAATAAAATTTTGAAAGAGAACTGATTTTTTCTTCTAATCGCCGTATTGTGAACCCCTTAGCTTTTTTTATAGTTATGGCTATGGATCTGTGTGAGGGCTCAATCTTTGCGGTCGTTTTTATTGATATCATATTACAGTGTGTATGAATTTTTGATCACTTTTTATAAAAAAAAAATTGGGGGGAGGTAATGTACAACGTTCCCCATGCAGGATAAATATGTTTAGTACAGGCATTTTGGGATGTGGTGATGCTAATGACCTTTATTTTTGTTGTTTAGTTTTAAGGTAGGGAAGGGGGCGATTTGAATTTTTATAATAATATTTTATTATTCTTTAAGTCCCCCTAGGGGACTTGAACATGCAATCGTCTGATTGCTTCTCCCATAGACTGCAAGGATTTGACATTGCAGCCTATGAGAGTTTCATTGTGTTCAGGCAGGGCTCCATAGTAACTTCTCTGTGGCATGCCTTGGAGAGGTCTGAAGGTCCAAGACCTGGCATTGCCTGTGTAAATCAGCAGGCACGCTGTGGCTAAAGCATCCGGTGCTTACTGAGCGGGCGCGGTGTTTAAATTCTGGACATGTACGGTGGAGGTCAGGAAGACGTTAATATAAGCATGTACATGCTTCAGGATTTCCAAATAGCGAGTCCCTGAAAAGCAGGTGTGTAGACACTAGGGGGCGCTCAGTTGTAACTCGTAAGCCCTGCTCCGATCTCTGTGATCAGTGCAAGATGAAGAAGAGCTCGTCTCAAGAAGGATATCAAAGTCTGCATTATTCTGTATGGTCCGCAGTAACACTATGCTGGTCAATATGGAGGGCATTGTAGTACGCCCACTAGGCAGGTGTGCCCTAGGCTACAGCCTCCCCTGCCTACCCCTTGGCCCTGCAGAGCTTATTCACTGAACTTCAGCATTGAAAGATTATGAGTCATTTCTGTCTGATTTCCATGGTTCTGAACAGCTTGCTGCGGTTTTATCCTCTCATAAATTAGCTGTGAAAATGTCACCGGCATATTGTAAGAAACCTGCTAATGGGATTTGTTCCTTTCTAGACCGAAAATTGTGCATCTGCGTCATGAAACTTCAAAAATGTTAATTGCTTGCTGAGTTTTTCCACCTTTTATAGGTTCTTATATTGTTTAACATTTGCATAATCCTCGTGAAGAGAAGCGTTTAACATCCCCCAGTGAAAAAATAAAAAATAATTGTTCGGTTCTATAGGATCAGATTCATAGCATAAAATAGATTGTCTGTGGAACAGCTGCTTCTGAAAAGGTTTTACATAGGTCTACATACATGTATGCTATACTCATCTGTCCTCATCTGGAAAGCTGCCCCTGAGTTTCCTGGTTGATGAGTAGAATGAGAGAGAATCGGTAAAGACTGACACTCATACAGGCATAGTAAGAGGGAGAAGAGAATTGGGAGATGGGATGAACCCCAGCAAAGTGGGGATATGGACATAATTTCTGCTAATTTTCCACACATAATGTTGACCTGCTGCCACTAGGGGGAGCTCACTGCATACAATAGCTTTGTATAAATACATATAACGTGAGCTCCACCTAGTGGTGGCTGCAGGCAGCCAGAATTGTAACATTTAATGGTTGTGTGAAGAGAAGCATCTTTATTTTAATTTTTTTTAACTGTAGCCCAGACACTAACACAGATAATATATGTGTTTGGAGGGGATTTCAGATGTTTTATGCTTTCCCCAAAAACTTTTTGATAGAAGAGTGTCTTGCTGTACGCTGATCTTTGGAGGCCTTGCTGCTTGATCAGTGATCAGCTGCAATCAGTAAGGGAATCCAGCAGCAAGTGTTCAACTCCCCTGCAGCGCCACCACAGGGGAGATGAAGCATTACAGTGCAACCATTCAAGTCAATAGGCTGTTCTTAGTCCTGCTGGCTTTCCAAAAGGGTCAAATGGTGATAGCAATAATAAAAATATCTATTGACACCCAACTTTCCGGACATCCTCAACGTGTCCATGGAGCTGTACAAAATAAAATTAGGGCCCCATCGGAAATCTTAACTGGTGATATGTTGGGTTTAGCCATAATGCTCAAAACAATGTCCCTTCCATAGCCCTCTCTAGGAACAGAAGGATTTTTAAAGTTAATAAAGCCACAGTGATATGCAATGAATTCACGCTGAGAGAAAGCAGAGCTGCAGTATAAAGCATGGGAGGCAAGATCAGTAAGAAGTGCATTTCAGGCTACTTCAATCTCCAGTAAAGTTAAGCCTTTGTTCAAATCATCTCAGAGCCTTCCATCATAGGCAACCGTCCGGAGAATTTCCCAACATAGAGCTCCAGTGGAAGGCTCGCACAACGGCATACATCGCTCATAGGATCTCATAATTTTTTTTTACAATATTGTGTTTCACATCATGTGAACGTAGCTCAAACTGGATTCACTGATCAGTGCCATGTGACAGTGAAGCAGAGATGCAGTGTAAAGCATGGGTGATAGATCAAGAGTCTAATGAGACAGAATTTTAGATTACCTTCGACTTTGATAGGCAATGAATCTATAGCTATTAAATGCAGCAAATTATTACTGGTCCTGATATTGACATCTGAAAATCTCGTATCGCCCCCTTGGTCTCAGGTTATGGCTTCATAGCTGTTTATTTATTTGCTGACCCCCTGCCAGATGACAGGCGCTTATCAAGACACAATGCCAGGTAGCTCCTGCAGGTCTGCCAGGCTCTCTGCCCAGAATTATCTTCTGCCCAACAGAATTTCCCTGAAAAAGCAATGAACAGTGAAGGGTACGCGGGGACTTTGTGATATTTTTGCAGCCGGTTGGTTCCTGCTTGGCGATTCTCCAGGAGGCATCAGGTATGTGCTGAGTGACTAAATGTCAGGGAGGCGTTAGGGAGTTTGTGCTTCCTCCACCTCATAAAGCGTTTGTCTGGTAAGTGCAGCCGCCCGGCGCGCTCATTTATCATACTCTGCCACTGACACGATGGGATATTGTACAAACCATGCACATTACGCACATCGCGGTGGCCGCTGTGTTCTCTTATAAGGCAGGCCAATGGAGAATTCCGATTGTGCAGCCAATAATTTAGGTGTAGGCTTCAAGATTTTAAGATATCAAGAGGTGCAAAAACATGTCTGCCATCCCTCCCTCCGACCATTAATAGTGTATGCCAGCTTCAGATACCACCTTAAATGGGTTCTCCAGATCCACAATGACATTTTATTCTCTGCCCAGAGTACCCCAAACACTACATATTTTTCCCCCATGCACCTGTTTTTCATGTCAGCACTTTCCTTCCCCTGTTCTCAGCATCAGTGCATCCTGGCAGGATGTTTACATGCAGAACTTCCTGTTCTCATCAACTCCCTGTTATGTTTGCTAACCAATCCCAGAATGCTTTACTCTGTAATGTTTCACAGGTCTTGCTCCACCTGCCACGCTGTTTCCTCTGCAGTAGACATGCTTTCTAAAAGTTAGGTAACCAGAGTCAGCCCCCCTGAGATGCACTGGACAACCTCTTTGAATAACAAAATTATTCTGCCTGCAGCCACCACTAGGGGGAGCTCAAGAGCCTACTGTACAATGCATTGTTATTTTGAATGTTTGAAGTTCAGTACGTTCCTGAGCTCCCCCTAGTGGTGCTTGCAGGAAGTCAAGATTTTATCCTGCAACTCTGTGGCTATGCAGAAGATCTGGAGCGCTGTATCAGAAAAAGTGCTAACTGATATCAAGATATATTAGAAACTTAATCAGTACCAGATATTGGATGTAAAAATGACCTGGTGTTTAATGGTGGACGTTCTTTTTGTGGAAAGTGATGGAAGGTATTAAATCCAGTGAAATATAAAACAAAGTAGAAAAATATAACAAATAAATCAGATATCAAGATGTAATGAAAAAAAAAAACATGGTTATCGGGTTCTAAATCCTTCACGTAGAGACCTTTAATAAATGGCACATATGCATAAGAGAGGAAACATTGTCATCATGGATTTTCTGCTTGGTGTGACCTTCAAGGAGGCCTAGACTATATATATGTCCCCAAAATCTTACTCCTCTGCTGAGATATTATTGCAGGTAGATACAGGCTCTGAGGCTTAAGGCTGCACTACTGAGACATTCTGTTGACAAGATGTCCGCTTCTGATTTCTGTCAGGTGCAGTCCTGTCTTGACCATGCGTCCCACTTCACTGGTGCAAGAATTTGGCTTAAGAAATAGATAGTTATCTGTGTCATAGTTCCTTGCCATGCCCACAACACCCCCCTTCCCTCCTTGGCATGAATATGGAGCACTATACATGACCCTTCAACACCACGTTTGAGAAAACATGCTACATCGCTGACCTCCTCACCTTAGGTAAACATATGTGGTTGGCTGTGGAGTCCGTCTGTTGGGTAATTCCACGCTCTTGGCTTTTGTCCTATAAATCTGCATCCTTCAGAAAATGATCTATGAATGTAAAGCAACAAATGAGCCATGAGGCAGGTTGCGTATTGGGCGTACTATAATGTCAGTTGATGCCACTGCAGGGAACTCCTAGCCAGGCATTACATGGCTCTGAGAGAACCCTAAACCAAGCAACAAACCACTTCAGATTTGATTGCAGAATTTTCCAAGGCGTCCTCCCCTCTCTATACTGCAGACTGCCGGCCCCACCTACATGTTGGCCTGGGCTGGCATCATTATGAAGACCTGAGAAAGTGCAGTACGCAGCCCTGCAGGGTATTGCGATGGGGAGGTCACGGTTACTTAGGCAAACGAGGGTTGCTCTGGGTTACTCACAGTTTCTTGAAAGACCCTGGGCAGGCGTACAGCAGTGATGGAGAGGCTGGCACAGGGGACCTCTGGGCACTCTCTGTGTATAGGGACCAGGCCTGATGGTAGATGAGGTGCCCTGGATGTTGCAGGTGTTTAATGTGCCGGGGGCAAGGTCCCTTTAAGATTCGTGATGCCAGTGCCGGTAACGGTGGCACACCAATTTATGATAGGAATAATTGAGGAACACGATGTTGTGGTGAACCAAAACTTCCTTTTACTGGAAACAGTCAACTTTGTACATACTAGGTTCCGTTTTACATGGCAGTAGCAATTATAGAAGACAGTGGGGTTGCGTGGAAACACTAAAAAGGACCACAGAGAGGCGCCAAGATCCCTAGTATCTAGGGTTATGATGGTATATAACCAAAAAAGATAGAAGCTTGAGTTGTTAGATACACATAAGTGGGGTGACAATACTTTCACACTCACCAATTTATTATGATTCTCACGGTCAATTCGTATATGGCATGCAATTAGCAAATGTAGTATTAGGTAAATATAAAATATTAGGCAAATATAAAATCAAGATATAAAATCAAGATATAAAATCAAAATTTTAGTGACTCACTTCACCCAGGAGGGTAATGTGGGATAAAGCACAAGACACCCACATCACACCTCCTGCGCCTGGATCGCCAGTAGAGTCTCACGGATGAACAATGATCACTCAGGAGTTCTTGTTCATTCTTTATGTTCTTTTATTCCAAAGCCAGGGTGGGGGAGTGAGCAGCTCGATGCGTTTCGGGGCCTCTTAATTGGTCCCCTTCATCAGGAGCATATACAATCGTAATACAATGTAATGGGGTTTAAATAACAAGTAAAACACAACAAAAGCCGCCAAAAACGGCTTCCAATTCCGTCACTTCCGGTACTGCATGCGTTCCAAGGTGGAACGCACCGGAAGTGACGTCATATTTGTCTTTAGAATGTCGGCTATACTAACAATAAATATTAGAGAAACATCACAGTATAAGAGCATGGTGAGGTCCTGTAGGGCCGGTGGGGGGCACGTACTAACTGTTCCAGGTTGTTTGGGAAGGATCGTGTCCTTCTCTCTATTGCGCTCACGGTGGAACGCATCCTGTACTTCCGGTGCGTTCCACCGTGGAGCGCACCCGAAACCGGAAGTGCCTCTCAAGACGGGAGTAACTGTTTTACCAGCCGAAGGAAGCAGAGAAGAAGAAAAAGGGGGGGGGGGGGCCTAGATAATAGGCTTACACGAATGTGGGATGTGGATGTTATGGAAAAATATATGTATATAAGTTTATTACAAAGGTATCTTTAGAGTGAAGGGGAAAAAAAAGAGGTCACATGACCGGCTCCCTAATCACATGATCGGGGGTTACATTTCTGTTATTAACAGAATCGGATATATATGTTTCTGTACATTATTCTGTTGAAGTGACTGGTGGTAGTGAGATTGGTAGAAATGGGGGAGTGTTATAAAAAAGGTGATAAAAGAGAATGATATTGGTAATACTGATATTTGACAGCATTGATCAAAGTACCATATAATATATATTGATAATAATTAGTAAAAGAGAAAATAATAATGCATAATAAATAAGGATAATATTGATAATCAGTTAATAGCATCGAGTGGAGTAAAATCGAATAATAAATGTATAAATAGTAAAAGGTAAATTAATAAAAAATAAATATATAATAAATATACTATAATATAATAAATATACATAAATAAATATATATAAAATCTCCATATATATGTATAGTAGAAACAATTGTCCCCTGAAGGGCAGATGCTACGTGGCAAAATATAAAGTATGGCAATGGTACTTCTTTAGTAATTAGAATATTCTAAGCTTTCATTTAGGCCGAAAGGGGATAGGGTATTTAGTGTGAAGATCCAGTACATCTCCTTTCGGCATAGCTGTTGATATGATGAGGTGATGGTTTCTAGAGGAGTAACTGTGAGACCGGTTATGGAACCCCCATGTCGTTCAGAGAAATGGCGTGATACGCTGTGTGTCGGGACTTTTCGTTTAATATTAGATCTGTGTTCACACATTCTTTCCCTAAGGGTTTGGGTAGTTCTACAGACATATTTTAAACCGCAGGGACATCTGAGGAGATATATGACATTTCTTGTCCCGCAGTTTAGGTCTTGTTTTATTGTCCAGGGGCCCAAGGGACCTCCTGTTTCAATGGCCCTAGTATCATGTGTGATCATCGCACAACATTTGCATTTTTTGGTGCCACATTTAAAACACCCTTTTCTTATTAGCTGTGGGAAGATGGTTTTCGTGGGGGCTTGAAGTTTGGGACAGGACGGGGCGATGATGTTTTTGATAGTTTGTGCCCTTCTAAATGTTATGGACGGTAATTGGGGTAGAATATTTTTGAGGATGGGGTCTTTTAGCAGGATGTTCCAGTGCTTCATCACTATCTTTCTAATATTCTGGTGGTCTCTATTATACCTGGTAATGAGGTTGTATTGGTATCCTTTTGGGTCAGTAGTTTTTGGGGGTGGTGGTTTCAATGCTTCTCTTTGGTCTATTTTTAGAACCCTCTGGGTGGATGCTTTAATTAAACTTTTCGGGTAGCCCTTTTCCAAGAGGCGATCCTTTAGAATTCCCAGTTGAGTTTTGAGGGTCTTTTCATTGGAGCAGTTTCTCCGGATTCTTTTCATTTGCCCGTACGGTAGCAATTATAAGCAGGCTTTTACAAATGGCAGGCACAATGTTCTTGCAAGATACTCAGAGGGTTAAAACACTTACAGATCAGGCTGCACCTTTCCTCAGAAATCCTGTGCACTATTCCTCAGAACTCCTGTCTGTCTTTATCCCAAGGCCCGTATGCCCTATTGATGGCTTTATCCTTGGTCACCAAAACTTCCTCAGGTATATATATCCTTGCATTAAGTAAGATCCTTCTGCCCTTCAGCCCTCAGGTTGGCTGCTTTCTCTTCTGCTCTGCTCTGCACTTTGGTTGTGGGAACTGCAGGTTTCTCAGGAGGTAACTTCTTCCCCTGGTGGCAACTAGAAGCCTGGGCTGTCTAGCTGCATGTCAGGAGGTGGCCCTCAGCTCCTCTCTGCTGAAATGCACACTCTCTTCTGTCTCTCCACAGACTCCTGACTACACAGACTCCTTTCCTGCACAGGACATGACTATTTATACTAGGGGTTCCCTAGCTCCCTCTACTGTCTAGGAGGAGGAACTACACCCTGATAGGCCTGATACACACATAACAGGGAAAAATACACATTAAAGCATAGCAATACACATTAAAATGCACTGTTAAATACAATGCCACTGTCCCACAGGAGGTGGAGAACAACCCGGCCCAATTGACCCTTGTGTAGTTCCCATTTTTACCTAGTGGGACACTACATACCCCGTTGATTTGACGTTGCCCGTCCTCGGTGCAACACAAGGGGCCCTGCCCAGCTGGAGACTGCAACCTGAAAGACAAAAATAATGCAAAGCAGGCACACACATCTACATTTGCAATAAATATCAGGCAGCTCCACTGGCAAAGGAACAAGTCTGATGAAAAGGGGCGTCGTTGTCTTCACTCAGGATAGTAAAGGGAACAGGGGGCGCTGACCTGGTGCAGCGTATCAAGGACACCAGGATAGTCCATAAAAAAATACAATAGTCCCATAAAACAGCATCTCAGAGGCCCACTTGAATTAGAGTCATCTCTGGGCACATCACTTTAAGTTAAATATTGCATGCATAAAAGTAATAACACATGAAGTCCACATCTCAGGGATATTTTTCCCTGGCAAGTCCTGGGATATAAAATTGTGCTGTAATGTCCCTTACTCAACCTGAAAAGGGGGTTAAAAGGGTTAAGTGCAAATAAAATTAACAGGCACAAATTGGCTTAAAGGGATTCTGTCACCAGTTTTTGACCCCCACATTCAAAAATATGGTTATGTGCATGGAGCCCTTGTGATTCCTAATGTGGTCTTATAAGCTAAATCTGTAGGCTCATTTAGTGTAAAAAACGTTTTATCTAACCTGTCATTCATCTCAGTAAGGTGCCCAGGAGGACGCTCATGTCTTCAAGATGCTGCCGCCGCCGTTCGTGCCCAGCTCCTCCTTTGCTGTCATCAGCGATGTGCCCAGCTCCTCCTTTGCTGTCATCAGCGATGTGCCCAGCTCCTCCTTTGCTGTCATCAGGTACGGGATCCTGGTTCTCTGGCGCGGTCCCCTTTAATCATGGTAGATTCCATAATCGGGACAACTGGTGCAGCTAACAAGTCAGAGTGATCCTCACTCTGCAACATGCTCGATCCTTCTCTCGAGAGCAACAGGGCGGCACACATCAGTTCAGTCAAGACCTCCCACTCCTCTGGGAGGCCGCCCTCCAGGTACTCCAACATAGGGGAGGCGGAGTCCATTTTAGCAGACATGCAAATTTTCAGACAAGGCGGTGGCGCGGACATACAGTCTTTCCCACTCTTCTAGCAGAAGGCGCCAATTTTTCCCGCCAATACAATACAGCGATGGCGCAGCAATAAATTCAGTCAGTTTTAGGCGGCCATCTTTTTAAGCATTAGGCTGTCAATTCACTGACAGCAAGCGGTGACTACAATAAGCGGCAAACAGTCCATACAATACAGTTTTTCACACCGCGATTGTTACAGTTCTTTGGCCCAACAATTTTAAATAATCCTGTGCACTATTCCTCAGAACTCCTGTCTGTCTTTATCCCAAGGCCCGTATGCCCTATTGATGGCTTTATCCTTGGTCACCAAAACTTCCTCAGATATATATATAAAAGAAAAAACAATGGCAGCACCGTCCTGGATGTAAGCTGGTGGGTGCAGCAGGCCCAATGTGGATCAAAGCCAATCCAAAGATACAAAAGTAGAAAAGATGGGCAGCACTCCAAAAAGTAAAAAATACCAAAAGTCTTTATTTACCCCAGTGGGACATGCGCGACGTTTCGGCTCCAAACCAGAGCCTTTCTCAAGCAGTGTGTGGGGACAAAATGCCAGCAATATATAGCAACAAACTCATTCATTACAATTAACAATCTGTGCAATTAATAAACAATAAAGCAAAATAATCAATTGTGCATCTTATAAAATATAGAATAAAGAATACAAATATGTGACAATACATTCCAAGTACAATATAGTGCATGTTTCCTTAGAAATGTGTACACGATTCTAAATAATACAAGAACATTTTTTCCATACATTATTGATTACATCAATTATCAAAATCAGTGCCACTTGTGAATAATAAAGGTGCCGAGTGCTTACTATGAGGTATTGCAAATGGAGGGTGAAAACGAGATAGGAGGATGAATGGCCGCCATCCAGGGTACCGCATGTCGATCGGCGTGTCCGGGCCATCTCTGCGCATATCTTGATGACGTACATAAGGCCCTTCCGGTTGTAGCTGCGTACATCACTGCGCAGCTGCGCTTTGCAATTCAAACCCTACGTCGGCCATATTTGTCAAGGGAACCGGACATCCACCGCGGACGTCACACAACAATATCATCAAAGTCTGCTGTATACAGGATCGAGGTGGCGCCAGCAACATTTTATGCCGGCATAACATTAGTGGCAGTGCGGGGTCGCGCGAAGACTACGTCCACAGATTATAGGCGCAGTCTCCACCCGTAACCCACGGTCAGTAGCGCTCCCATATGTTAATATGGGGTCGCACTGTACCCCCGGTCAAAAAAAACCCACACAGTATCACCACTCAAGAGGGTTCTCCTCAATATCACCTCCTATGTGGCCCACAGACCATGACCATGTTCTAAAAAATGAAAATAAAGAATAAAAAAATTAAAGATTTTTTTTCAAAAAAATAATAAAGCAAAGACAAACACGACAATTTTGGAACTACAGGAACTACAATTTTGTCCCATACAGTTGATCACCAAATATACTGCAATGTACCAGTTCCATATGTTGGTCAAGGGCAAGCCACTGACCTATATCACCCCAATATTATAGTCCACGTTCAGACCATGCGGTTTGCAGGAGTCGAGTACATGGATCCATTTGAGTTCCCTTTTTTTTTAAATACTAACTCTATCACCACCCCTTCTCGGCTTTGGAACAAAATCGATAATACAACACTTCATGTCTCTCTCAACATGTTTGAATTCTGCAAAGTGTTTTGAAACCGGCAGATCCAGTCTTTTCTTTCTTATGCTTAACCTGTGGTTGTTGAGACGCGACTTGAAATCCGTAGTCGTCTCTCCAACATACAAAAGGTTGCATGGACAGGTTAATACATAGATAACAAAGCTGGAATCGCATGTCAGATAATAACCTATCTGATATGCAACGCCGGTTTGAGGGTGTACAAATGTTTTACCCTTAAGTATATACCTGCAATTGACACAGGATAGACAGGGAAAACAGCCAACACTGGGATTTGTTAGCGTTGTCTGTCTACCCTTTTTCAATGTGCCCACATCCGCCTTCACTAGCTGATCCTTTAAACTCTGGGACCTTCTGTAGGACATTAAAGGGGGGCAGTGGAACTCTGTAATCGTGTCGTGGCAACCTTTTAGTATACCCCAGTGTCGTCGTATGATGTTCCCTATCTCAACACTCTGTTCAGAATGTGTTGAGATAAAGGGAATCCTCATCATTTTGGAACGTTCTTTTTTTATTGTTTTGAGGGTGTCATCCCTATTTAGATGTCTAGCCGCTTCCTTTTTCTCTTTCAATAATTTTGTTGGATACCCCCGCTTTTGGAACTTGTTGACCAATGTATCAAGAGTTTTGTCAAAGATCTCAGGATCCGAGACAATACGTCTGGCCCTTAAGAATTGTGAATACGGCAAAGATCTTACCATTGGTCTGGGATGATTGCTGCTGTACATCAGCAGCGTGTTCCTGTCAGTGGGTTTGGTGTACAACTCGGTTTCCACCCTACCAACTGACAGAACCACGCGGGTGTCCAGAAATTGCATTTCCGTTTGTGAATGTACCAGTGTGAATTGAAGCGCACCATCTATCCCATTGAGAAATCCATGAAAGTCATGGAGCTGCTTGACACTACCAGTCCAGATGAGGAAGATGTCGTCTATGTACCGCCACCATGCCCTAACGAATTGGAAGTGGTGCCTTCCATAGACGACATCCTCCTCAAATCGACGTTTTTTTGACCGGGGGTACAGTGCGACCCCATATAAACATATGGGAGCGCTACTGACCGTGGGTTATGGGTGGAGACTGCGCCTATAATCTGTGGACGCAGTCTTCGCGCGACCCCGCACTGCCGCTAATGTTATGCCGGCATAAAATGTTGCTGGCGCCACCTCGATCCTGTATACAGCAGACTATGATGATATTGTTGTGTGACATCCGCGGTGGATGTCAGGTTCCCTTGACAAATATGGCCGACGTAGGGTTTGAATTGCAATGCGCAGCTGCGCAGTGATGTACGCAGCTACAACCGGAAGGGCCTTATGTACGTCATCTAGACATGCACAGAGATGGCCCGGACACGCCGATCGACATGCGGTACCCTGGATGGCGGCCATTCATCCTCCTATCTAGTTTTCACCCTCCATTTGCAATACCTCATAAATAAATAAAGACTTTTGGTATTTTTTACTTTTTGGAGTGCTGCCCATCTTTTCTACATATATATATATATATATATATATATATATATATTTATATATATATCCTTGCATTAAGTAAGATCCTTCTGCACTTCAGCCCTCAGGTTGGCTGGTTACACTTCTGCTCTGCTCTGCACTTTGGTTGTGGGAACTGCAGGTTTCTCAGGAGGTAACTCTTCTCCTGGTGGCAACTAGAAGCCTGGGCTGTCTAGCTGCATGTCAGGAGGTGGCCCTCAGCTCCTCTCTGCTGAAGTGCACACTCTCTTCTGTCTCTCCACAGACTCCTGACTACACAGACTCCTTTCCCTGCACAGGACCTGACTATTTATACTAGGGGTTCCCTAGTTCCCTCTACTGTCTAGGAGGAGGAACTACACCCTAATAGGCCTGATACACACATAACAGGGAAAAATACACATAAAAGCATATCAATACACATTAAAATGGACTGTTAAATACAACGCCACTGTCCCACAGGAGGTTGAGAACAACGTGGCCCAATTGACCCTTGTGTAGTGCCCACATTTACCTAGTGGGACAATACAAAAGCTCCTCAGGACTGTTTTTCCATAGATGGTTAGGTGCATGCTTATTGCTCTCCCAATGAAAACTAAAACATTCTGTTACTTGGTTCTAGCGCCATGCACTACCTGTCACCACCAGACATCTGAGAAGCTCTGATAGATGTTCTTCAGAACCTCCTGCTTGAGGTTCCTTTTGTTTTGCTTTTGTTTTCTCATCTCGGTAGCCTCTCTCAGCTGTCATGTAGTTGCACTGATTGCATCCCTTTAAATCCCTTCCCATACTGCATCACTTTGCGGTTTATACAACTTCCCGGAGTGTGCTGATGCTAGAAGCTGTTACTACTGCATTGACAAGATAAGTCTGTTTTCTTTATTTCTGTTTGCCTGTGGGCTTGATCCTAGGTGACCCTGACTCCCTCCGTATTAAGTGTAGGGAGCCGGTGGTCATGTCCCCTCACTATTATAGGGTGTTCAGATGCATACAGTCGAGGAACGAGGATATGCAATTTTCTACCATTGAGATTTTTGCATAGGCTGAGCAGTAAGGGAGAGAGCTAGGGCTCTTACAGGGCTTACCCTCCTGTTCCTTAGTTTTGGATCAAGTCAGTCGGATCTTCATTTGTGTCTTCTAGTTTTCTGTAACACCATCCGTGACACTACCCCCTACTTTGGCCTGCTTGCTTTTTCCTCCTCTCTACTTTGATGAGCTCACCCAGCTTATTTAATATAATAGAGGTTTTCCTGTGCCCTGCTTTTCTTGCCAGCAAGCTTAGCTCTGCTACATAGGCCTTTCAGCTCAGCTAAAGGAGCCTTTCAGTTCTGCTGTATAGGTGATCTGGCTTTGCTACTTACAGTACATGTATTCAGCTCTGCTACATCCAGCTGTACAATTTATGTACTCTAGCACTGACTACCAGCAGTACTTAACCTCCTAGTTCTGCTACTATCTGTGCTACTGCAAGATCTACAGTTCTACAAAGACGTTCTGACTTCTATTTACTGTATTAAGGTGGAGTTACACGGCACGATATTTGGGCAGATCTTTGTGAACGAACATTCCTGCAAACAGATTGTCGAGCAAAACACTTGTTCATCGTATGTGCAGGCTCATAAATTATTGTTTCTGGGCAGCAGAGCATGCGGTCTAAACAGCGATCTTCTGGTCAGAAACAATCAGCTGTATGAGGATTAACAAACGCAATAGCGCTCCCTTGTCCTCATACTATGAAGGAGATCGCTGCATGTAAATGTGCGGTCTCCTTCACTGAACGAGCAGCCGACTGTTGGGAAGGAACGCTTCCTTCTTGACAATCGGCTTTAGCTCGGTGAGTATAAACACCCTTTACTCTGTACTTTACATTGCAAACATGTTTAGTTCAGTGGGTGAGGACCCGCTGCACCACTGAAAGGATTTGGCTTGGGGCTATTCCTCAGAACATTGATAAAATGGACCCCTGATTTTCAACCTTTAAACCTTGTATGGGGATCTGGACTTTGCTGCAGAGACTACAAGACTGTTACCTCTAGGAGTAGTTTCAGTTCAGAGATTGCTGTGCATCAAAGCACAGGGAGAAGTGTGGTGAGTGAACAAGACAAGGTCAGGACTGGAAGAGATTGTACAACACCGTAAACAGACAGTAGGTGAGGGCAGGCAGCATAGGATTTATATGGTGATCAGGCTGAGGTCAGGACACACAGCAAAGGGTAAGGGCTCATGAACGTGTGTATTTTATGGTGCGCAAAAATATCCATATATTGCGGAACCGAACAACTGGCCCCTAATAGAACAATCCTATCCTTGTTCGTAATGCGAACAATAATAGGACATGTTCTATTTTTTGGCGGAACGAAAATACGGACATACGGAAATGTAATGCACACGGAGTAATTTTTTATTTTTTTGCGGACCCATTGAAACTAATGGTTCCCCATACGGTCTGCAAAAAAACACGGAACGGACACGGAAAGAAGATACGTTCATGTGCATGATCCCTAAATCTACAGATGAGCAAATTAATTCATTAGGCCCAAATTTTTTAAAAAATTCTGATTCATTAGAATCAGAATATATTGAGATTTGATTCAAGAGAATTTTTAGAGAGCGATGTGAGAGAATAAAAGAGAGTGAGAGAATAAAAGAGAGTGAGAGAATAAAAGAGAGTGAGAGAATAAAAGAGAGTGAGAGAGAGAGAGAGGAAGAGAGAAGTAGTAAAACCGATTCATAACCAAATTAAATTTCTTGGTCATTTCAAAAGAACTGGGTTGAAATGAAATTCACTCAATCCTGTGATCACGCAAAGGACAAGCACAGGAAGTTAAAACAATTCAATAGCGCATCTTTGCAGGACTAGACAAGCTAGGAACCTATAGTTCAGGTACCTTCCCATAGGGGAAGATGCAGTATATAACAGAGGTAATGCTGCCATTGGCTGGGAACAGATTAGTCCATGCACGCAATGGCCCTTTAGGAGCTGGGAAGTTTAAGTATGCCCTGAGGGAGCAAGCACCAGGAATCAGACAGGGAAGGAGCAAATCAAAATTTTTAATACTTGTCTCATCACTGACGACAACTAGGGATGAGCAAATTTTTCAAAACTGCTATTTCCTGGCTGCAGACAGCCTCTATAGGGGTGTAGAACACTGTGCCTTGTAGTAACATGCAAGGAGTCTGCTTTGGTAGTGAAATAATACTGTCCGTATGACATGCAGATGACAGACGTCGCACTTAGAATCACTGCACACGTCACTTATTTGCGCAGTCACAGGGCCAAAACTGACCAAATAACTCAAGTATTAACTCAGCCTTACAGGAGGTGGCTGACCTACATGACCAAAAACCCACCAACATAAACCTCGTATCCAAACAATAGGGAGGGAGGGAGGGAGGGACACAGCGCTTCTGCAAAGAGGAAGAGGGGGGGGGACGCAGAGCCTTATAAAGGGGCACTCAGCAGCACGCCCCTTCCTGCCGGCAGGATGCAACCATTAACCCCCAACGCACCAGAACCTCAACCCAAACGAATGGGGCCCTATAACAAGGATAGGGGACCTAGGAAAAAGGGGAAGGGGGACCCACAGTCCCTGTACACGCTCCCAATATGGTCAGGTGTCCACCAGTGGTTGTTGCGGCAGGCTGGACCACCACATCGGAGCCATGGTTCTCCCAGGCCACTTTATGGCGATGCTGCATATGTTGACGCAGGGCCATAGTGCCAACATTGGCACCCTGGCCACGCTTCACCTTCTGCCCACAGATTCTACATATGGCCATGTTCACCTCCTCCGGCAGCTTAAAAAAAAACTGCCACACCACCGAGTAGGTGATTTTACCCTCAGCACTACGCACTGACTGACTGCTACCGCTGCTGCCTCCATGAACCCGTGTACCGCTACTTCCCTGGGCACGTTTGGCTACCGACCTCCCACTGCTGCCACCCTGCTGACTCCCGGCCACGCTAGTGGAACGTTACATAACTTTAGAATTTAAAGTCCCAAAACACCTGAGAAGGGGGGGGGGAAGGAAAATGGCACAACAAAAACAAAATGCGCTACCTGGGGATAAATGGTCCTACTAATGTCCAGCACTTGCTGGCTCAGCTGCTGCCTCACAGGCAAGCTGCCACCCTCTTATCGCGATGATGATGAAGCCCTTTCGTCACCCGGCTCCCAAGTGCGATCAGCTACATCATCATCATCGAGTACTGTCTGCACGTCACTGATACCCTCCTCAAACATCTCTGGGTCAGGAGCCTGACCGCTCGCAACACCAGCTGCCATGACACTCTCCTCATCACTACTTGCCCGCCTACCGGAGGAAGCGGTGGATGTCTCCTCCAGATAGTGGCTGGGCAGTAGTTGCTGACTGTTCTCTAGTTGTTCCTTCTCACTGAAAAATCGAGCCGAGCCTACGGCATATAAAACTGCTTGCGGTGAGGGAACTAAAAATGACAGGAAGGTTCAGGACAGGTGGGGGCACAGGGCCTGCTCCCGGGCCATACCAACTAAGAGTCGTGTCAGAGGAACCCACCGACACTTGGCTGAGGGTGTCTGATGTCTCTTGGGGCGAAGTGGATGATCGAGTCAACCATTCAAGAACAGCTGGGTTGCACGACCTCTAGATGACACTGGGAGCTCAGGCCCCTCGCTGCGACTCTTGCTGCCACTGCCCCCTTAGTCTGCTGCAACCTCTGCCTGCGCCAGAAACATTTAGGCCTCTGCCCCTCCCCTGTACAGGGCCTGGCACTTCTTTGTCTAACATACTGTTAGATCAAATAAATAAATAAAAAGGAAATTAAAACACTAAAAATAAACGACACAAAAGGCTTTACAACAGTTAACTGCCCCGCTGAGTGGCAAATATATTTTTTCTTTTGCCACTAATATATGCTGTCAAGGCCAATAAGATAACGGGTTGCATCAGAAGGGGCATAGATGCCCGTGATGAGAACATAGTCCTACCACTTTACAAATCATTAGTCAGACCACACATGGAGTACTGTGTACAATTCTGGGCTCCTGTGAACAAGGCAGACATAGCAGAGCTGGAGAGGGTCCAGAGGAGGGCAACTAAAGTAATAACTGGAATGGGGCAACTACAAGACCCTGAAAGATTATCCACATTAGGGTTATTCACTTTAGAAAAAAGACGACTGAGGGGAGATCTAATTACTATGTATAAATATATCAGGGGTCAGTACAGAGATCTATCCTATCATCTATTTATCCCCAGGACGGTGACTGTGACGAGGGGACATCCTCTGCGTCTGGAGGAAAGAAGGTTTGTACACAAACATAGAAGAGGATTCTTTACGGTAAGAGCGGTGAGACTATGGAGCTCTCTGCCTGAGGAGGTGGTGATGTTGAGTACAATAAAGGAATTGTATTTCTGGAGTGTAATAATATTACAGGCTATAACTACTAGAGAGGGGTCGTTGATCCAGGGAGTTATTCTGATGCCTAATTGGAGTCGGGAAGGAATTTTTCCCCCCTTAAGTGGGGAAAATTGGCTTCTACCTCACAGGTTATTTTTTGCCTTCCTCTGGATCAACTTGCAGGATGAAAGGCCGAACTGGACGGACAAATGTATTTTTTTGGCCTTATGTACTATGTTACTATAATAGAACAGACCTTTCCCATTTTTTGGAGGTGAAAAGGTGACAAAAAAATTACATCATGCTTTTTTATTTTCTGTTACAACATTCACCGCATATAAGATATTTTTTAATAGTTATTTAAATTTATTTTTATTTATTTTGTTTATATATTTTTATATGTAAAATGTGGAAATGGGGTAATTTAAAATTTTTAGATATATATTTTTTTGTTTTTTACTTTTTATTTACTATTAACCCTTGTCCTATTCACCCTGATAGAGCTCTATCAGGGTGAATAGGACTTTACACTGTCCCTGCTGCTCTGTGCTTTGTGCACACAGCAGCAGGGAGCTTAACATGGCAGCCAGGGCTTCAGTGGCATCCCGGCTGCCATGGTAACTGATCAGAGCCCCGCGATTTCACTGCTGGGGTCTCGATCAAAGCTGCCACTGCCATCAATGAGAATATGAGGAAGAGGGGGTGCCTGCATATTTTGCGGACCCATTGAAATGAATGGTACTGTATACGGACCGTATACGGAATAAAGATACGGTCCGTATACAGAACGCAAATACTGAGGTGGGGCAGGCTGTTGGCCACTGTACCCCCATTGCATATAATTAACCCCTTAATGCAAATGTAAGCGTCAGGTATCGGCTGTATCACACAACCTGCACCCGGCCTTACTGACGGGGAACAGCGATCCTGCACCGCCACGTACATTTGTATTTAGGGGTTGATTATATTAATTGGTAGCGCAGTGTTAACACCTCCTTCTCCACTGTTCCTGCTTAGGAGAACATGGTGCACGCCAAGGGCGGTGCGTGCCATGTTCTCTAACAGATACAGATAGTATCGGTAAATAGCAAATCCCCGTATCGTATCGATATGGGTATAAAAGTATAGAAAGTTGATACCCGGTGCAAACCTACATACATGGACGCACTCATACACATGCTCACCACATACATGGACGCAATTGTGGCGTGCCAGAACCGCAGGGGCGACACGTGAGGTGCACGGTGGGCTGATGAGGGGCCAGTAATAATACAGTTCATCGGTTTACTCGCGGTTAGCAGAAAGCCTCACTGGGCCGGCAGCACAGTGATGAGGAAGACGGCACGAAATCCTCCGGGGCACACTCTGTGGTAGGGAAGCACCAGCCTAGATGGAGGTTGAGGTGCCCTTGATGACGGCGGTGTTTAGGGTGATTGTGGCGGCTGGGTCCCTTGGTGGTATTTGTCGTGACGCCAGTACCGTTTATGGTGGTACAACCAGTTGTAATAATATTGAAGAATGAAGTAGACAGTGGTAGGATACAACTCACAACTTTTACTTAATCCCATCAAGTTATGCTATTGAAGTCATAGTAAGCTGCCAGCCAATAGAAAACAAAAGGCAGTACTGGAAGTGGTGTGCCAGTACTGAGGATCCCAGAGTGAGAACGGCCATAGGAGGAGGAGGAGGAAACAGCAATTTTACTGTGTCTGCTCCTCACTGACAGGGGACCTTCAGTGGGAGGAGCTCCAGCCCTGCAGCTCTACTTTCTGCTCCTCACCGAGAGAGGTCCTTCAGTGGGAGGAGCTCCAGCCCTGCAGCTCTAGTGTCTGCTCCTCACCGAGAGAGGACCTTCAGTGGGAGGAGCTCCAGCCCTGCAGCTTTAGTGTCTGCTCCTCACTGGGAGATGACCTTCAGTGGGAGGAGCTCCAGCCCTGCTGCTGTAATTAGGTATCTGCTTCTATAAAGTGCAGCTGCTGTGAGTAGAGGCAGCCCTAGATCTAATAAAAACATTCAGGACTGCTTTGTGGCCCCTTCTGAGCTCTGGCCCTGAAGCAGTTGCTTTCCCTGCTTCCCTGATAGCTACACCACTGCATTCAGCACCCCCTGATTGTCTCACAGAACTGAGGGTTCATCTAACTAACTGCTCGGATGGTGCAGTCACTACTAACCACGTCAGGATTCCAGTCTGATGCAGCTTCTCACCCAGCCCCATGCATTCCTCATGCACTTGTGACGTACAGTAATGGTATGTCAATGTGCGTGAAGGGGTTAAAAGAGGACGCTACCTTTACTGTCTTACTGCGAGCGCTGACCTGGTCATCTGTAAAGTGACTTATTGATTGCGGTAGGAATTGTCCCCATTAGGCAGAATTGTTTCTGGGATCAATATATAATAAAACCTCTCGTTAGTTATGCGGACCGCGCCGCCTCTGATTTGTGGCTCATGCCCCAGGGCTTCTATAAAGAGAAAGGACTTCTGGGTAATGCAATGTGATTGATGGCCTTCACTTACCGGCTTCTCTTAGCACCCCAGATGACGTCCTTAGCGATAATCAGCTATATTACAGTATTATATTAAAATATTACATAAGTGGACGAGGTATTCCCATCCGGACATTTATGTAGATTGGCAGGATGTATAATAAATGCAGCCCAGCAATCAATGAGTTAATTACATTTTTCAAAGTGGGTGCCAATTCCCTACTCACGACCACAAGGTAATTTTAAAGTGCCCTCATTTCTTTATTTAGTCCTCAGACTTCAATCCGTAATTCACAGTATAGCCTTTAGAGAACGCCGACTATCCGCGCGACGTTTCGGAGGACACACCCCCTTATTCATGCGTAATGATGGCCAGGTAACATGTATTTAAATACGTTTCGCCTTCATACGTTATTCATGAATATTCATTATCTATAAAACATATACGGTATAAAATATATTAAATAAATACACATAGGGGGGTTTTGCGTGAGTCTGCGTTGGAGAACTTTATCCCACATTTATCAAACGTCTCATGGAAAAATGTGTCTTAGGGCTCATGCACACAAATGTGGTTTAGTTCCGCAAAAAAAGCGGCTCGGATCCGGACCCATTCACCTCAATGGGGCCGCAAAAGATGCGGACAACACATTGCTCCGTTCCGTGGCCCCGCAAACAAACAAAATAGTAATTGTCCTATTCTTGTCCATTTTGAGGACAAGAATAGGCGTTTCTATAATGGGTCGCTATTTTTGGGACTTTTGATGCCAGAATTCTGGAGTGAAGGTATGATACGTCAGGGCCACATTACCTTCAGAGCTAATCATAGAAATACTTCAAAACTGCACATTTCATTTAGTCCTTTGGTGGGATAGCAGGGGCGTAGCTAAAGCACAGGGGTGCACAACCTTTTTTGGTCTGAGGGCCGCATTGTCACATCGCTCTATTTCAAGGAGCCGCAAATAAAAAAAATGTTGATTGGCGCTCATTTGCATCGGCAGTGGTGACGTAGAGTTGATGTCATCACACTCACAGCAGGGCCTTAGATAGGTTTTCTTCAATCAAGACATGAGTGAACTACCTAGTTTTTGCATGTTGAATCCCCCAAATATCTATTTTTGAGTCCAGTGCTTTCCTTCTCTTGGTATTGCCACCAGCGCTACCGTCCCAGTTGTTTTCTTGCTGAACCTCTGTTTTCTGAGGTGATAACCAAACCCAGCCTAGCACTGACTCCACCTGCCCTACAGTTCCCTATCCAGTAAACATTCCCCCTACGCCTTCACTTTCCATTCTGGCCCAGCGACCACATGAGTAGTAATGGATTTACACTGCACATGGGCAGGGGAAGTGCTGCTTTTCCCACAAGGTATCCTGTCTGCTCTGTGCGTGATGCTCCAATATTGCAGGGGACCAGAAGACTGGATGCAGATTTCAAAATGGCACAATAGAAGAACCCCCGAAATCTGGACTGAGCGTGTTACACGACTGCTGCAGAGAAGACTTCCAAAAGGTTGGCTACAAAAGTGTATTAACACATTGGGCCCGGAGAACCCCTTTTAAGGGGTGCCCCATCTAGTCATCAAAATTTCCTCTATGCCTCTGAGGACCCAAGTGCTGTTCCCTCTAAACCATTCATTTCAAAACAGGGGCAGATAAATTTTGCTATACAGTGCCAAAAGAGGCTATATTTATTTAGGATAATTTATGGGTTTACAGGAACAACATGGTGGAACCCGCTGGTTTGTGACACATTTATAGGATGTTACAGCAAAACATGTAAATGGGGAATGTATAATTAAGATAGAAGTGGACATGTTTAGCGGAAACAATGTAGATTAGGGATTGGGTGTCTAACGGAGGGAGGTGTGAATTTTGTCTAAATAGTGGGTCATAAAACCAGGGGTAAGATTCAGTCCATCACTTAATGACTTTTTTTTTAATGAGTTTTCCTGTCTCTATCACTCTTCAAATTACCTTTGAGAATTAAAATCTTTAAGTCGTCCATGGAGCGTCCTGGTCCAGAGAAATGGATTCCCACAATTGTATCGGCCTTGTGATTTATCTTGAATCTGTGCAAGTTCATTCCGGATCAAAGTGTCTGTACAGTCTCCTTAATATAATTCCTCCATTAGGACACCTTGTACAAAGTATCATGTTCACCACATTGGAGGATTCACATGAGAAGGCGTCCGTAATCTTATAGGTCTGTTGGGTGTTGGGTATACGGACTGTATTCGTAGATAAGATGTGTGCAGTTCTTGCATTTTTTTGTGGTTGCATGGAAAAGTGCCCATCTGTGATGGTGATGAGAGGGCACTCCTAACAAAGAGGTTCCTCAAGTTTGATAGTTGTCTGTATGTAGTACAGTAAATATAGTGTACAGGGGCATACCTACCATAGTGGCAGACCATGCGACTGCTATGGGGCCCAGGGCAAGAGGGGCAGTTGGGACCATCTCCTCTTCTACTGGGGGTGAAAACTTGGTCAGGACTCTACCCTCTAAATAAACAACTTTTAGTAAATGAGGCAGTGGGAAAATGGCCAAAGGGTCATTGAAAAGGGGTTTAGGTGGAGACTCTTCTGTCCTGTGTAGGGGGCCTGGTTTGATCCTTGCTATGGGGCCCATACTTCTCTATGTACACCCCTGCTACGGTGCACAAACAAATAAATAATTTCAGCTCACCCTTTCGTGCTACAGCCGCACATGGAAACCCCGGACCAGTCAATCGGAGTAAGTCTACTGTGTTATGTGCCAGTTGTGCAAGGGGTGGAAGATGAGGGGCCCACCTTGCTCAGGGGCCCATCAGAGATTCACCCGTACCCTTGTTGGCCAGTTCGAGCCTGGTACATAAAGTTTTTAAAGTGGCTAACATCATCCAATTTCGGCCTCAGTTTTTAACATAACCATTAACCAGAACCTTACAAATGCAAAAAGAATCAAATACGTGCAAAATTATTCAGCTGCAAAAGGAACGTGTGATATGTAAATACGGCTAATTGAACCGTACAATGATATGGTAATTTTTTTTTTTATAAGTCTTTAATCTGCCTGAGATGACTCCAAATTTTTTGTTTTGCTTTAGCAAAGTGATAAAATAATCACTTCATCAAGTCTGCAGGCAAACAAACCTGGGGCTGGATTTACATTCATGAAAATTATTGGAATAAACATTCATTCTTAGGATAATGAGATCCTTAGGGTCGTGATAGGCTCCATTGAAGGATTACTTGATGTATTCTTTGATAGTGGTTTAAGCTGTTGTTAGATGATAGTTATCTATGGTTGTGAATATTTAGATAATTTGGTTAAAAAAATTAAAAAAAAATTTCAAATGTTGAGTTGGACTGATCCATATAAGCCACCCCCATATTCCATCTGTAAGTGTCTTCAGACATCCCCTTTTTAGGCAAAATTTGCATAAACCCAACCTTTTTTGTAGGCTTTTGGCAAGTGGGCACTGGAGCTAAAAAAAAATTAAATCACAATATGTTCCCCTTTAACCAGGGCCACCCACAGATGATTGATTCATATTCCCTATGCCATGTTTGAACTAACCTCATCCCAACCATTGGTTTCCAGAAGGATCACATCTCCAATCAATAGAGACAAAATGATAGTTTTAGGTAGACATTTGAAACCCCATTCCACCTGAGACCACATCCCCAAATTGACAGTAAGGCCTTCTTAGGGCAAAATTTCCATAAACTCTACCCCTTTTTGGTCCATTTGGGACACTCCCCCACGGAGCAGGACTGTTGGTAAGTATACATTAATGTTTAAAACATTCATATTGCCCTGCCATACTATGTTTCTAATTGAGCATGGCACAGGTGGTTCATCTTTGTCCATCCCTGGTTTCCATTTTTTTCATGGATGATATCTTCAGCCAGAAGAGACAAAAGAGAAGGAGGTGCCTCAGGAGTGCACACAGAAATCATATTGCAACAGAACAAAACTCAGGTTGAGCCGCCCCCCCCCCCCCACATGCTGCGGCTGGTGTCATCATCATTTTCATCAGTGACTTGAAGCTACAAATTCTTCTACATTGGATGATTTACGGTCGATCGTTTGCACTTAACGTTCTCTCTGGCTCAGTCTCAGCCAACACTTTGTAATTAAATTGAATAGAATTCGAGAAACTGCCAAGTGATTTATTTAGTATTGTTTTTCAAAATCATTTGAAAATACAGTATCTGGCACAGACTGTGCTCTGCAATGTGTGACATAACTTACATCAATACTTCTCATGTCACCACTTATGTCTATTTCCAGCCCTATATTAAAAGCATTCCTCATGTAAGTTAAAAGCAAAGCATCAAAATGCACTGGAAAAAAGCAACACATGTACTGATTGCGGTTGCTCTTATAACAACTGCTGCTTCAAGGGCGATGAGTCACGTGCAGCTCCGTTTTAGGTGGTGTCATCTTCCCTGCAAATTTGGTTGTACCCTTATGGATTCCTGACTTGGGATCTACAGTACCCTTCAGGCTGGGTGGGAGCTTGCAAATGTATTTAGGTAATAAGCAAGTGTCAGACTGAATCACTTGCTAATTATCTCAGAGGATGTGAGAACTTCACTAGGATAATGGTTCTCTGATTCAGAAGAAGCATCAACGCCAATGTCAGCATTTCGACTTAGAGATATCAATTCGCTGACAAAATCAAGTAATAAGCAGGTGATATTCTGTGTCACTTGCTGATTATCTCAGGGAACATGTGGGATTTACTAGCACATTTTTGCTAAACTTATTATTTCGATATCAGCTTCCACCCAGGTTGACCTGGAGTCTTTTGACTTTGGCTAGGTTCAAATAACTGTATTATTTTATGTTCTTCTGATCCGTCAAAAGAATAGTAAACAAACAAAAAAAATGGATCCTGTATTTTAAGCATCCGTTATGCTCAGTTATGCACATTATGCATCCTTCTTGTCCATTTCCATCTGAGATCCTTTATTTTAGATGGAAAAGAAGTCATATGCAAAGTATTACAGATCTCAGATGAAGATGGCTCAAATGGATGCAAAATGTTCATAACTAGAGTTGAGCGAACACCTGGATGTTCGGGTTCGAGAAGTTCGGCCGAACTTCCCGGAAATGTTCGGGTTCGGGATCCGAACCCGATCCGAACTTCGTCCCGAACCCCATTGAAGTCAATGGGGACCCGAACTTTTCTGTACTAAAAAGGCTGTAAAACAGCCCAGGAAAGAGCTAGCGGGCTGCAAAAGGCAGCAACATGTAGGTAAATCCCCTGCAAACAAATGTGGATAGGGAAATGAATTAAAATAAAAATTAAATAAATAAAAATTAACCAAAATCAATTGGAGAGAGGTCCCATAGCAGACAATCAGGCTTCACGTCAGCCACCACTGTAAGAGTCCATTTTCATAAATTTAGGCCCAGCACCCAGGCAGAGGAGAGAGGTCCCGTAACAGACAATCTGGCTTCATGTCAGCAGAGAATCAGTCTGCATGTCATAGCAGAGAATCAGGCTTCACGTCAGCCACCACTGCAACAGTCCATTGTCATAAATTTAGGCCCAGCACCCAGGCTGAGGAGAGAGGTCCCGTAACAGACAATCTGGCTTCATGTCAGCAGAGAATCAGTCTTCATATCATAGCAGAGAATCTGGCTTCACGTCACCCACCACTGTAAGAGTCCATTTTCATAAATTTAGGCCCAGCACCCAGGCAGAGGAGAGAGGTCCCGTAACAGAGGATCTGGCTTCATGTCAGCAGAGAATTAGTCTGCATGTCATAGCAGAGAATCAGGCTTCACGTCAGCCACCACTGCAACAGTCCATTGTCAGATATTTAGGCCCAGCACCCAGGCAGAGGAGAGAGGTCCCGTAACAGACAATCTGGCTTCATGTCAGCAGAGAATCAGTCTTCATATCATAGCAGAGAATCAGGCTTCACGTCAGCCACCAATGCAACAGTCCATTGTCAGATATTTAGGCCCAGCACCCAGGCAGAGGAGAGAGGTCCCGTAACAGACAATCAGGCTTCACGTCAGCCACCAGTGCAACAGTCCATTGTCATAAATTTAGGCCCAGCACCCAGGCAGAGGAGAGAGGTCCCGTAACAGACAATCTGGCTTCATGTCAGCAGAGAATCAGTCTTCATATCATAGCAGAGAATCAGGCTTCACGTCAGCCACCACTGCAACAGTCCATTGTCATAAATTTAGGCCCAGCACCTAGGCAGAGGAGAGAGGTCCCGTAACAGACAATCTGGCTTCATGTCAGCAGAGAATCAGTCTTCATATCATAGCAGAGAATCAGGCTTCACGTCACCCACCACTGTAAGAGTCCATTTTCATAAATTTAGGCCCAGCACCCAGGCAGAGGAGAGAGGTCCCGTAACAGTCAATCTGGCTTCATGTCAGCAGAGAATCAGTCTTCATGTCATAGCAGAGAATCAGGCTTCACGTCACCCACCACTGTAAGAGTCCATTTTCATAAATTTAGGCCCAGCACCCAGGCAGAGGAGAGAGGTCCCGTAACAGAAAATCTGGCTTCATGTCAGCAGAGAATCAGTCTTCATGTCATAGCAGAGAATCAGGCTTCACGTCACCCACCACTGTAAGAGTCCATTTTCATAAATTTAGGCCCAGCACCCAGGCAGAGGAGAGAGGTCCCGTAACAGAAAATCTGGCTTCATGTCAGCAGAGAATCAGTCTTCATATCATAGCAGAGAATCAGGCTTCACGTCAGCCACCAATGCAACAGTCCATTGTCAGATATTTAGGCCCAGCACCCAGGCAGAGGAGAGAGGTCCCGTAACAGACAATCAGGCTTCACGTCAGCCACCAGTGCAACAGTCCATTGGCATATATTTAGGCCCAGCACCCAGGCAGAGGAGAGAGGTCCCGTAACAGAGAATCTGGCTTCATGTCAGCAGAGAATTAGTCTGCATGTCATAGCAGAGAATCAGGCTTCACGTCACCCAACATTGGAACAGTCCATTGGCATATATTTAGGCCCCGGCACCCAGACAGAGGAGAGGTTCATTCAAATTTGGGTAGCCTCGCAATATAATGGTAAAATGAAAATAAAAATAGGATTGAATGAGGAAGTGCCCTGGAGTACAATAATATATGGTTACGGGGAGGTAGTTAATGTCTAATCTGGACAAGGGACGGACAGGTCCTGTGGGATCCATGCCTGGTTCATTTTTATGAACGTCAGCTTGTCCACATTGGCTGTAGACAGGCGGCTGCGTTTGTCTGTAATGACACCCCCTGCCGTGCTGAATACACGTTCAGACAAAACGCTGGCCGCCGGGCAGGCCAGCACCTCCAAGGCATAAAAGGCTAGCTCTGGCCACGTGGACAATTTAGAGACCCAGTAGTTGAATGGGGCCGAACCATCAGTCAGTACGTGGAGGGGTGTGCACACGTACTGTTCCACCATGTTAGTGAAATGTTGCCTCCTGCTAACACGTTGCGTATCAGGTGGTGGTGCAGTTAGCTGTGGTGTGTTGACAAAACTTTTCCACATCTCTGCCATGCTAACCCTGCCCTCAGAGGAGCTGGCTGTGACACAGCTGCCTTGGCGACCTCTTGCTCCTCCTCTGCCTTGGCCTTGGGCTTCCACTTGTTCCCCTGTGACATTTGGGAATTCTCTCAGTAGCGCGTCTACCAACGTGCGCTTGTACTCGCGCATCTTCCTATCACGCTCCAGTGCAGGAAGTAAGGTGGGCACATTGTCTTTGTACCGTGGATCCAGCAGGGTGGCAACCCAGTAGTCCGCACACGTTAAAATGTGGGCAACTCTGCTGTCGTTGCGCAGGCACTGCAGCATGTATTCGCTCATGTGTGCCAGGCTGCCCAGGGGTAAGGACAAGCTGTCCTCTGTGGGAGGCGTATCGTCATCGTCCTGCCTTTCCCCCCAGCCACGCACCAGTGATGGACCCGAGCTGCGTTGGGTGCCACCCCGCTGTGACCATGCTTCATCCTCATCCTCCTCCACCTCATCCTCGTCCTCCTCGTCCTCCAGTAGTGGGCCCTGGCTGGCCACATTTGTACCTGGCCTCTGCTGTTGCCAAAAACCTCCCTCTGAGTCACTTCGAAGAGACTGGCCTGAAAGTGCTAAAAATGACCCCTCTTCCTCCTCCTCCTCCTCCTCCTCCTCCTCCTGGGCCACCTCCTCTTCCATCATCGCCCTAAGTGTTTTCTCAAGGAGAAGTGGTATTGTAACGCTGATAACGGCGTCATCGCCACTGGCCATGTTGGTGGAGTACTTGAAACAGCGCAACAGGGCACACAGGTCTCGCATGGAGGCCCAGTCATTGGTGGTGAAGTGGTGCTGTTCTGTAGTGCGACTGACCCGTGTGTGCTGCAGCTGAAACTCCACTATGGCCTGCTGCTGCTCGCACAGTCTGTCCAGCATGTGCAAGGTGGAGTTCCACCTGGTGGGCACGTCGCATATGAGGCGGTGAGCGGGAAGGCCGAAGTTACGCTGTAGCGCAGACAGGCGAGCAGCAGCAGGATGTGAACGCCGGAAGCGCGAACAGACGGCCCGCACTTTATGCAGCAGCTCTGACATGTCGGGGTAGTTGTGAATGAACTTCTGCACCACCAAATTCAGCACATGCGCCAAGCAAGGGATGTGCGTCAAACTGGCTAGTCCCAGAGCTGCAACGAGATTTCGCCCATTATCACACACCACCAGGCCGGGCTTGAGGCTCACCGGCAGCAACCACTCGTCGGTCTGTTGTTCTATACCCCGCCACAACTCCTGTGCGGTGTGGGGCCTGTCCCCCAAACATATGAGTTTCAGAATGGCCTGCTGACGTTTACCCCGGGCTGTGCTGAAGTTGGTGGTGAAGGTGTGTGGCTGACTAGATGAGCAAGTAGAAGAAGAGGAGGAGGAAGTCGAGTAGGAGGAGGTGGCAACAGGAGGCAAAGAATGTTGCCCTGCGATCCTTGGCGGCCGAAGGACGTGCGCCAATTAGCTCTCCGCCTGGGGCCCAGCTGCCGCTACATTTACCCAGTGTGCAGTTAGGGAGATATAGCGTCCCTGGCCGTGTTTACTGGTCCACGTATCTGTGGTTAGGTGGACCTTGCCACAGATGGCGTTGCGCAGTGCACACTTGATTTTATCGGATACTTGGTTGTGCAGGGAAGGCACGGCTCTCTTGGAGAAGTAGTGCCGGCTGGGAACAACATACTGTGGGACAGCAAGCGACATGAGCTGTTTGAAGCTGTCTGTGTCCACCAGCCTAAATGACAGCATTTCATAGGCCAGTAGTTTAGAAATGCTGGCATTCAGGGCCAGGGATCGAGGGTGGCTAGGTGGTAATTTACGCTTTCCCTCAAATGTTTGTGAGATGGAGAGCTGAACGCTGCCGTGGGACATGGTTGAGATGCTTGGTGACGGAGGTGGTGGTGGTGTTGGTGGTACATCCCCTGTTTGCTGGGCGGCAGGTGCCAACGTTCCTCCAGAGGCGGAGGAAGAGGCCGAGGCGGCAGCAGCAGAAGAGGCCGAGGCGGCAGCAGCAGAAGAGGCCGAGGCGGCAGCAGCAGAAGAGGTAGCAGGGGGAGCCTGAGTGACTTCCTTGGTTTTAAGGTGTTTACTCCAATGCAGTTCATGCTTTGCATGCAGGTGCCTGGTCATGCAGGTTGTGCTAAGGTTCAGAACGTTAATGCCTCGCTTCAGGCTCTGATGGCACAGCGTGCAAACCACTCGGGTCTTGTCGTCAGCACATTGTTTGAAGAAGTGCCATGCCAGGGAACTCCTTGAAGCTGCCTTTGGGGTGCTCGGTCCAAGATGGCGGCGGTCAGTAGCAGGCGGAGTCTCTTGGCGGCGGGTGTTCTGCTTTTGCCCACTGCTCCCTCTTTTGCTACGCTGTTGGCTCGGTCTCACCACTGCCTCTTCCTCCGAACTGTGAAAGTCAGTGGCACGACCTTCATTCCATGTGGGGTCTAGGACCTCATCGTCCCCTGCATCGTCTTCCACCCAGTCTTGTTTCCTGACCTCCTGTTCAGTCTGCACACTGCAGAAAGACGCAGCAGTTGGCACCTGTGTTTCGTCATCATCAGAGACATGCTGAGGTGGTATTCCCATGTCCTCATCATCAGGAAACATAAGTGGTTGTGCGTCAGTGCATTCTATGTCTTTCACCGCTGGGGAAGGGCTAGGTGGATGCCCTTGGGAAACCCTGCCAGCGGAGTCTTCAAACAGCATAAGAGACTGCTGCATAACTTGATGCTGAGACAGTTTCCCTGGTATGCATGGGGGTGATGTGACAGACTGATGGGCTTGGTTTTCAGGCGCCATCTGTGCGCTTTCTGCAGAAGACTGGGTGGGAGATAATGTGAACGTGCTGGATCCACTGTCGGCCACCCAATTGACTAATGCCTGTACCTGCTCAGGCCTTACCATCCTTAGAACGGCATTGGGCCCCACCATATATCGCTGTAAATTCTGGCGGCTACTGGGACCTGAGGTAGTTGGTACACTAGGACGTGTGGATGTGGCAGAACGGCCACGTCCTCTCCCAGCACCAGAGGGTCCACTAACACCACCACGACCATGTCCACGTCCGCGTCCCTTACTAGATGTTTTCCTCATTGTTATCGTTCACCACAACAACAAAAATATTATTTGGCCCAATGTATTGTATTCAAATTTAGCTGAATATAAATTTGAGGCCTAGTATTTAGGCGCTGGGTGACCGGTATAGATTTACTGACAGAATTAGACTTGGAAATGCACAGTAGCGTGTGTGTGAAGTTATTCTGAATGACCCTATGTGCACCTTGAATATTATATACCCTTTTAGGGATAGATTTCAAATAGCTCTGATATAGCAGAAACCACTAAATTATGAAATTGCTAAATTGGGAATTGTATTTCAACCCAGAACAAAAAATGTGCTTTGACAGACACTAAATAACTTGCCCAGCCACAACAGTACAGCGGTAACGAGAGATTTAGCGGGATATAAATTTTAGGCCTAGTATTTAGGCGCTGGGTGACCGGTATGGATTTAGTGACAGAATTAGACTGGGATATGGCCAAAAAATAACCACACTATTGCTGGTTAAATGCACTTGGTGTGACAGCTTGACCAACCACACTACTGAAGGTTAAATGCACTTGGTGACGGGCGCAGCTTGCCCCTGATGTAGTATATGGCCAAAAAATGAACAGACTATTGCTGGTTAAATGCACTTGGTGTGACAGCTTGACCAACCACACTACTGAAGGTTAAATGCACTTGGTGACGGGCGCAGCTTGCCCCTGATGTAGTATATGGCCAAAAAATGAACAGACTATTGCTGGTTAAATGCACTTGGTGTGATAGCTTCACCCTGATGTAGGCTTTAGCCAAAAAACAACCACACCATTGAGGGTTAAATGCACTTGGTGACAGGCGCAGCTTGCCCCTGATGTAGTATATGGCCAAAAAATAAACAGACTATTGCTGGTTAAATGCACTTGGTGTGACAGCTTCACCCTGATGTAGGCTTTAGCCAAAAAACAACCACACCATTGAGGGTTAAATGCACTTGGTCGCAGCTTGTGCTGGCGCACCACAAGACACAAAATGGCCGCCGATCACCCCAGAAAAAAGTGACTGACAAACGGTCTGGGCAGCCTAAAAACAGTGAGCAATTGAGTATCAGCAGCTCAATGATGCACAGCTGCAGATCGATCAATTAATCAAGTCCTTTGGAGGAGTTAATCACTGCCTAATCTCGCCCTACTGTGGCAGCCGCAACCTCTCCCTACGCTAATCAGAGCAGAGTGACTATGTGACTCCAGCTTAAATAGAGGCTGGGTCACATGGTGCTCTGGCCAATCACAGCCATGCCAATAGTAGGCATGGCTGTGACGGCCTCTTGGGGCAAGTAGTATGACGCTTGTTGATTGGCTGCTTTGCAGCCTTTCAAAAAGCGCCAAGAAAGCGTCACAAAAGCGCCAAGAAAGTGACGAACACCGAACCCGGACTTTTACGAAAATGTCCGGGTTCGGGTCCGTGTCACGGACACCCCAAAATTCGGTACGAACCCGAACTATACAGTTCGAGTTCGCTCATCCTTATTCATAACTGAGCATAATGAATGCTTAAAATGCAGGATCCATTTTTTATAGTTGGTTCCTGTTCTTCTGACAGATCCAAAGAAGGGAAAAAGAATGATAATGTAAACCCAGCGTAATATGCAAGTGATAGTATTAGCGTATGTCACTTGATTATTATCTTACAGAAAATTAGAGTTCCACTAAGATAATGAACCTCTAACTGAGAATACTGTCCAAAATTTGTGGAACCAATATTTCAAAATAATCAAATTGGTTTCCCCTAAGTTTGGCCTGTAGTCTACTAAATCATATAATTAGCATATGATAGTCTGTGACATTTGCTTATTATCTCAGAGAATATAAGAGGTCTACCAAGAGAACTGATCTTTAGTTCAGAAAAATGTTGCCAAAAATATTTGTTACCAATTTCAATACTTCAACTTTGGGATACTAACGTCAATTCACATTGGGCTGGTGATAAAATGAGGTAAAATCGGGTAATGAATACGTGATAGTCTGTCACTTGCTGATTATCTCAGAGGACGTTAACTTTACAAGCAAATGTTCTCCAATGTTAATATTTTGATATCAACTTTGACTGAGGTTGGCATGGAGCCTGCTGATCTAATCAGGTAATAAGCAAGTGATCAGCTATGTGTAGTAGACTACAGGCCAAACTTAGGGGAAACCAATTTGATTATTTTGAAATATTGGTTCGACAAATTTTGGACAGTATTCTGAGTTAGAGGTTCATTATCTTAGTGGAACTCTAATTTTCTGTAAGATAATAATCAAGTGACATACGCTAATACTATCACTTGCATATTACGCTGGGTTTACATTATCATTCTTTTTCCCTTCTTTGGATCTGTCAGAAGAACAGGAACCAACTATAAAAAATGGATCCTGCATTTTAAGCATTCATTCATTACGCGTTTCAGAGTGCTCCGACTCCTTCCTCAGTGGCAGCCACTGAGGAAGGAGTCGGAGCACTCTGAAACGCGTATGGTAAATCCCATGAAATAAGACACAGAATCAGAAGACTTAAGCGCTTAAAGAAAAGGAACCAACAGCCAAGGGATCGGTGAGAATATACTTTCTTAAAGGAAAGCTGGATACCTGTCGGCAATCTATGGGAAGCGCATCTGGTGACTCTATAGCTTGCGTGATATAAAGAAATAGCGCAGCATAAAGATACCATTGAGCGGCTTCTGCGACAGCACAGCTTTATATATCACTGAAGATCCCGGACCTGATATCCACATAGACTCGGTGGAAATTCCTATTACACCGCAACTCATCAAGAATAGTATCACTCGTGGGACGCCACCAGTGTTACAATTAAATCGGCAGTGTTTAAACAGTGAGTAAAACAACTGCGATCTATCTAATCTATTCTACTATCAATAGTGAATTTATTTATACTGACTCTGCAGCAACAATATATTACGCCGAGCATGTGAAGCTCATTTGTCTCAAAAGACTCTGACCCATTGGTCAATATAAGGAATTTTTTATTTTTATTTTTATTTTATTATATTTTTATATTTTTACATACCCACTGTATCTATGTATTTTATAGATTTTAGCTATGCATTATAATATGTCGGAATAGATAGTTTTATGTGTTACAATAAACATATATTGTTATATCCAAACTCTCCGTGTGTAATCCAAGTGTTGGTGTGCCCTACTATTTTATATTTCTTGTCATAAATTTTAGAGGAGTGGGTGAATCCTCTCGTAGGAGCACCCATACCATTTTTGACTAGTAGGTGAGCCCTCTCTAACCTATACTCTTTTATCTTCTTTGTTGTTTGTTGTTTTCCCCTACCTGCTGATATTAGGCCTGAGGGGGTCTTTTATTCTTTCATCTGGGAAGTAATAGGCCATCCGTGTCCTGACACTATCTGTTAGGCTTAGATAGGGCTTAGGTTACTGTGTATGAGCATTCCTACCATCTAGGTCTGTTTATACTGATAGCAGTCAGGGCTCGGTGTAGGGGCTCACTAGGTGTGATCATTTCCCTTTCCCTAGGTTCCAGGCCTAATACCTTTTCCCTTCTGTGTTCCGTGTGAAGTGTGTTTATCACACTGCGGCGTGACATTATCAACCGCCTCAAACCGTCATTTTTTGTCTGTGTCAGAGAGGCTATGGATCCTATCACTGGACAATTGCAAGGTCTGTCTTTGGAGGTAGCCAACCGCCACACGCAGATCCAGGGATCACAGGCTGCTGGTGTCAGTAGTACTTACCAGGCCTGTCCTAAGGTTGCACTTCCGGAGAGGTTTTCAGGGGGGGGGGGGGGGGTAACAACTGCATTCGGTTCAGAAAGTTCTTGTAAGTTGTACTTTAAGTTACGCCCGCTCTCATCTGGGAATGAGAGTCAAAGAGTTGGTATTATTATTTTGTTGCTTAAAGGGGACGCTCAGTCTTGGGATTTTTCTCTGCCGACCGGATCACAGTCCCTCCGGTCGGTAGATTAATTTTTTAGAGCTCTAGGTCTCATCTATGATGACCCTGATCGGATCTCCCTGGCTGAGACCAAGTTACATGGTTTACGACAGGGAAAGAGTTTTGAGGAGATCTATTGCTCTGAATTTAGGAGATGGGCCACGGATAGTCAATTTTGTCAGGGATTGTCTGAGAGGCTAAAGGACGCCTTGTCCTTTCACGAAAATCCTGAGTCACTGGAGGCGGCTATGTCCCTTGCCGTACGTATGGATAGACACCTGAGAAAGAGAGATCAAAGGTCCCACAGTCTCAGGACCAACGTTCATATAATGTGGCAGCTTCCTCTGACATCTTGGGAGGAGATACTCCTGAAATAATGCATGGTGACGAACCCATGCAGCTAGGGGCAGCTGCCGCTGGGCCTGCTTGCAAGAGTTCTAGTCATAAGAAGGGAGTATGTTTTTTCTGTGGAAAATGGGAACATTTTGTTAATGCTTGTCCTTACGTTCTGTGTCAAAGTAAAAACAAGAAGAAAATGTTTTCCCATCTCACTCTTGGTGGTGTGGGTGGGGAGTCAGAGAACTTACTTTTGCCATTTACTGGTAGTAACCGATTTCTCCTGTCTGCCGAGGTGGCGCTAGAGTCCAAAACTGTGGGAATTGAGGTATTTATTGACAGTGGGGCAGGGGTTAACCTAGTTGATAGTCAGTTTGTCTGTATGCATGGGTTGACAAGTGCATTAGAGAAAAATATTTCAGTGCTCGCAATAGACTCCGCACCACTTACTCAGAAATGTTTGTCACAGATGGTGCAGGACATCCGTTTTAAGAGTGGGTGATTTTCCTCAGGAATCCATTTCGTGTTTTGTGCTGAAGGGTCTGCCTGCTCCATTGGTTCTGGGTTTACCATGGTTGAGCAGACATAATCCTAACATTGACTGGCAAGTAGGGATGAGCGAACTCGAACTGTATAGTTCGGGTTCGTACCGAATTTTGGGGTGTCCGTGACACGGACCCGAACCCGGACATTTTCGTAAAAGTCCGGGTTCGGTGTTCGACACTTTCTTGGCGCTTTTGTGACGCTTTCTTGGCGCTTTTTGAAAGGCTGCAAAGCAGCCAATCAACAAGCATCATACTACTTGCCCCAAGAGGCCGTCACAGCCATGCCTACTATTGGCATGGCTGTGATTGGCCAGAGCACCATGTGACCCAGCCTCTATTTAAGCTGGAGTCACATAGCGCCGCCCGTCACTCTGCTCTGATTAGCGTAGGGAGAGGTTGCGGCTGCGACAGTAGGGCGAGATTAGGCAGTGATTAACTCCTCCAAATAACTTGATTATTGATCGATCTGCAGCTGTGGGTCATTGAGCTGCTGATACTCAATTGCTCACTGTTTTTAGGCTGCCCAGACCGTTTGTCAGTCACTTTTTTCTGGGGTGATCGGCGGCCATTTTGTGTCTTGTGGTGCGCCAGCACAAGCTGCGACCAAGTGCATTTAACCCTCAATGGTGTGGTTGTTTTTTGGCTAAAGCCTACATCAGGGTGAAGCTGTCACACCAAGTGCATTTAACCAGCAATAGTCTGTTTATTTTTTGGCCATATACTACATCAGGGGCAAGCTGCGCCTGTCACCAAGTGCATTTAACCCTCAATGGTGTGGTTGTTTTTTGGCTAAAGCCTACATCAGGGTGAAGCTGTCACACCAAGTGCATTTAACCAGCAATAGTCTGTTCATTTTTTGGCCATATACAAAATCAGGGGCAAGCTGCGCCTGTCACCAAGTGCATTTAACCCTCAATGGTGTGGTTGTTTTTTGGCTAAAGCCTACATCAGGGTGAAGCTGTCACACCAAGTGCATTTAACCAGCAATAGTCTGTTCATTTTTTGGCCATATACAAAATCAGGGGCAAGCTGCGCCTGTCACCAAGTGCATTTAACCCTCAATGGTGTGGTTGTTTTCTGGCTAAAGCCTACATCAGGGTGAAGCTGTCACACCAAGTGCATTTAACCAGCAATAGTCTGTTCATTTTTTGGCCATATACTACATCAGGGGCAAGCTGCGCCTGTCACCAAGTGCATTTAACCCTCAGTAGTGTGGTTGGTCAAGCTGTGACACCAAGTGCATTTAACCAGCAATAGTGTGGTTATTTTTTGGCCATATCCCAGTCTAATTCTGTCAGTAAATCCATACCTGTCACCCAGCGCCTAAATACTAGGCCTCAAATTTATATCCCGCTAAATCTGTCGTTACTGCTGTACTGTTGTGGCTGGGCAAGTTATTTAGTGTCCGTCAAAGCACATTTTTTGTTCTGGGTTGAAATACAATTCCCAATTTAGCAATTTCATAATTTTGTGGTTTCTGCTATATCAGAGCTATTTGAAATCTATCCCTAAAAGGGTATATAATATTCAAGGTGCACATAGGGTCATTCAGAATAACTTCACACACACGCTACTGTGCATTTCCAAGTCTAATTCTATCAGTAAATCCATACCGGTCACCCAGCGCCTAAATACTAGGCCTCAAATTTATATCCCGCTAAATCTGTCATTACCGCTGTACTGTTGTGGCTGGGAAAGTTATTTAGTGTCCGTCAAAGCACATTTTTTGTTCTGGGTTGAAATACAATTCACAATTTAGCAATTTCATAATTTAGTGGTTTCTGCTGTATCAGAGCTATTTGAAATCTATCCCTAAAAGGGTATATAATATTCAAGGTGCACATAGGGTCATTCAGAATAACTTCACACACACGCTACTGTGCATTTCCAATTTTAATTCTGTCAGTAAATCCATACCGGTCACCCAGCGCCTAAATACTAGGCCTCAAATTTATATCCCGCTAAATCTGTCGTTACCGCTGTACTGTTCTGGCTGGGCAAGTTATTTAGTGTCCGTCAAAGCACATTTTTTGTTCTGGGTTGAAATACAATTCACAATTTAGCAATTTCATAATTTAGTGGTTTCTGCTGTATCAGAGCTATTTGAAATCTATCCCTAAAAGGGTATATAATATTCAAGGTGCACATAGGGTCATTCAGAATAACTTCACACACACGCTACTGTGCATTTCCAAGTCAAATTCTGTCAGTAAATCCATACCGGTCACCCAGCGCCTAAATACTAGGCCTCAAATTTATATCCCGCTAAATCTGTCGTTACCGCTGTACTGTTCTGGCTGGGCAAGTTATTTAGTGTCCGTCAAAGCACATTTTTTGTTCTGGGTTGAAATACTATTCCCAATTTAGCAATTTCATAATTTAGTGGTTTCTGCTATATCAGAGCTATTTGAAATCTATCCCTAAAAGGGTATATAATATTCAAGG